>NW_027397080.1:4125005-4211911 GCF_003265705.2 Callorhinus ursinus | reverse complement strand
GAACCATGAGAGACGATGGACTCTGAGAAACAAACTGAGGGTTCTAGAGGGGAGGAGCGTAGGGGGATGGGTTAGCCTGGTGATGAGTATTAAAGAGGGCACATTCTGCATGGAGCACTGGGTGTTATGCACAAACAATGAATCATGGAACACTACATCAAAGACTAATGATGTAATGTATGGTGATTAACATAACAATAAAAAATTTAAAGAAAAAAAAGTTATTTATGTAAAAGATATATTCCTAAACAAGTTAAACAAGTTGCCACTAAGTTATACCTAAAATATGACTTCCCATTAGAGAAATCCATTGTCTATGGAGCAGCGGTTCTCCAATAAAGGTAACCAAAGAAGTAGCAACAGCATCATCTGGGAACTTGTTAAAAAGGCAAAATTCTCGAGCCCCAACCTAGATCTAATGACTCAGAAACCCTGGGGGTGGGCACCAGCAATCTGGGTTTCCTGATGCACTGCTATAGTGACTCATTTCATAAACAAAATAGCTCCTAATGTATTTGTTTCAAATATTAGATATCTCTGCAAGCATGTCTGTCATGTGGTTCTAGAGCTTTAACTTCAAACGGTATCTGTATCAGAAACAAAGGGAAAACTCCACACACACAGACAGGTCTCCTTGCTGTCCTGGACACGCCCAACTTCGGGCCTTTGCCCTGGCCATTCCCTCTGTCTAGAACACTGCCCCTTCCATTCTCATCCCATTTAGGACTTAGCTACAATGTCACCTTCTGAATGAGGACTACCCTTCACCCAAGACTCCTCTTACCCTGAGCTTTATTTTTCCCGAAGTTCTTATCTCCTTCTAAAGAACATACAATTTCTGTGTGTCTCCCTCTAGTAGGAAATAAGTTGCAGGACAGTAATCTCTTTTGTCTGTTCAGAGAGCTTGGAATAGTGCCCAGCACAGAGTAGGCACTCATATATATTTGGTGAATGGATAAAGCAATCAGGCAAACTCCAGCACAAATGTTTGGGAGCGGAGGGCACAGCCTTCCTTTATTTTGTAAAGACTCCAGTGAGGCCCTCCCTTTATGAACTCAAGAAGCTTCCATCTCCCATGGAAGGCTAGAGGACTATTGTTCTAGCACCTCACCTAAAGACCCAGTGTTAGTGCCCACAGCACATGCTTCTGAAGATACCTGAATGGCTGATATTCTTGTTTTGCAACCAACACTAAGGAAAGAGAAAGTAGCTAGAACCACACTATGAACCAGTAGTGAAAGCGTTGGGTTTAGAAATCTTAGCCATCAATCAAATGCACCACTCATCTGACAGTACTTTCTCTCAAATAAAGCGTTCTCCACTATTTAAAAGTTAAGACTAGTAATTAAATTGCACAACCATCAGAGTCAACTCAAATTCAAGACTTCTGCTTCTAGCTTACAGTGGGAAATGTAAAATTGTGCCAAATGCCTATGATCTTTCCCTGGCTGGTTCAACAGGAATGATTTGGACGTAGGATGTCCAGTCTTTCAGAACTAGTTTTGTTTTATGATATTCCTGGGAATTTCCAGTTCTATTTTTTTTCTATAAAATGGTTCTACACAGAGAGCTTTAAGGTCACCACAAGGTATGTGAAAGCTTATCACTAGAAAAGATCATGTGCACAGTAGTTTTTGCCTAATCTGAGTTTTTCTGAGTAATATGCACACTATAAAATATAGTGGAGTTGAGTCAATCAAGTATCCAACTTACATGGACATAAGTTCAGGCGCCCTGCCCCTCACCATCCCCACCACAACACAGATTTTTAGAGCCTGACCCACTGCATGCTCCATATCTTTCCAAAAGCACATGCCCTCAAGGGGTCATGAGGTAGGGATGTGAATCCCTGTTCCTTCTCCCAGCTCAGGTAGTGCAGATCTCTCCCACTATAATGATTTTGTCACGATGAGTGGGATTCTGAAATTTAAGATACTTTGGTTTGGTGTAGTATGGTATGGCATGGTGAGTGGTGAGGTGTGGTGCGGTGTGGTGTGGTGTGGTGTGGTATATGGTGAGGTGTCATGTGGAGAGGTGGTATGTGGTGTGGTGTACAGTGTGGTGTGTGGTGTGATGCATGGTGTGGTATATAGTGTGGTATGGTGTGGTATGTGGTATGGTGTGGTTTTGTATAGGGAGAGGTGGTGTGTGGTGTGGTATGTGGTGTGGTGTGTGGTGTGGTGTGGGGTGTGGTGTGGCGTGGCATGTAGTGTGGTGTGGTATAGTGTGTGGTGAGGTGTGATGTGTGGTATGGTGTGGTGTGTGTGGAGAGGTGGTGTGTGGTGTGGTGTGGTATGCTGTGATGTGTGTGTGCTATGGTATGTGGTTGGTGTGGTGTGGTATGGTATGTGGTGTGGTATGGTATGATGTGTGTGCAGTGTGGCGTGTGGTGAGATGTGGTGTGGTGTGGTGTATAGTATGGTGTGTGGTACGGTGCGTGGTATGGTGAAATTTGTGGTGTGGTGTGTTTTGGTGTGGTGTAATGTTTGGTGTGGTGTGGTATAATGTGTGGTGTGATATGGTATGGTGTGGAGTGGGATGTGGTATGGTATGGTTTGGTGCGCTAGAGTGTGGCTCGTAAATAAGATCCAAGAGTTTCACTGAGTGCGTAGTCAAAGAACAGCAACTGAGTGGAGAAAAACTAGCTTTCCTGAGCTTATTGAGAGAAAGCAGTGTCCAGCACTAATGGGCAATTTGAGGACTTTCTAGGTAATACTGACCTTCTACCATCTCTGAAACTTCACCTTCACATAGTGGCAAGTCTCCTTACCAAGAAGCATCTGGCATAGGAAGCAACATCGTAGTGACCAGGACGCTTCCTCTGAGAGCAGAGGTCCAGGAGGTGCCAGGAGAGCAAGGCGTAATGCGGCAGCCAGTGGGCATTGCTTACCAGACACTACACAGCACTTACACACATTTCAGGGTTCTCAACTTTTCTACTGCTGATGCCTACCAGAAAGCAGTCTACTCCATAATATGCCAATATCTGTACTGTACTAAAACCTCTATTGTAAAAGTAATACATGCACTTAAAAAAAAATAGCACAGAAGAGTAGGAAATGCAAAGCAGAAAAGTATTTTTCCCATTCCAGCCTCCATTGTAGCCCAGAGTTTCTAAGAAGAAAGGGAAAGCCATTGCCAGCATGAGCCCTTAAAAGCTTTTACTATACAGTGTATGCAATGGAATCCACTTTCCTCTTGAAGACATTCTTGACTTTGATTGTTACCAGTTGCTTTCTAGATCTGCTTCCAGTTGTTATACTAGGATTTATTTCTGTTGCCCTACTGAGGTATTACCATGGTTTCTGGGGTTCAACATTTTCATCATTTCTTGATCATTTATCATTTGGCTAGAAAATACACTCCAGTAATTGTTCTCTTTTGGAAAGGTTACGTGGAAAGCACATTTCCTGAGTCCCTACATGTCTGAAAATGTTTCTTTTACTCTCACACTTAATTATTCATGTAGCTGGTAGAGCAAACACTACTACATGTCACAACATTCATCTACTCCCACCCTTGTGCGTATCATTATAGGATCTTCTTTGGTACAGGTATTCTTCCTCTTCATGTGTCCACACAGGCTAATTCCTGACCTGTCTAGGTCAATATGGTTATCCTATTATCTTTCCAATGATTGGCTGAGGAATAAGCATGTGATAAAATTTCAGTGAACACAACATGAAGAAAAGTATGTCAGAGCTTCTGAATAAGAGACATTCTTGTCTTCCTCTTGTTTCTGGGTGTGGTGCCTGGAAGTACCGTAGACATTTTGCCACTACAGAAGAACCAGCCTGAGTATAAACCCAAGAAATTGAGGATGACACAGCAGAATGGTAGAAGAATCAGGAAAGCTTTTATCATTCATCATTATTAAGCTGATGAATTTACCAGCCTTTGTGATGCCTCACCTCTGAATTTCATATAATGTGAGATAATACATTTCCTTCTTATTTAAGCCATTTGAGATTGGCTTTCGGTTCCTTACAGTCAAAAGCACCCTAATTAATACAGCAGGGTATAGAATTCTTGGTTTACTTTCCTTTAGAAATTTGAAAGCATTATTCCATTATCTAGTAGCATCTAATGTTGACTACTGAAGTGATATGTGAATCTATCCCCCAACGCCTTCTGAATAATCTGATTTTTCCTCTTGCTGAGAGATTTCATAGTATTTGTCTTCATTTCCAGAGTAGTGAAATTCCATCAGAGTGTGTCTTAGTTTGGGTCTTTTTTCATTTATTCTGCTTAGTACTCAGTGGGCTCCTTTTAATTCAAGAATTTGATTCTTTAGCTCAGAGAAAGTTTATCCTATTATTTCTTTGATTAATTCCTTTGTATCTATTATACAGATATTGGACCTTCTCAAACTATATTTATTGTCTTTTTACATATCTCCTATACATGCTATCTTTTTTTTTTAATTTTTTTATTGTTATGTTAATCACCATATATTACATTATTAGTTTTTGGTGCAGTGTTCCATGATTCATTGTTTGTTCATAACACCCAGTGCTCCATGCAGAACGTGCCCTCCTCAATACCCATCACCAGGCTAACCCATCCCCCCACCCCCCTACCCTCTAGAACCCTCAGTTTGTTTTTCAGAGTCCATCATCTCTCATGGTTCGTCTCCCCCTCTGACATACTCCCCTTTTCTTCCTCTCCTGTTATCTTCTTCTTTTTCTTTTTTCTTAAAATATGTTGCGTTATTTGTTTCAGAAGTACAGATCTGTGATTCAACGGTCTTGCACAATTCACAGCGCTCACCGTAGCACATACCCTCCCCAATGTCTATCACCCAGCCACCCCATCCTTCCCACCCCCAACCACTCCAGTAACACTCAGTTTGTTTCCTGAGATTAAGAATTCCTCATATCAGTGAGGTCATGTGATACATGTCTTTCTCTGATTGACTTATTTCACTCAGTACATGCTATCTTTTTGTACTAGGCTCAGAAAGATCTTTTTCACCTTCACCTTCCTGTTTATTCATTTGTAATTTATCAGTGTCCTTTCTGTTCTTCAGACATTTTACTGCATTTTTAAATTTCAACAATCATATTTTTAATTTCTGAGAATTTTCTTCGAATTACATCTTTTTCATAGCAATGTGTCATTATGTGATCTATGTGAAAATCTTTGAATTGCTTTTACTATTTCCGTAACCTCTCAGGTGACTTCTTGTTTGATTACCTTGGTCTTTGTTTTTTATGGTGTTGATTTCCCTCAGATGTCAGGTAGTCCTTAGTTGACTATTTATATTTATTGATGGAGGACTTTGTAGATAGGATAGGCAGCTCATTGCAAGTTTCCTTTGTGGTTAAGAAGGTCTATTTGCTCTGAATATGAAGGCAGGCTGTAGCCTCTGTGTAGAGAGATCCTTCTCTTTGGCAGGTGGATTTGGAACTTTCACCACTGTCAAGCAAAAGTGGGCACTTAAAAGTACTTTCCTCCTAGCTGAGATGGCTTTCCTTTTTACCCTCTGGTTCAACCCCCAGGATTTCCATTTTATCCTCTGGGTCTGCTTCAAATATTATTCTGCCTTGCTCCCTTGCTCCAACTTCATACCTTGAGCTTTCCTTTAGCAAACCTTTCAGAAGTTCAAAAAAACAATTCTTAGAATTCAAATTGCTCTATACACATCTAAGAAAGGAAGGAGTTACTTAAATCAAAATGTCCTGAGGACATCTTGCTGCCTCAGAGCTCACTTTGATCCTCTGTATATACCAATCCCAAGCCTAGAGCCTCTCTGAAGAAAGTCTTCTCCCTTGGGTTCCCCTATTTGAGTTCTAACCCATGGTTTCCTATTATATATTGAACCTCAGAAATAATAAAATGCAAGCTCATCTAATTTCCATCTTCCAGAAACTTGATGAAATCTCTTGTCTACCCATAGCACTCCTTCCTGTTTTCAGAGCTGTCATGGATTCATTTCTTTCTACATTTCTTTAACTGTCATTTCATGGCTTCTAGGAAGGCAGGGGAGACAAATGAATGTACCCAAGTCTCTTATCTTGAACCAGAATTCTTTTTTTTTTTTTGAAACAGAATTCTTAATACATTTCTATTAACACAAATCAACTTTTTATTTCCATTTTTTGACAGTGTGAGGAGTTTTGGAGTGTCTGGGAATTCCCTGAAATTGCATGCCAAATTTGATATGTATATGCATACACAGGCATATTTCTACAGAAACAGTCATAGTTTTCATCACATGCTCAAGTGGTCTGTAACCCAAAGCAGGTTAGGAAACTAAGGGGCAATGGATAAGACAAACAACTGCATGTTCTTGGTGCAACTGAAATCCATATAACATGGGGGGAGGGGTGGGCAATGGGTTAGAAGTAAAAATTGGTGTATCGAGTTTAAAAAATTAAATCTGAACAAGTGTATAAAGTCAAATACATTTTTGTCAAAATAATTTTAACCATAATTAATTTCTGTCCTGACCCTCCCCCCATTCCCTCCAAAGTCAGAAATTCAATCTAGGTTATTTCCAGTAAACCCAGTCACTTCTGGGTAAAAGCAATCGTTTCAAGCTAAAACTTGGTGAATTCAAAATATCACACCACTATCATTCTTCTTGCCAAGTTTCTATCAAACACGGCTCAGGCATTTGGGCACCTGGTACCTGCCCTGGCTTCTATTGCACTGCCTTTTTCCCACCTAATCTTTAGTCATTGGTCTCTAAACCCACCAAATCCTTCACTGATGTCCTTGGTTCTCATGTTGGCCTTCGAGCATCAAATTTAGAAGGGTCATCTGCCTCCTTTTAATCTCAACCACATGTTCCTTTAGGTTCACTGGCTCACTCACTCCTAATGTCTTCCCCCACTTTTCTCTTTGCTACTTCAAAACTATCTTGAAGACCAGGAGTTTTGGACACTATTCTGTGCTACTCTAATCTCAACCTTAGACATGTCACCCTGCCCTTTTGTACTTTTGTTCGTGCTTACCATGATGACACAAAGAACTTCTCTATAAGGCTTCACCCTGGGAAACAGCAGGAATGAGAGTGAGGTAATGATGTCTCTGCTCTTGGATTCACCTCACCCCACCTTCAAGAATTAGCCCATGGCATAAAGATATGACACTGGGTCTCTTTCCATGAACCCACGGCAATATAAGCTGTAACACACCTCCTTTGGTTCTTCCCCATCCTATTTTAGGCCATGTTTAGTTAGTTTATAGAACAAGGTACTTTTGTTCCTCGTCTACACTGCCGTATTTATTGATTCTAAGATGTACATTTCTTTACACATAAACAGCTCTTAAATTGGGATATATCTTACAACTCACGACATCTTAGATTTAAGGACACATGTTATTTCCAATCTGTGGTTTATGGCATCACTTTATCCTTTGTGTATTAGTTTGCTAGGGCTGCCATAAACTGAGGGGCTTAAAAAACCCCAGAAATTTATTGTCTACAGTTCCAGAGGCTGAAGTTTGAGATCAAGGTATTGACAAGGTATTAGCTCTTTCCAAGGGCTTAGCAAAGGGTCTGTTCCAGGCCTCTCTCCTTGGCTTGTAGATGGCCATCTTCTCCCTATGTGTCCTCACATGATCTTCCCTCTACGCATATCTCTGTGTCCAAATTTCCTCTCCTCTTTTATAAGGACACCAGTCACATTGGACTAGAGCCCATCCTAAAGACCTCATTTTAAGTCGATTACCTCTGTAACTCCCTATCTCCAAATGAGGTCACATTCTCAGGTATGAGGGTTAGTTTTTCAACATATTAATCGTGGGGGAAACACACTTCAACCCAGAACACCTTGATTCCTTCAAAGAGATTCACTTTTGATGTTCATTATCCAACTCTCACAAATCAAAAGGCTTGCTGGTCTCCACTATGAACAGCAAGCCTTTTGATTATATATATATAAAATCTTGACATATATATTATGTATATAATATATATTATGTATATAATCTCAATAGAATATAAAATCTCGATAGAAACCCTGTTTCATTATCTGTACGTTTCTGCTATAACAATCCAAATGCTCCCTAGGCAATGAGTTAACAACAGAATAAGTGGGGGCGCTGGGTAACTTTAAGGGATGGGGAGGAAAGAAATCTCTGTTAATATTTCAAAGTTTTTTCCAACTTATTAAATCAGCCCAAGGTACTGAATTCACTGGGTCAACTCCATAGTAATCTGCCACTTCCACGGAATGTTTTATGTGCTTCTCAAAATTCTCCCCTGAAGTACTTCCTGACAGCACAGCAGTAGAAAGACACCCCAGGAATTCTGAAGACATAACCCAAAGCAGTTTACTTGAAGCATGAAATTTTTATATCCCCTGTTTAATCTTTAAATGCCATGTGAATTTTATTCTTCAACCATGTGGCAGTAGTTATAAGGAGGAAGAAAAATTCGAAACGATTTTCCCCCAAAGTTCCAAGTAACATCCAGGAAGAGGTGCCCAGTTTATCCTATGACTTCATGTGCCCCTGGCATGACGCCCCATGTTTGAGAAGCATAGCTTTCACTGGAGGAAACAGGAAGTTCCACAGATAAAGGGGTTTTGTTTGTTTCCAGCAGAGAAAGATCTTCATTCTGGAACTGCCAGGAAACCAGTCCTTTTCCACCCAAAGGACAGCATTTCCTGAAGAACAGATACATGTTCCTTCCCAGCTGGCGGAGAGTCTGCGAGGTGAAAAGAAAAAGGCATGCCACAAAGTTAACAATGCACATCACAAGGAGAGAAAGAGCCAAGGGAAAGTGGGGTCAGAGTTCAGGGAGAAGAAGAAAAACCAACAGCCCATGGCACAGAGCAAAGAGGTGAGCAGAGTGTGCAAAGCATCAGCAGGAAGGCAGAAAGAGAAAGGGGTCAAAGGAGATGAGTGTAATAGGATTTGTGGTGAAGATCAGCAAAGTCTGAAATAATGGGGGGACAGCAGAGCACAAATAAAACTGGGCCACCAAGAGGACCTACATCCTGAGCTTCATAGAGTCCCTAGCACTGTTCCAAAGAAACTTCCTCTCGAATAGTCCGGTGCTGCCACTCTGTTCTCTCATCACCATTAGCTTGTTGTGTTGTGATGTCCACTGAAGCGAAGTTTCTGGGCACCAATGAAGCTAAAGTTGCCAGGTGGTTTCCAGAATTAACTCCAAATTTATGAACCACTGATAAACATAGGCCTGAAAATCACTTAACCCCTGAATTAATGCAAGTCAGTGACAAGCATCTTCCCCAAATTTAATGAGTTGAAAAACAATTCCTGGGGGCACCTGGCTGGCTGAGTCTGTAGAACACATAACCCTTGATCTCCGGAGGGTGAGTTCGATCCCCATGTTGGGCATGGAGATTACTTTAGGAAAAAACAAAACAAAAAACAAAACCCACAGTTCCTTGTTGGTTTTCATTTTCATCTCTTGGATTGTTCGGAATCAGCTCTGAGTGTTATGGACTGGGTTCCTGTATAGTCTCGTCCAGAGGTCCCACTCTGCCGCTTTCATCCTTCCCTACTCTGCTCACATACAGATGCAGAGACACCCATACCTGTGGCTGCCAGACCGGCGTTGGCCTCCAAAGGCCATGGCGCCCACCCCCCCACCCCCCAGCAGAGCAGCCAAGCAGGGGAGAAAGTGAGACAGCTCCAGCAGATCATTCTTCAGGAAATCCCTGGGCTCCTGGCCAGTCGCACCAAAGCCCAGCGGCACCACAACCAGGGCAAAGAAATAAAAGCAAAGTTCTTCTCTTCTGATTGTAATGGAGACAACTCTCAGTTATCAAACTCAGGTGTGCAAGGAATGCAAATTTAGTGTTCTCTAATCATCTAATTTATATTTAAGTCCTCCATTTGGTAATTACAGGCAATTCAAAGTCTCTCCCCCAGCCTCACCTCCACAGAGTTACATCTAAATTCCCAGGCCTTACTCAGTGAGCGTCAAGGTGCCAGAGGCAGAGGGGCACCTGATCCTCCGCGGTGCCCCCAGACCCTGCCCACACCTCCTCTCTCCCCTTCAGACGTGGATCACTACAGAGTCCTCCCAAGTGCAGACCTCCTCAGCCTTCTCTAAGCCAACCTCCAAGCACACCCACCCCTCTCAGGAGCACATTCCCTGCCCTTTGATGCACGAGGACTCTGGGAAATGCCTGGGGGAGGGAGGGGGACTTCTCTGCCTCCACAGGGCAAGAAGCCACCTCTGCTTGGATGCTCCAGGCATTGGGAATCAGAGTCACACCACTGTCCTGGGCTATACTAAATACAGGAGCACAGCCTTCCTCCGATATCTAGATCCCCAGACTTGTGAGGGGCTTACATAGTCACCGCCCTTCAGGATTCAGCCTAGACATGCAGCCAACCTCCTTGGGGAGCCACAAACATGGGCCTCTCCTCCTTCCCCTCTAACTTCCCTTCCCCTCACCAAGGGCACCATTATTGCATTGGGGAAAGGGCAGGGGGAGATTGAGGGGTGCTAGAAAAGCCTTCTGTTGCCCATGAGGCACCCTTCTAAATCTACTGTCTATGCACTGAGTCCTTTGGTGCCTCCATGAGGACCAGGCTTTGGAAAATCAAAAGCCAAGCATCAATTTCTGGATTCTGCTATGTCACTTGTCCCCTGAAGCAATGAACGTGGAATGCCCTAGCTGCCTAGGCAGGGGGATGTGCCATAAGTACAAGGAACCAGAGGGACTAAAACCTCAATGAATAACTAGAAATGGTGGGCTGCCACACCGCCCCTCGTCCTTCAGCTGCCTGCATGGCTATAGCAGTTCTGCCTTCCTGTCATGCCTTGTCCCTTTTGAACTTCCCCTTTCCAAAGTCCTTAGTAAACACATCAAATAATTACATGCTGTAATTGCCAGTTGCGCAGGGACTGGAGGAAAGGGCAAAGGGGCTTTTGGGGAGTCACACTGGGGTGAAACAGCATGGAAGTCCAAGAAACAGCAAAGAGCAGAATGTGATTAAGAAGTAGAGGGCAAGTGTCCCATTTACATTTAAAAAAAAGACTTCATATCTGGATGTACATACATGAGCGAATGTACAGAAAAAAATCATGGGAGAGCAGTGAAATTGGAAAGGGGACTTCCACATTTTTCCCTATATGCTCTATATCACTTGAATTATTTCCAAGGAGAACGTATCTGTGTTCTGTAGAAAAATGAAAGAACAGAAGTAGAGGATAAAGGTAGAAAGACAGGCAAGAAGTATTGGGAAAAAATGCCTTCATTAGGAGTTTCATCCTTGTCGTGACGCTGGTGAAATACAGACAGAATTTAATAGTCCTGATCTTTCAGTTGGTAAAGCAACACAAACTTGTTGTAGGAAAATTGGAAAATGCAAAGAAATATAAAAATGAAAATCATCAGTAATCCCACCCCCAAGAGAAATAGCCAGTGTTGACACCTTGGTCTACTTTCTACCAATCTTAATACATGTCTCATGAATATTTTTACTTACATGGGATCTTTCTCTGTAAGAAACTTCATTTTAGGGCTCCTGGGTGGCTCAGTCATTAAGCATCTGCCTTCGGCTCAGGTCATGATCCCAGGGTCCTGGGATCGAGTCCCACATCGGGCTCCCTGCTCAGCAGGAAGCCTGCTTCTCCCTCTCCCACTCCCCCTGCTTGTGTTCCTGCTCTCACTATCTCTCTCTGTCAAATAAATAAATAAAATCTTTAAAAAATATATATCTATTAAAAAAAAGAAACTTCATTTTGCTTTTTTGTAATTGTCACTGTTTTTCTACCTATAAAAGTAATGTGTTCGTTATAGTAAAAAAAAATTCAGACACCTTATGAAGGGATATTTCTCATAATCTCCACGGTTAATAGTTTGGTGTATATTTTCCCAGTATTTTCCAATAAAATACATATTTCTTTAAATGAGATAATAAATGTTCATCAACTTACTCTTTTCATTTGGCAATCAGTCTCTCCTGGCCATCTGATTTTTTCAGTTGATACAGAACAATATCATTCTTTCTACCATAGTATATTTTATTATACAAAGTGTACCTTATTTAGCCAGTGCTATATTCATAGACACTTAAAATATTTCCAATTTTAACTATCACAAAAAATGCTTTATTGAATATTTGATCCTGATATGTATAATTTCACACACTTATGCAAATATTTTCTGAGATAAAATTCCTGGAAATTGATTGTTAAGTCAAGTAGGATGCACATTTTAAATTTTAAAGGATGTTGCCAAATGCCTCTAAAAATGCTGTAGAGGGGCACCTGGGTGGCTCAGTCAGCTAAGTGCCTGCCTTCGGCTCAGGTCATGATCTCAGGGTCCTGGGATCAAGTCCCTGAGTAGGGAGCCTGCTTCTCCCTCTCCCCCACTCATGCTCTCTCTCACTCTCGCTCTCTCTCTCAAATAAATAAACAAAATCTTTAAAAAAACTAAAAATAAAAATGCTGTAGAAACAGTTCCAACAACAGGGTATGAGAGTACTCTTCCAAAAAACCTTAGCAACACTTGGTAATTATCGATCTTTTAATATTTGATGACATGACTGGCAACATATATCATTACTATTTTACAAATATTTTCCTTAGCTTGACATTTACCTTTTATTTAATTATAATTTTAATTGTGCTTCTTGAAGAAATTTTTAATTTTATGCATTCCAATTTATGGTACCAAGATTTTCAAAATGTTGACCCATATTTAATTGTGGAATCTTCATCTTATATTTAAATATTGAATCTAGCTGTAGCTGACTTTGGCTTAAGAACCAAAGTAAAGATCCAGGTTTTTTTTAATAAAAAATTTAATGAAGCATAAGTTACATAGAGAGAAGTGCACAAAGCATAAATGCACAGGTTAATGAATTTTCACAAAGTAAATTTCATGCACCCCATGTGCCACACCCCCGTTTGCCACATCATGAGCCGCACCATCCAGTGCAGAAAACAGAACATGACCCACACCCAAGAAGCCCCCTTAATTTCTCCTTCCAGTCATTACCTCCCCTAGGCAACCACTCTCCTGATTTATATCACCGAAGATTAGTTCTGCCTGTTTTGGTATCTGGCTTCTTTTTCTCTGCATTATGCTTGTGAAATGCATCTATGCCTTTGTATGTAGTTATAGATTACTTATTTTTATTCCTGTAGACATTCTGTTGTACAAATATACTATGATTTATTTATCCATTCTACTGCCATTGGACATTTGGGTTACTTTTGGTTTGAGGTTATTAATAATATAATAGGAGTGCCATGAACATTCCTATATGACTGTTTATAACCATATATACACGTCTGCTGGGTATATACCTAGGTGTGGAATTTGGAGTATGGAGTATGTGCGTTTAGCTTTAGTAGAGACTACCAGTTTTCCAAAGTAGTTGTACACACCCACCAATAATATATAAGAGCCCAACTGTTCATGTTCTTGCCAACACTTGATATTACCTGACTTTTTAATTTTGTCCATTCTAGTGGATATGTAGAGATAGTAACTGTAGCTTTAACTTGCATTTCCCGGAGAATAAATGAAGTTGTGTACCTTTTAACATATTTATTGACCATTCAAACATCCTCCGTGTATACTATTTACTTTTTTTTTTGTCCTTTTTGTCTATTTTCCTACTGGGCTACTTGCTTTTCTCTTACTGGTTTTTAGTTCTTTTTTTTTTTAATTTATTTATTTGAGAGAGCATGAATGAGAGAGAGTACATGAGAGGAGGGAGGGTCAGCGGGAGAAGCAGGCTCCTCGCTGAGCAAGGAGCCCTATGCGGGACTCCATCCCGGGACTCCAGGATCATGACCTGAGCCGAAGGCAGTCACTCAACCAACTGAGCCGCCCAGGCGCCCCTGGTTTTTAGTTCTTTACAGTATTTTCTACTCTATGGCGTGCCCTTTCATTTTCTTCATGGTGTCTTTTGATGATGTGTAGTTCTTGATTTCAATCTAATCTAGTTTATCAATATTTTCCTCTGTAGTTAGTGCTTTTGTGTCTTCTTTAAGAGATGTTTGCTATCCCAAGGTTACACAGATATTCTCTTAGGTTTCCTCCTAAGACTGTTGTCCTACCTGTCATAGTTAGATCTACAATGCAGCTGGAATTAATTTTTGTGAATGGTTTGAGGAAGAGGTCAAGATTAATTTTTTCCATATGGATATTAAATTGAACCAGCACAATTTATTGAAAAAACATCCTCTCTCTTCTACATTCCAAGGTCACCTTTGCTGTAAATCAGTTGATCATATAAGGGTCTCTTCCTAAGTTTCCTAATATGTTCCTTTGGACCCTTTGTATATTCTGGCACAAATACCACAGTCTTAATTACTATAGCTTTATCATAAGTCTAAATATTGGTAGTGGAAGTTCTCTCAGCTTTGTTCTTATTCTTCATGATTGTCTTAGCTAATTTGGGCCCTTTTCCTTTCCATACAAATTTCATAGTCAGTTAATGTCCATTTAAAAAGCCTGTTGAAATTTTGAATGGTTTGCACAATTTACAGACAAATTGGGGGGAATTAACATCTTTACAACATTGAGTCATCCAGTCTATGAACATAGTATATCTCTCCATCTATTAAAGTCTTTTTTAATTTCTCTCAATACATATTCTTGTTTTCAGTGTAGAGATCTTGTACATCTCTATTACATTTATTCCTACGAATTTAGTGTTTTTGAAGCTATTGTAAATGGTATTTTTTAAATTTCTTTTCTATTCTTTGTTACTAGTATATAGAAGTACAATTGATTTTTATATATTGACCTTGTATCCATCAGCCTTGCTAAATTTTATTAATTCCAAGAGCTTATCTAAAGATTTTTTTTGGATTTTCTGGATACACAATCATTTTGCCTCCTAGTAGTGACAGTTTTATTACTTTCTCTGCCCTTGCTGAAATGGTAGAAGTTCTAATGCAATGTTAAAAAGAAGTTGTGATAGCAGACATCCCAGAGAGAAGGCTTTCAACATTCCACCATCAAGTATGATGTTTGCTTTAAGTTATTTATAGGTGCTCATTATCAGATTAAGGAATTTCCTTTGCTAAGACTTATTCTTTTTTATCATGAATCAATGTTGAATTTTATCAAATCTTTTTTCTGCATCTATTGAAATGATTGTTTATATTTTCTCTTTATTCTGTTATATTGGGGAATCACTTTGACTTATTTTCAAATGTTAAACTACTTGTGAATTCCTGAAACCTGTCCCACTTGGTTATGGCATATTATCCCTTTTATACATTATTGAATTCATTTTGACTATATTTTGTTTAGGATTTCTGTATCAATGCCCATGAGAGGGTTCAGTCTTTAATTTTCTTTTCTTGTGATGTCCTCATCAGGTTTTGGTATAAAGGTTTTTCTTAAGAATGAGCGAGGACATGTTACATCTTTTTCTATTCTCTGGAAAAATGTGTAAGATTGGTGTTATTACATCATTTAAACATTGGGAAGACTTTATCAGAGAGACCACATGGGCCTACAGAGCCTCTTTGTTTGTTTGCTTATCTGTTTGGTAGGAAGGTCTTTAATAATGAATTCAATTCTTTAATACATATAGCCCCATTCAGACTTTTTATTTCTTCTTGTGTTAGTTGTGATATGTCAGGCTTTAAAGAAATTTGTTTATTTTGTCTAAATTGTCAAATATGCTGACATAAAATTATTCATAATATCCTCTTATTAATAATCTATTTTAGGGGTATCTGGCAGGCTTGGTTGGTAGAGCATGCAATTCTCGCTCTCGAGGTCGTGCGTTCAAACCCCATGTTGGGTATGGAGCCTACTTAAAAAAAATAATAATAGCAATCTATTTTATCCTTAAATGACCAACCACTTTCTCAAAACCACTTGTTAAATAACATCTCTTAGAAACTGTGATATGCTACCTCTATCATTCAAATTTCATTTAATAAGCCCTTCAAAAATATGTATCAGCTCAAACCATGACCCAGACATCATTCCAGTGCTAGGAATAAACATTAAATAAGACAACACTCCTCCTTTCAAAGCTTAAAGTTAGTGAAGAAAACAGACAATAAACAAGATCATGACAAGTATTCTGAGGAAAACAGCAGGATAAGGGTGTGAAGAGGGGGAAGGCAAGGACTATTTTACATGCAAGAATCAGAGACGGTCACTGTGAAGAGGTTATATCTGATCATAGACCTGAATGATGTGACGGAATGAGCCATAACAATATCAGAAGGAAGAACTGCAAAGGCCCAAGGTAGTAATAGTACTTGGGATGGTCCAGAAAGAGCATAGAGGCCAGTGCAACTGTAGCGAAATGAGTAAGAGAGAAAGAAAAACAGAAGATAAATTTAGAAACCTAGGTAGGAGCCAGATTGTACAGTCCTATAGAGTATGGTAATGATTTGGGGTATTCTAAATGTAATGGGAAAACACTGGCTTTGAGCAGGCAAGTAACATGATATCACTTACGTTTTAAAAGATCCTCTAGGGGCGCCTGGGTGGCTCAGTCGGTTAAGTGTCCAAATCTGAATTTAGTTCAGGTCATGATCTCAGAGTTTTGAGATCGAGTCCAACATCGGGCTCTGGCATTGGGCATGGAGCCTGCTTAAGATTCTCTCTCCCCCTCTCCCTGTGCCATCCTTCCCCGCTCCCTCTCAAATAAATAGATAAATAGATAGATAGATGATAGATAGATAGATAGATAGATAGATAGATAGATAGATAGATAGATAAATGATCGATAGATAAATAAATAGGACTCCTCTAACTATGTGTGTAGAATAGACTGGGGGAGGCTCTTGCAATAATCCAAGCAAAAGATGACTATGGCTTGGATGATGGTGGGAAGAGTGGAGTCCAGGTTAAGTGCTCAGATCCAGTCTATGTTTTGAAGGCAGAGTCAACAGGACTTCCTGTTGACCTAAATGTGGGAGCTACAGGAAAGAGAAGACTCAAGGATAATTTCTAGGTTTTTGGTCTGAACAACTGGATAGATGGTAGTACCCTTTTATGAGCCTGAGAATTAAGGGAAAGGAGGAAGTTTAGGATAGGGAAGTTGAAAATTGGGAGTTTGGTATAAGACATGCTAAGTTTCAGACCTTTTTAGACACTCCAGTGTAGAATCAAAGTGGGCAAATGAATATACGGGTCTGAATTGCAGAAGAATGATGAAAACTGGAGATATAAACTTGGGAGTCATGTACAAATAGATATTTAATACCATAAAACAGGGGAAAAAATCATCTAGGAATGGAGAAGATGTCCAAGACCTGAGGCCCTGCAACACTCCAACTTTAAAAATTGGGAAGAGAGAATCCATAGCAAAGATGACTGAGGAGTATCCAATCCAATGAGGTGAAATTCCCATTATGTGTGTGTTTCTGAATTCAACACTCTTCTTTCTGATCTTTCTGTTGATTCTTGTGTCAGTTTTGATTCCTTCAATTCCAAATAACAAACAATCCAACTCAAATAAGCTGAAGCAATGAAGAAACAGCAGGTATGGCTCTAATAATGTCACTTGGATGCCTAGTTTCTCTCCTATGCTTTCCAACATGGTGGCTTCATTGTTGGTTTCATGTAATAATGACAAGGCTGGGGTCCCACAAAAAGGAGGGGGATGGCACTAGTGACCATAAGAAGCTTATAGTCGAACCAAATTCATGGCTGCAGTTCTGTAAAATCAAGGTGGTATAAAACAATCCTCAAAATCTGTGCAAAAGCTGGCCAGTGATTACAACCTACCTTTTCCTTTTCGTCTTGCTCCTCTCCGTGCCAGGGCAACCTTCTCTGCTGTCTCTAAGTGGAGGAGGAAGAGATGGTTTGACTTCTGGTTCACCTTTACCCTCAGTAGTTCCAGCTTTATATGGAAACAGTCTCCTAGGAGACTCTCCACCTTGGGCAAGCTACAGCCTTTGACTTCTAACCTCCTTGTCCTGCAAGTCTGCCAAAACCAAAGCCCTATTTTACTAGCATCAACAAATGTTCTCAGGGCAAAAACAACTTAAGCCTTCCAGTGACCAGCACATCCCCCTAGGTTCCCACTAAACCTTAGATTTCCACCTTCTAGTCCCTTTGTCTCTTCCCAGTTCTTTCGTGCTTTTAAGAAAATTTAATTTTTTTAATTTAAAAAATATACCCAAACATTTTAGTATTTTTCAGCAGGAACTTTGGTCCACCTAACCTTGCCTCCCATGATCAGAAACAGAAGGCTACCATTTCCTTCTTCGTTGCCATTGGATGAGTTAGCTTCCTTGGCAGTTACAGTATTTGCACGAGGTTCCTCTGGCCAGGGGAGGGGAGGACAACTGTGACACTCTTTCAGATGAGCTATTTTTTTGCAATCCCAAGGCCCTCTTCCTCCCTGCTCCCACAGAGACAGAACACTTTCCATAGACATGGTGGCTTGCCAGTGTGGTTTTTCAGGTAACCCCACTTCTCTTGCTTCTTTGAGCCCAACTACATCCAGGAGGGTATATTCCTCCAGCTGCACACCCAGTTCCCACAACACTCGCTACAAGCAAGGGATAGAGCTTTTTCACATCAGGTTGCACTTTTTACCTCAAA
The DNA here is from genome assembly GCF_003265705.2 of Callorhinus ursinus. NCBI lineage: Eukaryota > Metazoa > Chordata > Mammalia > Carnivora > Otariidae > Callorhinus > Callorhinus ursinus. The sequence continues at coordinate 4,193,432 of NW_027397080.1, read as the reverse complement.
GAGCATGATTTTCTATAACTTTCTAAGATCTGTAGCTACTGGGCTCTCTCACCATCTCCCTGCTGCTTCTCTTCATTTCCTCCCACAAGGCTTCCACCTGATCTCATCTATGCAAGACTTTCTCTTCACACACATTTTGAAGCTTATGGATTAAATTTCTCTCCTAATTTTGCCAAAAATAGAATAGTTTGCAAGGTTTTCATTATTATTTTTTCACCTCCCTTGTTGCTTTTGAATGTTTTTCAGGAAAAGAAGGGGAAATGCCAACTAACACAGCAATGTTTTTATTCAAAGGTTGAATTCATCTCGACTCCTCTCTTTCTCTCACATCTAATACCAAATACGTCCTCAAGTCCTGTCAATTCTACCTTCAAAATATATTCAGAACTTGTCCACTTCTCACCACCTCCGCCTCCACCCTAATCTAAGCCACCATTGTATTTTATCTGGACTATTGCACTGCCTCCTAATTAGTTGTCCTGGATTCACCTTAGCTGCCTTACAGCCTATTCTCCATACAGCATTTACATTTTTCAAGACAGAAGCCAGATCGTGCCACCTGTGCTCAAAATCTTCCAACGGCTTTCTATCTCAGTAGAGTAAGATCAGTCTTTAATATAGATATGAAGCCCTACATTCCCTCCAACTCCCCCTCTCCCATTATTCATTGCATTCCAGCCACAATACCCTCCTTGCTATTCTTCAAACAAGTCAAGCATACTCCTACCTCAGGGCTTTTGCACTTGCTGAACCCTCTGCAGGGAATGCAGCACCCCTAGGTTTCCTTGTGGCTCACTCCTCACTTCATTCACATCTCTGCTCAAATAGCACTGTATCAAGAGGCCTTCCTTGAATGACCTCTCTAACATAACAGCATTACCCTTGACATCCACTCTGTTTCCTAACTCAGTTTATATTTCTTCCTTGCACTTATCACCACCTTACATATTTTACGTTTATTTGCTTTTTCGTCTGGAGTTGTTTGTTTCCCCACCCACCCACCCAAAATATAAGCTCTATGAGAACAAGACCTTTGTCTGTTTTTATTCCCTGATCTATCACAAGAATCTAGAAAAGTGCCTGGCCCTATAGTAAACACTCAGTAAATACCACAGAGTGAAGGCTGTGGCTACAGAGGAACCCCACTGCAGGAAGTCCAGTAAAAGCAGAGACCAGGCAGCTCTGCCCTCTATGCCTTGGAGCGCTCTCTCACCTCCCTGCCATCTCCCTGCCATCCAGCTTCTTTGCTCACTCACCTACCTTTCTAACGTCACTACTGTCAGCCTGAATCCAGTAGTCCTTCCTGCCTGAGGCTCCCCAGCTCAACTACTTCAGTGTCCAAATCCCAAATATCTAATTGGTCCACCTTAGTCCAAGAACCCATCCAGAGTCCAGTTAGCCATTGCTGGGGGGCAGAAGGAGGGTGTGGCTGTGTCTGTTCATATGCCAAGTAGAGTCACCCTCTCTAGGTGCCCTACAAAGGGAAAACTGCTGGCGATCTTTCATTTAAATACAGAATAAGCCTCCCCTAACGCATCCCTGACACTGGCAGAGAGAATGTGCATAACTTTGACAAGGGTGCCTCTAACTCAGACGCCTTCCCAGTCCTGGCGAGTAATACAAAGGAGTGAAGAGAGCAGCATGGCAAGATGGCAAAGCTAGGAGCAGCCACTCTTACTAACTATTGCCAGGGAGGAACGTGGGCCTGGTGTTGCCAGATCTTCTGAGGACTCAAGCGAAGCCAAGAAATTTGGAAATTTCAGGGTGAAATCTCCCACTTTTTAAATGACGACAACTAATCTAATTTTTAAAAAATAAAACACGGTGCAGACCAAATAAAACACATCTGCTGACCAAATTTGGCTCAGGGCTACCAGGGTGTGATTCTGTTTTATACAGTCAGCTCAAAAATAGGACACAGTAATTTATCACACTCAAAAGCAATGTGTCCCAGCGGGTTCAGTGTGAGGATTTCATTAACTGGAGTAACCAGGCCTCTCAGCCCCGTTCACAGCACCTGCCCCATCCTCTCTAACAACCCTCCTACAAACTCCCACCAACTTTTCACTGCGAGAGATGAGGTTTAGTGGAAAGCATTCAGGCTTCAGAATCAAACAAACCTCGGTTAAAACCCAGGGCGACCTCCTAGTATTGCTTAACTTCTCTAAGCCTCAGTTTCTTCATCTGCAAAATAGGAACAGTAAGTCCTACCTAGAAAGATCCTCAGGAACAGAGGAAATGTGAGCTGCCTTCCCCGTAGCTGTGACACCTGAAAACCCACAACAGCAGATACAGGGTGTTCAGAATCAGCTGATGCCACCTAAACCGCTCTGTGGAATAAAGAAAGGGCAAAAATGGATTTAGTAAGTAAAATAAAGGTGCAAAATACAGCCCTTCAGGGCTCCAGAACTTCACACTAAAGGAGCTGCTTGTGAACTTAGTCCAGAACGTCTACATGTATAGAAACCAGCACTAATTAAAATCCGCAGACATCAATTATCTGATTATTCAAGAACTCTCTCAACTTCTAAAGTTATTTTTTGTATGCATATTTCAACACAACACCGAGGTCAAGTCAATGCATGCCAATTCTCCAATGGTCTTTAAAAAAAAAAAGTAATCCTCCAGAGACACAACTTAAAAAAGAAAGCTCTGGGGGCGCCTGGGTGGCTCAGATGGTTAAGTGTCTGCCTTCAGCTCAGGTCATGATCCCAGGGTCCTGGGATCAAGCCCCACGTCGGGCTCCCAGCTCAGCGGGGAGCCTGCTTCTCTGTCTCCCTCTGCCCCTCCCACCGCTTGTGCTCTCTCTGTCTCTCTCTCTCAAATAAATAAATAAAATCTAAGCTATAGCATCTTAAAAAAAAAAAAAAAAAGAAAGAAAGCCCTGTTCACCAAGTGCAAACTGTAATTACGTCCCCTTCCGGCGTGGACTGCCAGTGATGACAACGGGACAGCCCTACGTCCACCAACAAACACAGGGGAGCCACCACCGCCAACAAGGATCCACAACCCCCAGAAATTATGCCTCTCTCGCCCACCCCTACCCTGCCCTGTGCTCTCCAGGGAGGCGTCAGGCAGTGAAGATCCCTGGCAGGGAAGCCAGGGCCAGAGGGCCACACAGAACACTTGGCTTCATACCACACAGCACACATCTCAAGAGTCACGCCACAGGAAGGGGGTCAGCCTACAAGGAATCACACAAATGAAGCACCCTCCAGAAAGCAGGATGACCCTCAACTGCAAAACCCAGAAACACATTTCTACCAGCAGAGACCCGAGGTAGGCTAGTCCACCCAGGAGGCTTCAAAAGAATGAAACTTGTCCCCAGTCGCCAATACTTTCCCCTTCCCCCAAGAAGAGCCCAGTGCCCCCATCCCAGATGTGCCTGGGCCCTAGTCCTGTCTCCCCGGTTCTCGGGGCTCTCAGAATCATCCATGTCCATTACCAGCTATCCTCCAGGGAGACCCAAGCACCGGAAAATCACTTCCCTCCTCATTGCCAAGGCTCTCCTAGGAGGCAGGTGATCAGGAATTATGTAAGCTATCTTCTAGATTAAAAAAAGGGGGGGGGGAGTCTACAAGGGGTGGAGTAAAATTCAAGATCCGCCAGGAACTGACAATCCTTGAAGCTGGGCATCAGGTGAACAGGGGTCCGTTACACTCTTCTCAATTTGTATCTATGTTTAAAATGTACCATAATAAAAAAGCTTTTCAAGGGGTGTGGGGAGAGGACACAGATAAAACCTGAAAACAAAACTAAGCGTCCTCTACTCTCCACCCTGTGTTTGAACACAGAAAAATCTGGGAAGTCCTCAGACTCTCAGATCCATAGCCCAGAGGGGTCATGCACTCCCAGAGGAGAGACAGCATCTTCTAAAGGCCCACACTCGCTGTCCTCAACAAAATCACCTTTGAAAAACTCCCTAGAACTTTTCAAAATTATTCTGGCATGACCCAGCTTCCCTTCTTGGCCTGCAAACCTTCTGCCTCCAGAAATCACCCCTCCAGCCTCATCCCACTACAAGGGCTTCTACTTCCTGTTCCAAACTAGCGTGTTGAGCAATCGAGCTATTGAAATAGCTCCTGGGTGGCAGACAGATGCCTGTGCTCCCCCAGCCTGTGTAGCTGGTTCTCCCTCCTGGGGGTCCAAAGGGAGGGGACTATTATCACTTTCAGAGAGTCAAGGAACACTTTATATGACCTTCTTCTTCCTCTTCCCTTTAGCTTCAACTTGTTCCCCATAAGAAATTTTTTTTTTTTTTAATGATCTAAAGTGGATTTTGTCAATCTCAACACTGTTGACATTTGGAGCTGAAAAATTCCGGGTTGGGGGGGGGGGGGGGACTGTCCTGTGCATTGTAGGATGTTCAGCAGCCTCCCTAGCCTCCACCCACTAAATGACAGGAGCGCACACCCCAGTCGTGACAACCCAAAATGTCCCAGACATTGCCACATGTTCCCTAAGGGGTAAAACTGCCCCTGCTTAAGAATCACTGGTCTAAAGGATACTGAAAAACTTAGACCAATATTGTCCTGGCAAAAAAAAAAAAAAATTGAGGTTATACAGTTTATTTCCACATGCACTATTAGATGACATATTTCAGCATATAAATTTTTTATATAAATATTCAAGACATGCTGCATTCTAAGCCAGAAACACATAAATTAACAAGAGAGAAATAAACTTATAATACTCCCAACTATTTTTTCTGTCTTTGTGGTTTCCTGTGTAAATCTTACTTGTTTCCTCCAGATGATCCTGTTTGCCTGTCAATGTGGTAATGGTTTCACCCAGGCCTTCTTTGAAGTGCCCCATAATCTGCGTTAGAAGGAAAAACTTCTAATGATTCTGAGCACTCCCCAAGGTGTGGCAGCTCTCTAGCACTTATTTAACAGGTGTCACTGGAAAACAGCATCCTCCAAAAGAAGGCTTCCTAACAAAAGCAGAGAAAAGCATCACCAACATGTCTGGTGCAACTTAAGAGAACACCAGATTCCTAACGTGACCAAAAAGCACCACACAAAGATTCCCAACGTGACCAAGAAGCACCGCACACAGATCCTCAACGTGACCAAGAAGCACCGCACACAGATCCTCAACGTGACCAAGAAGCACCGCACACAGCTAAAGGGAGCCAGAGTAAGAGTCTGCAACCCCCACAGGGAAATACTGTTACATGCCTTCAGTAAGCAGAGGGAGTTTCCCACTGTATTTAAATGGGACACTCCCCTCTTGAGAAGAAAGAAAATCTGTTTTCAGTCTGCAGGGGACTTACATTAGCCACAGTCTATTATCCAGCTTTGGGGAACAGACATACATAGCAGTCTCTCATCCCCACCCCATCAGACTCCCCAACTCCATTCGGGGGTTCTCCAACGCCCCTCTCACTCCAGGGAGATATTGACTTGTTCTTACCCTCTGATGCTTATGGACAGGCAAGCACTGGGGGTTGGGGGGAGGTCTGTCTTTTGGGGTCCATTCCTCCCTCTCTTACCCCATGCCACTGCCTGTCTCAGTCTGGATCAACCCAATCCTAGATTCTGGCCAAGGCCTCCTGTCTTCCTGGTTTCACATTTCCCCTCTAATCCAGGTTTATGCCAGTTTATGCCAATGATGGTCTTTCAAGAGCACAAGCCAGAGGGCCCAGAATCCTTCTACGGTTTCCCACTCCCTATCACTGGATACCACCCAAACTCCTTTGGTGCACAGATCTGTGAAGCACACCCAACGTTTGACCCAAGAAGAGTCTGAGTAGGAGCAAGATGAGCAGGGAGTGGAAAGGTGCACACATGTGAAGGATTAATCCACTGGATAGATGGAGAGGGAGAAGAGGGAGGACAGCGTTAAACTCAATGACAGAGTTTCCTTTCAACCTGACTTCTTGTGATTCTGAGAACTCCTGGGTCTGCCCCTCAGAGCCTGCCATCATCTGACCCCATGCCAAACTGTCCCCCACAAATGTCCCTCACATAGTGCTGCACCTGGTTACCCCACCTCTACAAGACGACTTCTTTCCTGGTCATCTTTCTTTCTTTTTTTTTTTTTTAATTACAAAAGGAACGACGCTGGTGGCAAAAGCATAAAATAATATTGAAGTATTCAAGGTGAAGCTTCTCAACCATTACACGCCCATCTTTACCACTGGCAGCCCAGAGTGCAGTGCACACCCCTTGCTTCCTCCCCATGACACACACACACTCACACACACACAATCCACTCATTTGATACTTGATCTTATACTGTGCCTTAGGGAGGAGGACATTTAATTCTGGCGCTCACTCATGCATCTCTCCAGCACCCCATGAGGTTAAATCGAGTTAGTTCATCTGCTTCAGCCGCTGCTGTTCCACCAACGAGGGAATGCAAGGCAGGGAGAGTGTGTGTCTTGCTCAAAATCACACATTAGCTGGCGGCAGAGTTAAGACCACGACAAGAACCCCTACCCCAGTGTTTGTTATTACACCGTAAAGTACTCTTCACCCACACTACAGAATGCAATGTTGTACAGACAGAAGGTAGAAATAAATACCTGTTGAAAGAATAACCTATGGAAGCAGGACAGCGCAGTAGCTGGTTAAGTACTTGGACTCTGAACTCAGGCTACCTAGGTTAGAATCTGGTTGTCATTTACCTAACCGTGCAACCTGAGTCAATCAAGTGGGCCTCAATTTCATCATCTGAAACATGGGGTAATGGGACAGTACATCCCTTATAAGGTCATTGTGAGAATGAGATAACTTAATATCTATAAAGCACCCAAATCGGTGTCTGGTACATGTGCTAATAAAAACACCATCACAGCTCTAATAGAAGCCCCCAAACACAATAATTATTCTTAAATTCTTCTTAAAATTGAGGCTGGCAAATCAAAACCACATCTTGTTAGCTCCATACCTTGTCCCAAGAGAAATCAGCATGGGGGAGAAACTCAGATGATATAACTAGAAAAAATATCTAAGTGACCCAGTGACTGAAACCATTACTCCAGGGAGGAATGACCTCATAGATCAGTAACACCTACTGCACCAAAGAATAAAAAACCTTAACAGCCTCGCACAGTCATTATCTAAGTAAAGTGGGCTGCAAATCTGTTGGAGAATTGTTTTTGCCATGGTAATACTTCTAGTAAATTGCTGCTTCTATACTAAATGTACTGCTGTTGCAGAACTGGCATACTAATAGAAAGATTATTATAGGAACACTATTAACATGAATTAGAATTATTAAAGATTCAACTCTACAACAATGCCTGATTACAAGAGATTTCAGGCTGTATTGCTTAATGGGCAGATAAAAGTGCTAATTAAGCCCACTCGTAGAGGATGTCCCTAGGCAGGTCTGTAAACCACAGGTAGCAAGAGGTCTACGTACTAAATGAGGAGCTGTATTACCAACCCAGTTGGGTATAGTCCTACCGGGAGATGGGGAAAGAACAGGAAGAGCCAAAGTTTTCTGCACAGGAGGGGTAACCTGGTAAAGCAGACAAGTACCCAAACTTACCTGAATCTCAGGTTGGTTGGTTGGTTTTCCTTAGCTACTTCCTCAGCAATACTTCTAAAACCGCCTTTGCTTAAGTGAAGAAGATCAAATAACTCACCATAGACTGGTGACCCTCAATAAACAGTATAAGCAAGGAGAGGCAGAGAAAGCCTTACCATTTATTACCAAAACCTTCCCAGGCAACCAGAAGACACTGAATAGCTAGCTCTCCCGGCAGCACCTTGGCCCAAAGCATCTCACGGCAAACAGCCTAAAGCTCTCAGTGGCTCTGAAAGAGTTGCTAGACTGAAGGCATTAGCCATGCGTCTCAGGTTCTATTTTGCTTTCCCACCTTGTTAATTAACTAATCAGGGATAGCAAAGCACCTCACAAATATAAACTGTCAGGGAAACGCTAAGGAAATTCGCCTACCTGGTCTAAATGTCAATACTAAATTAGGAAAGGGAGAAGAGCTGAGCGGGAGGCTGAGCTGTCCCCAGTTGCAGCAATCCTGGGGCCAGGGCTCGCTAACCAAGGCGGACCGACCCGTGTGCCCTGCAGCAGCCTCCGGCCCCGGGGCAGGGCTCTCGGCAGGACTTCTGGAAGGGAAACCTGGACTGGAGCCACCCCGGGGCAAAGGGAACGCTGCGCGCCAGGCGCATCCTCGCGGCTCAGCCTCCATTCTCCCCGCATCTCTGGGATGTCAACAAACGCCGACCACAAAGTGAAACTTTCCGGGCCCCCGCTGTCGCGCTGGGTCTCTGCCCTCTGCCCGTGAGCGCGTCGCGGGGACAGGTGTGGAGCCGGGCCTCGGGAGGGGACCCCCGCCCCCAGCCCCTGCGATTGTGTAATCGGCCCGGGAGGGGGTGCTCGGCGCCGGCCCCACGCCCGGCGGCGGAGGCGCGGCCCGGGGACCCCGCGGCAGGCGCGGAGCCCGGGGCTGTCTGGGGTTGGGGAGGACAGTCGTCCCGCCCCCCGGGACCGCCCCCGGGCGGCCAGGGGAGCCGCGGTGCTGACATAGCCCGGAGGGGGCGCCCGCGCGGCGGACCGATGCCAAGGAGGGGGCGCGAGGGCTCGGCAGCGCGGCCGGCCTTACCTGCGCACCGGGCCGGCACGGCGGGAGGCGGCTCGGGATGCCGGGGCGGCGGGCGGTGGGCGGCAGCGCTGGCAACCACCGGCCACGGCATGTAAGGAACCGCGGCGGCGGCTGCGGCGGCGGCGGTGGGCGCGGGACTGACAGCCCCAGGCCCCGCCTCCAGGCCCCTCCTCCAGGCCCCGGGCCCCGCCCCCTCCGCGGCCGTGCGCCGGGCCCCGCCTCCTCCGCCCACCGCCGGGGTCAAGCTGGGTCCACCAACCGGGAGGGCGGGGGCGCTCGCTTCCGATTGGCCTGAGAGACGCCCGCCCCGCCCACTCCCCCCCACCTCCTCCTTGGCAGGGAGCGGCGCGTGCGCGGTGGCGGCGAGGGGCAACGTACGAGTCCGAGTGCTGGCGTTCTAGGTCCCCAGCGGTGGGTACCCGGCGTCCTTCCTAATCCGGGATGGCTGGGAGCCCTGGATGGCCTGAGGAACCAGGAATCAGACTCAGACTACATGGTGGATTGTCCTTATTCACCTGTGGACAAACCTATGGGAGAAAACCAAACCAGAATGAGCCAGGCTCTAACTAGAGGGGACACCAAACTTGTGATCTGCAACAGAAAACGAGCCACCAGCCCGGATGCATCTGCGACGGATCCCAGGGTTGCTTTATCCACGCGCTGGATTCGCTCCCTGGTCAGCAAGAGTCGTGTGTGTGCAGAGAGTCTAGCAGTTGAGAAGCGAGGTTAGGGCGTTAGGGTTGTGCCAACAGAGAAAGTGAGTGATGCTGAACTAAGTGGCCCTTCTCCTCCAGCACTTACCTCCTCCACCCCCACCCCCTCTCCGTATCTCCCACCTCTCCCTCTGCGCAAGTTCCAGTACCCTCAGCCTGTAAACAAGATCAAGTCTCTCCCAGCAAGAATAAATTGAGACCCAGCAATTTCACTCCTCAGTGTGTACTCAAGGAAATTGGAAACATACCCACGCAAAAACTAGTACACAGATGTTCACATTCTATTCATAATGGCCAAAAGTTGGAACAATTAGAAGGTCCATCATTCGATGAAAGGGTAAATTATGGTTTATCCATACAATGGAACATCATTGGACCATAAAAGGGAATGAAGTAATATGGATGAACATTGAAAACTAAGTGAAGAAAGCCAGACATGAATGACCACACAGCATACGAGTCCATTTTTATGAAATGTCTGGAATAGGCAAATCTACAGAAAGTAGATGAATGGCCACCAGGGGCTGGGAGTAAGAGAAAATAAGGAGCGACTGCTAATGGGCATGGGGTTTCTTTGGGCGTGATGAAAATGTTCTAGAACTGGATGGGAGTAAGGACTGTACAACTTTTGTGAATATACCAAAAACCACTGAATAATACACTTTAAAAGAGTGAATTGTGTGGTATGTGAATTCTATCTCTTCTTTTAAATCAACCTACAAACAAAAGAAAACAAAAATCAGCTAACTCCCTTGAGGCTGTACCCTTTCCAGCTACTTTGCATTTTGCTACCCCTTCTCATCCAAGATTCTTGCAATGGCGACCTACATGTTTTTACCCCTCCTTCTTCATCTCCCATTTATGTATTAGTTCCCTAGAATGTGGCTTCTGCTGGTACCAGAGCTGAAATCTCCTCTTTCCTTGAATCCTGAAGCTTTCTGTGACCCTGAACATTCCTGGTTCTCCTCCTTCTCTCCATTCTTTCTGTCTTTTGACCTTTCCCTTGGCAAGCCTATTTAAAATATTGATGTTTTCTGTGACTTCTTCCAAAATCCTTCCTAGGTTCTATTGTCCATGTCTGTGAGTTCAGTTACTGCTTCAGATTCTAACATCCACCTGATGCCCCACGGGTTTCTCAAACTCAGTGTGTCCTAAGCAATCTGTCATCTTCCGTCCCCTCCTGTACCTTCTCTCCAGTAGTGATCTGTTGCTGCCTGCTACAACCTGGGAGCTATCCTTGATTCTTCCTTCTTCCTTCTTCTAGAATCAACCAACAATTTTTATCCCATAAGTGTTCTTAAATCCCACAGTCCTTCTCCATCGGTACTACCACAGCCCTAATCCATACCCCCATCATCTTTTGCCTCGTGATTCCCTTCATCTTTTGTCCCCTTCAAATCTAGCTTCCAAACAGCTGTGGAAGTGGACACCCATTGCTTTAGCTGATATAACTGGCATTCCTCTTTCTCATGTTAGCAACACCCTGATCTTGCTTTAGGAACCCACCCTCCCCCATTAGATACAGGTTTGGTGAGACGGTCAATCAAGATGCTGACCTTACCTGACCCAGGCTAGGCGTGCCCTCAAGCTGAGGCAATATGACAGTCTTCATCTGGAATGTGAATCCCAGGCAGAGCCACATAAAAACTGAAAGTGTTTGGACCTGATTGTTCCCAACCAAGGAGACTCCTAGGCAATTCCTGCTATCTCTGCCCTGGGAGCTCCATTCAGAGATTGGGTGCTACAGTTTTCCTTCAGTTTTCTCCGAAGTATTCCTTCTTTGGAAATTACCCAGAGTTGCCTGCGACCATAGAATCTAATCAATACAGAAATACATCTAAGACACAAAACTTGTCTTTACCTACCTACAACTGTTTAGAATCATCCCATCACCCATTGGAAGGCCTCCAAGCTCTGTACCCCAGCTACTGCTTGCCTGCCTCTCCCACACCTTTTCTCCCCACTCTCTGCCTTGCCTATGCTTTTCTGCCCTTCTGAATTACTGGGACATCCATGGAAACACCCTGTAAGATTTCATGCCTCCGTGTTCATGAGTCCCCTCTGTGTAAAATACCCTTCCCTGTTCTCCCCAGCTAACTTCAACCTTCCCTTAAGGAGTTCTACTCCAGAAAACCTTTCCTGGTTCTCCCTGCTCCCAACATTCTGTCCTCTGTGTTCTTACAGCACCCTATTCTTCCACCCATTATTGCACTTACTGTTGTGGTATCTTACTTATCCATTTAATTATCTGCCTCTCCCACTAAACTTGGAGTTCCTTGAGGGCTGTAGCCTTCCTTTCTATATCATTAGAGCTTAACACAGTGCCTGGCCAATGGTAGGTACTCAGAACTCTTCCTTTCTTCTTCTTTGCTTCTATGATTCCTGAATAGGAGAAAGAGAGCTCATTGAGGGACATTAACAAGCATTTTTCCCTAAAGGATGAGAAGCAAAAAAAAAAGGGGGGGGGGCATCACATACAGTTTGTCCAAGAACTGTTTTCCAATACCAAAAAAAAAAAAAAAATGTTCCAGAAGATGGTTAAACCCTCAGTAAGACTAAAAGGTGCTTATTTAAATGATATGGCTCTCATCTCTAAAATCTACTCAGTTTCTCTTGAAAGCCTTCATGGCTTAATGAGATGCAAAATCAAGTAACTCAGACAATTGTACTCATTACTGTGACTAACTGGCAAGGTGTGTTTTTGTACTTACTTGTAATCATAGCCGAAGAATAAACTGAATATTACAAGCAAACCCATAGTTTCATTTAGACATCTGTTGTGTAACACGTACTACCTCAAATGGGATTGCGTAGCCATCCAGGCACAAAAGTTCTGAGGAGGAGAGCTGGGTTCTAGTCCCACTTTGGCCATGACCAGCTGCTTGACCTTGGGTGAGTCCCTGCCCAGTCAGCCTCCCCAGTACCCACTCCTTTATTGCACCACCATCAGAACCACATTTCCTTGGAAACGCAGTTTCTCTGCACTCTAACCCAAGTAGTCTTGCTTAACCTGACTCCAAACTCCAGGAGTTAGGCCTGGTTGGCTTAAAGCAATCATTCTATCCCAACCCTTTGGTTACAGAAATCTGTTCCATGGAATACATGAAGCCCGGTCAAGACAATGAGATTTGAGAAGATATTTTCTAGGACCCTGACAAGAAGATTGCTACCCCTGCTGTAGCTCCTGTCAATGATATAAGGTCTAGAATTAATACAGCCACATGTGACCACAAAGATAGAAACTAGATTGCCAGACAGTACGTGAATCCTGAGGAAGGCAGAATGGGAAAATTAAAATGAAACAGAACCTCAGTTACATTATTGAGCAGTGAGCAGCCAGATCAAGCGGCACCTGAAACTGTTGCCCCATGCTTTCCGGTTATATTAGGACTACTCATGTAGTCCTAATAATAGCACTTAACAATCTCTCTGGGCCTCTATTTTCTCATAAATAAAATAAAGATAATATGAATAATCTTTAAGAATTCTGCCAGCCTTCACATCCTATACCTCTCTGAAGGGTAAATATACTCATAAAAATTTAAGCGCATTATCTAGTAATACACTAGCAAGCACTAAGGAAAATAAGACTCTCCAAAATAATCCAACAAAAGATAACTGAAACTAGAAATATAAACAGAAATCCTTAATCTTTGCCTATACCAGAAGTTACCCAGATCTCTACCCTCCCCCCGACACACAGCCATTTGTTTCTACACTCTGAAAATAGGGAGGGAGGGGTGGTCTGGGGAGGAAGCATATATGGTAGGCCTGCTTTTGAAGACTGGATTCTTATGATGGTGCCCATGGCCTTAGACCCTTTGTTCAGATGCTGACCTCTTCCACCTGAACTCTTTGACCTGAGCTCTTCCCTGCACCTTCTCTCTCTCCCCGGATCTGATATCTGAACTTGCCAGCTTCCCCCCCATGTCTGCATTCCCAGCATTGACCACCTTCAATCAGTTAGAAATGATGATGTATTAGCCAACAACTCTGGAGCACAGATTCGTTTATCTGTAACAACAAGGCCTAGAGGAAGGAGAGCAGGATGGTTATTTAGTGGAGGAGAGTCACTTAATAAAAGAGATTAAGCACCTTTAGAAGCCTGAAGGGTCGAACAAACTGTCAGATACACTGCACTAGCAATTATGTGAAAACACTTCACACGAGGGATATGTAGCCCATTTAGAATAATGTATCTGGACACGCAATTGTAATCAACATCCTGATTTGAAAAAGCATTGCCTGGGTGCCTGTCCGATATTGCATTGAGACACCAGGGCAGGCACCAGGAATATCAGGAAGAGGTGATGTGGAAAGAACCAGGGTTGCTTTCCTGGAAATAGAAATTAAGAACATGCTGCTGATTAAGTTTGTTCTCTCTTCTGGCTTTGCAAAATTCATGGGAAAAGACAAATCTTCACCACAGCTTTGATTGATTCATTTAACATTTTATGACCAGATAACCTTTGCATACAGAGATGACTAAGACAATGTTCCTATTCTTCCAGAGCTCAGGAGCTGAGGGAGGAAACGGACACTAGATCAGTCGGGTCACAGCAGGAAACATAGCTTGCCCCATATGGCTCAAGTGAAGACTTCAATGAAAGGACTCTTTGGGGGGTGGAGAAGACACCCAGATACCAACAACAGCAGGAAACCATTACCACCCCCTGAGAATGAAGAAGAAGCCGAGGAAACAGGAGAGGGGCAATGTGGAGGAGAGGATGTCCAGCAGGAGCCATAGTCAGGCAGAGATCCTGCCAGAGGAATGGCTTCAAAGCAGAGCCAGAAGGGAAAAAGCACCTTGAACTCTTGCCTTCCGCCCATTCTCTAATCTGCAAGTCCCTATCATCGGCTGACCTGAACAGAAAACCTGCCAGCAAGGGGGTCCAGATGATCTAATCCACAGGGCTCAGCCTCCCGGGGAAAGAATAAAGCAGAGAAGGGTGGACAATGGACCCGGTAGCATGAACAAAGAAGAATCGGTCCACTCCACCCCACTGGCCATCCAGCCTCTAGTTTTGCTCTTCATTTGAATGATGAAAATCTCATCTCAAACACAGGGAGAAACAAGGGTCATAAGGCACTGTATTATTACTGGTGATGTCATTTCAAGTGTCCTCCCTGGTGGGAGGTTAGCTACCCCGGTATTCTTCACACAAAGTAGTAGGAAAAGGGGCGGGGTGGCAGGGGGAATCAATTAGGAGAAAAAAAAAAGAATCAATAAAATAAGTACGGCTGCTATCTTCCCCTTGTGTGGCCTGTCATGAGGCCAGAGCTGATAATCATGGCTGCCTTCTTTCATGACTCCTCTTATGTTTACTTTACCTTCTACAGCATCTCAGCAGGTGGGGAGCCCCAAATCTTCATCTCCAAATAACTGAGCCCTTACTCATCCTCTCTGGGTTGGGTTGCCAGTTTCCACTGAACTTTATGATTGGAATGGAGGTTCAAAGTGACTCCATGAATCCCCTGGTCCTAAATACAGTCTTCTCGGCTCTATTGCACTGAGCAACCGCATTTCTCTCCGACAGCCAGGACAGTGACCCCCTTCTCTTCCTGTGATCCAGTGGCATGAGAAGTCCCCAAATGGCCAGGGACAAGCTCAGCTTCCAGCTCATCAGAACCACTGCCGTGTTTCTTGGTGGGAACATGCTTCTCTCACGAATCAACACCCCAAATCTGTCAAGCCCAAGATCACAGAGATGGAAACAAAACTGCATTAAGCAGAGTATTAATTGTAAGAGTTACAAGGACACTCCTGAGCTTACCTGTGGTTCCTACCCATGTGTTCTCAAGCCTTGTGTGGCGTTGTATCCTAGCTGGCCTACCGAACCTTCCTTGTAGACATCTCAGAAGCCCCGTGTTGAAGATGACAGAGACTTTTAGCTCTGGATGACAACACAGAGCAGAGCTGCCGGCAGATTTCAGAATTGTCATAAAAGAGAGAAATGCACACCTAGATTCTTTAAGCCATTCTCTTGCAGGCTGCTATTGTGGTTCTTAGCACAACCATGGGTGGTGCTCTTTCTGGCTAGGTTGCTGAGAGGGGCGTCGGGGTGGAGAATGGAGAGAGAGGAGAGCCTCTAGCCCTGTAACTTGAGCTCAGAGATGCCTATGTTACTGCACATTCCCCACCGGACAACCCTGTGTCTCCGAAACCCATCCTGTCTTTCAATTCCGGGGACTGCTCTTGCTCAGGTGTTCTCCCTCAACAGTGGAAGGGAGAGTGGGGGAAGAAGGAACGCTCAGAGGCTGGTAGGGCTGCTTGAACCAGCTTCAAATCACTCCCTGCCCCATCTAGTCCATCGCCGCCCTGCCATATGTCACCATCCCAGCCAGCACTAATGTGACCCCGCTGTTTCTCTGCCTTGAAAAGAAGGAGTGGGCAGTGACCGGCCTAAGGAAAAGAGGAAGAATTCAACTCAACCAAGCGGCTTTCGCGTGGCCTACCCCACCCCCACCTCCTACCCAGCCCCCTTCTGTTCTGTGTCCTTGCTCATTATACGGAGACACGCAACTACGTTCTGTCTTCCCAGGGGATTCTCACTGTCTTTGTAATGGTTCCTCGGATGCATCGACCTCCCTCTCCTGTCTGTGGCTTCATCAGGGAAGGGTTGAGGGGCCGGGGCTGATTCCCTGTTGTGGGCTGGGATGAGGTTTCAGAGGTAGGGAGGAGACAGGTCTTAGAGAACCTGTAGCAGGAGGAGGCAGAGAATTAATAGGAAGGCGGTTACCTAGCATATGATTCCATTTATATGACATTTCCAGAATAAGCCAATCTGTAGAGACAGAACACAGACCCATGGTTTCCAGGGGTTCAGGGGTAGCAGGATGAGGAATGACTATTTAACGGAGTATGAGGCTTCCTTTTGGGGTGATGAAAATATCCTGGAACTAGGTGGTGGTGATCAATACACACCACTGTGAATATACCCAATGCCACTGAATTGTACACTTTAAAAATGTGACTTTTCTTTTATGAGAATTTTTCCACAATTAAAAAAAAATTAGTCAGGCAGTTGGATTTTATGTTAATGGGAGACCGAAGATGCTCAAAGATTTCCAGCATGAATCTGGCGGTGACTGAAGTAAGCAGAACTGTAGGAGAATCATTTGACCTTGAACTCCTTCTTGGAGCATCTGTTTCGTTCAGCATGGAGAAGTGATGGGGATAAAAAAGAGCAGGCAGAGAACAGGCCAAGTGGAGGATGCTGGCTCCAGAAAGGGAGAAGGGCAGGCATCTGGGCCATACACCTTTCTTTCCTGGATTTTTTTTTTTTTATGTCATGTATTTTCTATTGTTTTTGTTCATTTGTTTGTGATTACTCAGCATTCTATCACCTTCTTATTGGGGAGAATTCCAAAGAGGAGAGTGTCCTCCTTTGTAAATCTTGGTTATGGGGGGGGGACCTTCTTCCCAGTACCCAGAGTGGGAAGGCTAGAGACTCCCCCTCTGGCCCTGCACCCCCACCTGCTAACCACACCAGATCTCCGACATCTGGCTCAGCTAGCAGAGTACTCCTTCTGGGACTTTGAATCACAAACAGTGATGCAAAGACAGAGGAAGTGAGAGTGCTTATGACAGTCAAGCCCAGGGATGAGTGTCCACTGGCGGCGGCAGTGGGTGGAATGTGGGGCTTTGGCCTTGGTGTCCAGGGGCAGCCGCACCTGGCAGCATATTCACCACACCCACCCTGAGGGGTGACCTTGGCTGTGGTAGCCGCTGCCTGGCCTCTTGTTCTGGATATCTTCTGAGCCTGATTTGCCAGCCTCCCTTCAATTCACAAGCTACCTGATATCCTTTCAGTAAATTCCTTGAGTGGTTCAAGTTAGCCAGAGCTTATTTCTGTTACTTATAACTAGGGACCCTGGTACGTTGCTGCAGCCCTATCACCTCCCTTCAAAACAGAAAGCATGGTGCATTCCAATTAAATGCTGATGGCTCCTTGCAAAACTAAAGCACTGTCTGCACCTTGATTCGTTTGTGTATGTGTGTGTTTCACTTTAAACATTGCAGATGTGAAAATAAACTGCATTTCCATGGACTGAGTTATTGTAACTATGGTGATGGGCAGAAAGAGGACTGTGATAGCAATTAGGAGACGAGGCCACACTGGTTGTGCAACCTTGGGCAAGTCAGTTTCTTCTCTGTTCATGGCTGAGATGAACTGTGAGCCCTTTCCCACTACTTCAGATTCTAGGATTCAGGAAATAAAAGGAAATCATTTATATTAGCACTGTGCTTAGGAAAACAAACTATTCTGTCTCACAAGGAGGTTCCGTCTGATTCAGTGTCATACAACTAAGACAACTTCAATTGTCTGTCTTTACTTCATCTATTAAATAATGCACAGCTTTGTAGACAAGCAACAAAAGTTAATATCAGCCTCATCTCCCCGTGGGGTATGCCACCTGCAATAATACTAATGAGAGCTCACACTTGGATAGCACTTAGTGCATTCCAGACACTGTTCTAAGAGTTTTACATATATTAGTTCATTTAATCCCAGCAAACAACCCCATGAAGTAAGTGCTAGTATTATCCCCTTTTACAGATGACAAAGCAGAAGCAACAGAGAGGTTAGGTAACTTACCTAAGGTCACACAGCTAGTAGGTGACAGAGCCAGTATTCAACGGAGCACTCATGTCTCCTACCTCTTCCCCCAGGTCAGACAATAGCAATGTAATTTCCCAGTGAGGATGATGGAGTTGTGGTGTGATTCGTGCCAGTAAATGGCTTCTAGGCCACTCTTTGCCTCCACAAAGGCTGCATTTAATCTTAATCAACCTAGAAAGGTGAGTGTCTATCACACTTTAACACTTCAGTGGAGGATCCAGCAAGGGAACCCCACTCTCCCCCTGCGGGCTGGCCCCATTGTTTAGTGGCATTCCGTTTCTCCCGAAAGTCCTGACATGCATCCCCTTTCACACGTGAGAGCTTTCAACTTCAGGCCAAATTTTGGGGGCAGTGGGGAAGATGTTGAAAAAATACAGTCAGCATTTCTTCTGTGATGATCCTCTGTGTTGAGTGCCCAGACCGTCAAGACTGGACTCTATGTGGCCTTGGGCAAATTTTTACTACTTCTGAATAGTCTCCCCTGTGACATTCATTTGCTCAGAAACTATTGGTGACATCTGTCCTGTGACAAGCACAGAGCTGAGTCCTGGAAACAGGGAGGTTGGAGGGGTGGCTGAGTGGGTAGGTGTTGGCCAGTGGTTCCCAGCCTGGTTGGGCTAGGGCTCACCTAATGGAGCTTTTCAAAATAAAGGTTCATATTCACTGGATCCTGATATCCATGTGGAGGCCAGAGTGGCAGGTGGATCCGGGGGGAGGGCATGTGTTTCAAAAAAGTCACCCCCATTTATATCTCATCTTCCTTAACCTCACCTCCCACCCACCACTGCCCGACCCCTCATCCCAAGTGCACTTACTCTTTCGGAGCCATTGAAATTGGTGATTTCTGAGACTACTTTGAGCTCAAAGTAAAATTCTGTGGTTCGGGGCACCTGGGTGGCTCCGTTGGTTAAGTGTCTGCCTTCGGCTCAGGTCATGATCCAGGGTCCTGGGATCGAGTCCTGCACTGGGCTCCTTGCTCAGCGGGGATCCTGCTGCTCCCCCTGCTTATGCTTTCTCTCTGTCAAATAAATAAATAAAATCTTTTTTAAAAAAAAATTCTGTGGTTCATTCATTAAGATATTTCTCAATTCAACATGCCAGGCACTGGAGATCCAGGATGAATAAGACTTAGGTAGACAGTCCCTGGCCCCTAGAAGCTCTCGATCGGCTTGGGGCTGACCAACAAGTAAACTGCCAGTATCTATATTAACATGAAGGGCCTGGGATTCAAGGGAGCATTTTATAAACTGAATGTCCCTTGGTGACAGTTCAACTTTCTCTTCTCCAGAAAAAAAGTGATCCTTTTGCTTTTTTTTTTTTCAAAGTTCCTATTTCCTAATGATCAAATACAGCAGTATAAAAAACACCCGACAAGTTCCAAACCCAAGGCATTTACCTTCTTGCTGGTTTCAGATGCAAAGCACATTCTCCGTGGCACCTGATACCAGCCGCAGATCTTGCATGCTAACACCCCTCTACCAAAGGCCATTTTAATGAGGAACTTGGTTCAGGCATCAGCCATAGAACATTAATATTCATGGTTAATATTTGTAAAAACCTTCATTTCAATCTTTTGTTTCTGTTGAGGGGGAGTCTTAAAATGGCCAGAAATTCCCAATTCCTATTTATTCTATCTAGGCCTTTTCTTTTTGGCTTCCATTATTTCATCAGGGTTGGCAAGGAAAGTTGGTTCTGCTCCCGTTCAAGTGTTAAATGGATACTCATGTGTCTCTTTGCCACACTGGTATAATTAATTTTATTGCAAATAGGATTTTTCTTTCTTCCCCTTTGCATGCAAATGTGCTCCCCTTTCAGTGTTTGCATAATAGCAGTAATTCTTTCATTTGTACAAAAGAACATGCATTATTTTGGCAGATAGATGGAGCTTTGATGGGGAGATTATTACATTTCCAAAAGCAAAGAGAATAAATCAGAATTTAGCCAGACGCTGACTAAACACCCCCTTCCCCCAACTGCACTGATCATGGGCCAAGTGGCTAACACAACTGTGCTTTCCTCCCAGAGAATAAACCTTGCAGAGCAGTAGGACCTTGCTGGCTACCCTCTATTCTTTGCCCTTCTCTGCCCTGCTCTGTGCACTCTCTCACCTGGGCTCCCTTGCTGTCTGGCTTCTGCTTGGCTTTGGCCAAGGTTGGCAGCAGCGTGAGAATGGAGGTGAGAGTAGAGGGAGGCTGGGGTATTTGCTGCCCTGCTCCCTCCCAGTTTGCCATGGCTCCGAGAGTAGCTGTGTTCTTCTAGGCCATGGCTCCTCTCTGGTCACCTTCTTCTGCAACCCCAGCTCCCGCTGGACTCTGGGAATCCCCTTCCTTCTCTTTGCTACTCCAGGCTAGACTCCGCAAGCTTCACTATCTGCTGTGGGCTAACCCTGCCCACATCTATCCAAATAGTCCTTTATGTTCAAGCCCTTTGAGTGTGCCCTTTCCTTCCAACACACTGAGAGAAGCACCATATTCCTAGGATGTCACTTAGCTCACCAGAAATTCACATACACACACATGTTCCATAACACTGGGGAAGCGATAAGGAAACCCCCACGCCGCGGAAGTATGGAAGCATCTATATGTCCGTACAGAGTTTTTAGAAATTCCACCAAACAGAAGAGGAGTCTTCCCTAGGCATGACTAATCTTATGGAAGTCATGTAGACATTTTGCCTGCCTGTCACTTAGTCACCTTCTTCTGGTCATAGCCCCCTGATTATCCTTGAGGAGCCATCTCTTCCCTTCTCTTGGTGCATGTGGATTTTAGCGAGGGCTATTCTCTCCCTCAGCTATGAGGAAATGTGAGACCCAAAGCTGCCACTCAGGACACGAGGTCCCCCAAACTACAGTGTCGGTTCAGGGATGGCCAGGCCAATCAAAACCACTTGGATGAAATTATCAGACTTTGGCTAGGGCAGCTAGGAAAAAGGTGCTTTCCTTCCTCTGATGCTGCTGAGGACAGAAATGGGAGCTTTGGTGGCCATCTGCCTTGGGGTACAGAGCTAGGAAAAAGGTGCTTTCCTTCCTCTGATGCTGCTGAGGACAGAAATGGGAGCTTTGGTGGCCATCTGCCTTGGGGTACAGAGCTAGGAAAAAAGGTGCTTTCCTTCCTCTGATGCTGCTGAGGACAGAAATGGGAGCTTTGGTGGCCATCTGCCTGAGGACAGAAATGGGAGCTTTGGTGGCCATCTGCCTTGGGGTACAGTAGCCTGAGAAGTAAGCAATCACAGAGGAGGCGGAGCTAAGAAGTGAAGAGAGAAAATCTGGTCCTCAATCATATCACTTGAGCCCCGGATCAAGCCTTGCTTTGCCTTTGCAATTACATGAGCAAATGTTCATTTCTGACATCCACTTAAGCTGAGTTTCTGTCACTTGCAACTGGAAGGATCTCAACTAGTGCACTGAAGATAGAAGCTCTCTATAAACTAGGAACTATCATGGACTGGGTAGGGGGCAGACAGAGAAGAAAAGAGAATTTACTATTTCTGGAGCATCTGTTGTGTGCTCTAGAATAGAGCACATATAAATGTAGGTTAATTTATTTAATTCTCAAAATAACTTTGCTCGGCTATGTTGAGGAACTTGCCAATTGCTACACAATTAGCAAATGGCAGGGTTAAGTTCAAACCAAGGACAGTCTGCTTACAAAGTTATATTTGTTCCACTCGAATGTGCTGTGATGATCTTCATCTTTCTCCTCACTATCATCATCATCATCATCATCTTTAGGAAGCTCAGTGAGGATCTGGACCACAAGATCAGGAAGCTGAGATTCTTGGTTCCCAGAACACACAGACCCTGAAACATATATACGTGTCTGTACCAATAACTATGACATGAAGGAGAGAGTGATCAGTGCCAATAAAGAGGAGCAGACATCACGTTGAGAGGGATTACTTCCATTTGAGGCATTGGAAGAGTTCAGACCCAGATGGCGGAAGGGAATCCAAACATAAGGTAAGAGTGAGCAAACTCATCAAAATTAGGAATGCCAGACCATCGAAAGATTCAGTTTGCACATTTACAAACTTCTGTCATTCTCCAAGGTTCTTTCCTTGGCTGCCTAAATTTTCTTTTTCCTTTCATTTTAATGTAGTATGTTAGGAACATTTAACATGAGATTTACTCTCCTAACAAGTTTTTAAGTGCACTATCAGTATTGCTGACTACGGTACAATGTTGTGCAGCACGTCTCTAGGGCTGATTCATCTTGCTTAACTGAAACTTTATGATCAATGATTAATAACTCCCCATATCGCCCTCCCCCCAGCCCCTGGCAACCCCACCCCACTCTTTGATTCTATGAGTGAATGAATTTGACTATTTTGGATACCTCATGGAAGTGCAATCATGCAGTAGTTGTCTTTCTGTGACCGGTTTATTTCACTTGGCACGATGTCCTCAAGGTTCATCCATGTTATTACATATTGCAGAATTTCCTGCTTTTTTAAGGCTGAATGGTATTTCATTGAATGCATGTGTGTATGCATATATATACATATCACATTTTCTTTATCCATTTATCTGTCAGTGCACATTTAGGTTCTTTCCACATCTTGGCTATTGTGAATAGTGCTACAATGACCATGGGAGTGCTAATATCTCTGAGATTCTGATTTTTGTAAATATCCAGAAGTGGTATTGCGGGACCATTTGATAGTTCTACATTTAATTTTTTGAGGAATTTGCATACTGTTTTCTGTAGCACCTGCACCATCTTACAATCCCATGAGTTATACACAAGGGTACGAATTTCTCAACATCCTCACCAACACTTGTCTTTTTTTAATTTAATAGCCATCCTGACATGTGTGAGGGGATATCTCATTGTGGTTTTGATTTACATTTCCCTGATGATTAGTGATGTGCATTTTTTTTCATAAAAGAAACAATCAACAGCGTGAAAAGGTAACCTACAGAACAAGAGAAAATATTTGAAAATTATATATCCAATTAGGGGTTAATTTCCAAAATATATAAAGAATTCCTACAATTAGCAAGGATGTGGAGAAAGAAGAACCCTCTTACACCATTGGTGGTAATGCAAGCTGGTATAGCCACTCTGGAAAACAGGAAGGAGGTTCCTCAAGAAGTTAAAAATAGAGCTACCCTATGACCCAGAAGTTGCCCTACTGGCTATTTACCCCAAAGATACAGATGCAGTGAAAAGAAGGGGCACCTGCACCCCGATGTTCATAGCAGTAATGTCCACAATAGCCAAACTGTGGAAGGAGCCGAGATGTCCTTCAACAGATGAATGGATAAAGAAGATGTGGTTCATATATACGATGAAATATTACTGAGCCATCAGAAAGGATGAAATACCTACCATTTATATCAACATGGATGGAATTGGAGGGGATTATGCTAAATTAAATAAGTCAAGCAGAAAAAGACAATTATCGTATGGTTTCACTCAAATGTGGAATATAAGAAACAGTGCAGAGGATCGTAGGGGAAGGGAGGGAAAACTGAATGGGAAGAAATCAGAGAGGGAGACAAGCCATGAGAGACTCTTGACTCCGGGAAACAAACTGAGGGTTGTGGAAAGGGAGGGGGGTGGGGGGGGATGGGGTAACCAGGCGATGGGTATTAAGGAGGGATCATGATGTGATTGATGAGCACTGGGTGTTATACGCAACTACTGAATCATTGAATGCTACATCAAAAACTAATGATGTACTATATGCTGGCTAATTGAACATAATAATAAACTTAAATTAAAAAAAACTCCTACAAGTAGGTAACAAAAACAACTAATAACTTGATTTTTTTAAATGGCCCAAGGACTTGGATAGACATTTCTCCAAGAACAACATACAAATGCCAACAGGTATTTGAAAAAATACTCCGAGTCTCTATTTTCTCTTCACGTTCTTCCTTGGCAATAACAAGACCAGAAAGCGGATAAGTCTGGTCTCCCACTTACCACAGTACCGGGCACAGTCCTTCCACACTTCATAGCAGGACAGGGAGAGCTCTTCAGTCTTCCAGTATAAATATACCTCCTCTACAGTGGAGTTCACCTTGAAGACGAGCAACAGTGAACGGGTAACCATGCAGGCTGGTGGGAAGGGTGAACCTACAAGCCTTTGACTGTGTCCTTGAAGTCCTAGCGTGTCAAGGCTCCTATCCACCTCCCAAAGAGTTGTCATATGTTCCAACATTGACACTTGTTCTAAATATGGTGTGAATTCAGCCCTAGAGACACAGTCCTTTTTCTCTCTTCAGCAGAAATCCTGCTTTTGACCTCTCCTTTCTCCTACAGTTGTCTCATTGCTCTGTGAACAACGGACAAGTTTTGCACATGCATTGATGCCTTGTTTTAGCACCCTTCCAGCCCACATCCATTCACGAAACGTGCTGCACTGATGTTAAACCAGGCAGACAGACCAACCCCCCAACCCGTCATCAGTGCGTCTGCTAAGTAAAACACACCAACACACAGTGCACTATTTTTAAAAGCAAGTTAAATAAGGTGCCTTTAAAGTTGAGTCCCCTGGGACTGAATTGAGTCCCTAAGTTCTTGGTTTTGTGAACCCAAGGGACCAAGCAGGTTAGCTTTCATTGTTTAACTAGGCCACTTAAGCCTCAGAGCCCTTGTCTAATAGGACAATATTTATAGGCATTGCATCATCGCAGAGTTGAACTATTCTTCTCAGACTGAGATCATCCTTCAGTTTGTTGGGATTTTTTTTTTTTTAACTCAGGAGGGAAGAAATGAACTGTGATTTCATTAATAGAAACTACTGATAAAAACAGAAGAGTAGAAAAATGTCAAGATGCTAACTTCTTAGTGGTGAGAAAGGCAGATTCTCTCCTGGCAAGATTTTGATTCATAGCTATGGAAAATTTGAAGGTGATATTTTGACCAAGGGAGGCTGGGGCAAATTTTATTAAAAATTACTAGTCTGGAAAACTCAATTTAGCCAAATTTTCTTCATGGCTGTGGCTTGATATAACTTTATTGTTCTGTGGTGGAGAGTGAGGCGGTTTTCATGGTTTGGACCACACAGGATACATTGTAAAAGAGTGAGTTTATTTTGCTATTATTTTTTTTTTCAGATGAGCTTTCCAGCTATGTCCTAGCCTCATGATTGGGATATTTTATCTACCAAGGCTAATTGACACATATACTCATGATTTAATTATAATGATAACAATGCTTAACATTTATCGGGCACTTACTGTGTGCCAGGTGCTGCACGTAAATACATCAGATGTATTCTATCTTTCGATCCTCAAGCAATCGTATTCGTTTGTATCATTACCAACACATAGAAGATGAGGAAAATGACACGTAAGACGTGTATGAACTGCCCAGAGTCATACAATTAGTAATCCGTGGCTCTGGGACTTAAAGCCAAGACTGAGGGATTCCCAGGGATTCCCAATCCTTTTAGCCACCACAGCAGACTGATTTCTATCAACAAATCGGTCGTGCACTTTTTCCATCCAGTCCTATGGTTGAATCATAGAATTTTCGAGTTGGTTTGGCTGGGGATGGTGCCATGCTTACAAGAAGAGCACAAAAATCCCCATCAAAAACAAGACTTTTGAGTTGCTTCATTTTCTTTGAAACAATAAAAATGCTTACAAATGTTGGGAGTTTTTTATAATAAATAAAAGTAAAATTATTTAATAAAAATATTATTTTCAGTGTGTAGAGATATGGCTGCAACGTGTAGCTTTCAGAAACGACAAGTAAATGGATTTTCAAACAAAATGAAAAACTCAACAAGGTAGATTGGCCTTCCAATCGAGAGGAAGCACCAAAAATGAATGCTTTGATCCACCCCCTTTGCGCCAAACACATTGCAATGATTGATAAAATATAAGAAGAGCAGGAAAAAAGATAAACTTCTCCTTTGACCAGAGCTGACAATGAATTACAGAGTGGTGAGTGGGTTTGAAGCCACAAGTCTGTTATGTTCCTAGTCTGCAAACACGTAGTGGCAGCTCATACTTTGGCTTCCACCATGTAATGGGAACTGACAGTGCTTCATGCACAAGAGTGGAACAGAGCTAGGCTCACTGCTTGAAGCCAGAGGCTGGCTTGGGCTCCTCCCTTCATAGAAAGGAGACTGTTAAGAAAAAGCAATTATCAACTTACTTCCTGAGACTACAGTTGTACAGGGGATCCTTGGCTTAGAAAAGCAGGCTGTAGATACAACCTCTTGGCCAGGACCTAAGCCAGCCACCTGCTGCCCCAGGACTGGATCTGTGATAGCCCCAACATCACTGCAGAGAAAATTCCACCTGGTGCTCAACTGGGGACGTGGAGGAGGGTCAGATGGAGGCACCTGCAAGTCCCAAAAGTGCTAGACAAACAGGATGAGAGAAACACACACACACTCTCTCTCTCACACACACATTCAAAATGTGACTGTCATAACTAATGAAGTAATCTAATACCAAAGAAGAAAGCCTACAGAACCATCAAAATCATCCACTGAAACATGAAATGCCTAGGGATAAAATTAATTTTATGAAACAGTCTTACAAAAACTTTAAAATAAGTATGTCTAAAATGTTCAGAGGCATAAGCCAAGGTAATGCATCCATTAATAATGAATAAGAAATCTGAAACACAAAAGAGACATAAATTAAAGAAAACCAAGTGGGTATTAAGAAAATACAAATATATATTTATGGAATTAAAAGAATGTGGTTACCAAAATAAAAAACTCAAAAGACAAGATAAACGTCAGGTTAGCTCCAGAGAGTACTGAATTGGGAAATAGTTGTGAGCCACACACACAGAACTTAGTCCTGAGTGACAACAAGCTGAATTTTATGATAGTAGTTAGCAGACATGAAAGACATCTTGAGAGGCTCCAACCTACATATGAGAGATTTGCCAAGAGAAAAGGATGGAGAGAATGAGGGAAAAGTGAATTTTGAAAAGATTAGACCTGAGAATTTTCATAATTGTAAGACATGTGCCCTTTGATGGGAAGGACACTCTGTGGACAAAGCATGACACACGACAGTGAAAGTGCAGATCACTGGTGATAAGAAGAAAACCCTAAAAGCTACCAGAGAGAAAACAAAAAACAGAAAACCAAAAAAAAAAAAAAAAAATACCTATAAGAAACCAGTAGGTTGACAGTGATTTATTTTCAGCAACAATTGTGGCCACAAGACAGTGTAGTAACATCCTTCATGTACTAAAGGAAAATAGCTGTCAGCCTAAAATTTTATATGCAGGTAAGTTATCATTTAAGAGTGCGGACAAAAATAGATGCTCCAGAAGCACGAAGACTAAACGAGTCCTCCCACATACAGCTCCACATTTACATACTTAGTAAAGGATGCATTTCAGTAAAAAGAACAACGAAACTACAGCAGAGGTTGGAGATAGAAGAAACAATGAAGTAACAGCGAGAAAAAGTTCACAAAATATGCTTTTATGCTTAATTAAATATTGACCATGCATATACTATGGTTAGAAGGAGAGAAATGCAGTTTGTTTGTTAGAATATTTTTTATTCAAATGGGATATGTTTAAATTTTAGGAAAATTAAAAGAAGTGATTATCAATAGAGAAAAAAATAAAAGAAATATTTAAAAATTAATTTGCCAACCTAATACATAGTCAAAAAGGACTGGAGGGGCATGAGGAGGAACGTGCCAGGAAAATGCCAGTAAAGAGAAAATACAAAATAAGTTAAAGTATATCAGAAATCACCATAACTAATTGCATTTATTACAAAACAGAGATTAACATGTAAGATTGGATGGATTGAAAGTAAAGAAATGGAAAAATTCATAAATGTCTACCTCCAAATAAAGCTGGTGAGATAATGTTAATTTACTGCAAAAAGTTAATGGGAACTAAGGGGGGATATTACATAACAATAACAATCTACCAGGAAGATAGAGAAATTGTGAATTTATATGCATCTAAAACATAGCTTCCAAATATATAAAGCAAAATAGAACTACAGGGAAATGGACAGATCCATAGTCAGAGTCCAAATTTTTTTTTAATTCTAATTTATTTTATTTTATTTATTTATTTGACAGAGAGAGACACAGCGAGAGAGGGAACACAAGCAGGGGGAGTGGGAGAGGGAGAAGCAGGCTTCCCGCCGAGCAGGGAGCCTGATGTGGGGTAGATCCCAGGACTCTGGGATCATGACCGGAACCAAAGGCAGACGCTTAACGACTGAGCCACCCAGGTGCCCCCAGAGTCCAAAATCTTTGAAACACTTCTATCAAACACAGATAGATCGGGCGCCTGGGTGGCTCAGTTGGTTAAGCGACTGCCTTCAGCTCAGGTCATGATCCTGGAGTCCCGGGATCGAGTCCCACATCTGGCTCCCTGCTTGGCAGGGAGTCTGCTTCTCCCTCTGACCCTCTTCCCTTTCATGCTCTCTATCTCTCATTCTCTCTCTCTCAAATAAATAAATAAAATCTTTAAAAAAAAATAAATAAATAAAGTTGAAAGTACTTTCAACCAAAGGCATTAAAAAAAAAAAAAACACAGATAGATCAAGCAGGCAAAAAATTAGTAAGACTATGGTAAATATGAAGAACAAAATTTTAAACCATGATATAATATGGAATCTTCCCAATGTTTTTTTAATGTGGTCCCTTTAAGAAATATATTTTATAGCAAGGCCTAGTATACAAACACACACAAGTGCACACATACACAGATAGATAGGTGATAGATAGATAATTCTACAAACAATATTCACCTTTAGTACAAGTGATACATTCTGATACAATTTGTTTCATTCCATTCTATTTCACTTGTTAAAAAACATGTGAGTTGCAACCAACTAAATTGATTTCACAACCCAAGAATGGATTATGACCTACAATTTACAAAACACAGATCTTATAAATATATATGGTTGTGCCTCCAACAAATAACTTATACGTTCTTTTCAACCTGAAGTAGTGTGTACAATGGCGAGACCACAAAGCATACAAGTTGGAACAAGCAAGGATGTTTGCTATAAACACTTCCATTCTAGGGGAGACGAACCAGGAGAGATGATGGACTCTGAAAAACAAACTGAGGGTTCTAGAGGGGAGGGGCTGGGGGGATGGGTTAGCCTGGTGATGGGTATTGAGGAGGGCACATTCTGCATGGAGCACTGGGTCTTATGAACAAACAATGAATCATGGAACAGTACACCAAAACAAATTATGTAATATATGGTGATTAACATAACAATAAAAAATAAAAAAAAAACACTTCCATTCTACATTGTACTAGAGATCAAAGTCAATTCACAATGGGGGAAAAATAATCAAGAGGTATATGAATTTGAAAGGTTGAGTAAAAACCAATTGCAACTGATTTGTTATCTGAATAGAAAATGTAAGAGAATCTACAGACAAACTTTAGTAGGAATAAGAGAGGTCAGCAAAGTTCTAAACACAAGGATAACAAACATGATTAATTTTCCTAGGGGCATGTGGGTGGTTCAGTCCGTTAAGCATCCGACTCCTAATTTTGACTCAGGTCATGACCTCAGGGTCGTGCAATGGAGCCCCACATAGGGCTCCACCCTCAGCAGGAAGTCTGCTTAAGATTCTTTCTCTCTCCTTCTCCCTCTCCCTTTGCCCTCCCCACACTCTCTCTCTCACTAAAGTAAATAAACAGGGCGCCTGGGTGGCTCAGTTGGTTAAGCAACTCATGGCTCAGGTCATGATCCCGGAATCCCTGGATCAAGTCCCGCGTCGGGCTCCCTGCTTGGCGGGGAGTCTGCTTCTCCCTCTGACCCTCCCCCCTCTCATGTGCTCTCTCTCTCTCTCTCTCTCTCATTCTCTGTCTCAAATAAATAAATAAAATCTTTAAAAAAAAAAGTAAATAAATCTTTAAAAAAATAATTTTCTTAAATACCAGTAATGATCAAATAGAAAATGTAATAGACAAAAGTTATCATTTATAATAGCAACAAAAACCTAAATCACCTAGGAACGAATCTCGTGAAAGATGTGCATGGCCTTATAAAGAATACTATAAAACATTTTAAAAGATATAAAGGAAGGCCAAAATAAATGGAGAGGCATAACATGTTTAAGAATAATGAAGATTTAATATGAAGGTGGCAATTCTCTCTAAAATACTCTGATATTGAATACAATTCCAATCAAAATCCCAACAGAAAAATATTGATCCTGAAATTCATTTGGAGGAGTAAGAAAACCTGAATGGGATCATTTTGAAAAGGAAGAAGGTTGGGGGGTTTGCCTACCAGAAAGCTAGGTTTATCTGAAGCCATAACAACTAAGACAATCTGGAATCGGCCCAAAAATGGACAACTACATCAATGGAACAAGATCGAGTGTAGAAACAGACTAACACACATGTGAAAACCACCTATGACAGAGGCAGCGTTGTAACCAAGGCAGAAAGGAAGGGCTGTTTACAAATTTATGCTGTGACACATCCAAAAGAAAAAATTAAAATCTAATCATTAATTCACATTATATGAGATAAATTCCAGGTAAAGACTTAAAATTAAAACTTTAAAATTTCAAAAAATATATAGAATACATTTAAGGTTGCAAAGAAAGAAGTATTTTTAAAAAGATTTCTTAAAATGGGCAGAAGACATGAACAGACATTTCTCCAAAGAAGACATCCAAATGGCCAACAGGCACATGAAAAAGTGCTCAACATCGCTCGGCATCAGGGAAATCCAAATCAAAACCTCAATGAGATACCACCTCACACCCGTCAGAATGGCTAAAATTAACAAGTCAGGAAACGACAGATGTTGGCGGGGATGTGGAGAAAGGGGAACCCTCCTACACTGTTGGTGGGAATGCAAGCTGGTGCAACCCCTCTGGAAAACAGTATGGAGGTTCCTCAAACAGTTGAAATTAGAGCTACCGTTCGATCCAGCAATTGCACTACTGGGTATTTACCCCAAAGATACAAATGTAGGGACCCGAAGGGGTACGTGTACCCCAATGTTTATAGCAGCAATGTCCACAATAGCCAAACTGTGGAAAGAGCCAAGATGCCAATCGACAGATGAATGGATAAAGAAGATGTGGTATATATACACAATGGAATATTATGCAGCCATCAAAAGGAATGAGATCTTGCCATTTGCAACGACGTGGATGGAACTGGAGGGTGTTATGCTGAGTGAAATAAGTCAATCAGAGAAAGACATGTATCACATGACCTCACTGATATGAGGAATTCTTAATCTCAGGAAACAAACTGAGTGTTACTGGAGTGGTTGGGGGTGGGAAGGATGGGGTGGCTGGGTGATAGACATTGGGGAGGGTATGTGCTACGGTGAGCGCTGTGAATTGTGCAAGACTGTTGAATCACAGATCTGTACTTCTGAAACAAATAATGCAACATATTTTAAGAAAAAAGAAAAAGAAGAAGATAACAGGAGAGGAAGAAAAGGGGAGTATGTCAGAGGGGGAGACGAACCATGAGAGATGATGGACTCTGAAAAACAAACTGAGGGTTCTAGAGGGGAGGGGGGTAGGGGGATGGGTTAGCCTGGTGATGGGTATTGAGGAGGGCACGTTCTGCATGGAGCACTGGGTGTTATGAACAAACAATGAATCATGGAACACTGCACCAAAAACTAATGATGTAATATATGGTGATTAACATAACAATAAAAAAAAGATTTCTTAAATGAGAAGCAAAAAGGACCAACCATAATGTAAAATACTGATATATTTGTCATTAAAATTAACTATTATGTCCAACAAAAGTTATCATAAACAAAGTTAAAGATGCAAAATGAAAGGAAATATTTGTGATGCATATAACTGACAAAGGATCGGTGTCCAAAATTCATATGGAACATCTACAGTTTGATAACGAAATGACAAACAATACAATGAGAAAGTGAGAAAAGGACCTCACAGACAATTCATAGAAGAGCAAACTTGAGTGGACCATAATCAATGAAAAAATATATGAGCACCCCGGGAATCAGAAAGTTGCCAAGTACATTTTACAACATGAGATTGTGAAAATTAAAAATTTTATTGGCAAAATAGTTGAAGGGGATTGAGAGGTTCAAACTTCCAATTATACAATAACTAAGTCACAGAGATGAAAAGCACAGCGTAGGGAATATAGTCAATCATACTGCAGGGGGAGACGAACCATGAGAGACGATGGACTCTGAAAAACAAACTGAGGGTTCTAGAGGGGAGGGGGGTGGGGGGATGGGCTAGCCTAGTGATGGGTATTAAAGAGGGCACGTTCTGCGTGGAGCACTGGGTGTTATGCACAAACAATGAACCATGGAACCCTACATCAAAAACTAATGATGCAATGTATGGTGATTAACATAACAATAAAAAATTATTTTAAAAAATCATACTGCAATAACATGGTTTGGTGACAGATGGGGACTGTGTTAGCGTGGTGAGTATGGAGTAACGCACTCACCTGTGAAATCACTGTGTGGTACACCTGAAACTAATGTAACATTGTAAGTCAACAGTACTTCAATTTAAAAAAATTGTTAACACTGAGCAGAGGGGACTAGTTATAGCTAGCCACAAGAACTGCACTCCCGCATACTGCTTATGGAAGTATAAACTGGTACAACCACCTTGGAGAATAACCTGACCTTATCTTCTAGAAGCTACTCTGCAGCCCAGCAGTTTCTCTCCTAAGTGTGTACTGCAGAGCAACTCATACGTGTGTGGAAGCAGACAAGAATGTCAATTGCAGATA
Source organism: Callorhinus ursinus (assembly GCF_003265705.2). Taxonomy (NCBI): domain Eukaryota; kingdom Metazoa; phylum Chordata; class Mammalia; order Carnivora; family Otariidae; genus Callorhinus; species Callorhinus ursinus. Next base: position 4,160,827 of record NW_027397080.1, on the reverse strand, counting down.
AAGAGGATGTGAGATATATACATAATATTTATAATATAAATATATCCAATGTATAATACATGTTATATGATACATGTAATATATATAATATTATAGAATATATAATGGAATATACTCAGCCATAAAAAAGAATGAAATCTTGCCTTTTGCAACAACATGCATGGAGCTAGAGAGTATAATGCTTAGCGAAATAAGTCAGTCAGAGAAAGACAAATACCATATGATTTCACACATGTGGAACTTGAGAAACAAAACAAACAAATGAAGAAAAAAAGAGACAAACCAGAAACAGACTCTTAACTATGGAGAACAAGGTGATGGTGACCCGAGGGGAGAGGGGTAGGGGGATGAGTGAAATAAGTAGAGGTTGAAGAGCGCCCTTATGATGAGCACTGGGTGTTGTATGGAAGTGTTGAATCACTATGTTGTACACCTGAAACTAATATAACGCTGTACGTTAACTATGCTGGAATTAAAATAATAATAATAATTACCCCAGTTAAAAAAAGAATGTTCACTGCAGCATTGTAATGAAAGCATACAATGGGAAGAACCTAAATGTCCATAAATAGAAGAAAGGATAAATAATGACATGCTTCTTCAGCGAACTACTCTATACTAGGCAAATAGATAAACTAAAGCTACGTATGTCCATAAATGTTAAGACATGACGCTGAGTGCAGAAGCAAGTCGCAGAATGATGTGCTTGGGACAATAGTATTGGCAATAAGTTTGAAAATTATGCTATCTATAATTCGGATACACACAAATGTAGTGATTATATTAAAATATGCATGGGAATGATAAAACCTAAAATTGTTGATTATCTCTGGGCAAGGAAAAGGGGAAATGGGATAAGGAAGAAGTTCTCAAGGGCTTCAACTCAATCTTTGGATTTTTTTGTCATAAGCGAGAAAAGGGAAATACGCGGTCTTGCCAGAGCTAGTTGCAGGGTGCACAGGTGCTTGCTGTCACTCTCCACATTTTTCTGCATTTCATCACAATTTCTTCAGCACAGGGGCGCCTGGGTGGCTCAGTCGGTAGGGCATCTGCCTTCGGCTCAGGTCATGATCCCAGGGTCCTGGGATCGAGCCCCACATCGGGCTCCCTGCTCCGTGGGGAGCCTGCTTCTCCCTCTCCCTCTGCCTCCCACTCCCCCTGCTTGTGGTCTCTCTTTCTTAAATAAATAAAATCTTTAAAAGAAAAAAAAATTAATAATTTCTTCAGCACAGTTAACCCCGTCCTCTCCCTCTTTCTATTTATAGATTGTGATATTGTGTGATTGAATTACTTCCTAGTTAATACATGGAAAAACCGAAACAAAACAATCAAAATCTTTCTTTCTTGTATTATCTGTTATCAAATATTCTTTGTCTTCAAAAGATGCTGTTGCTATGAAAACCTGTATTGTCGCCACATTTATGTCACTTCAGATCCAAAGAATTCTCACTGGTTCATAAGGGTGAATTTGTAATCTCATCAGAAATCTATTGTCTTAATTGGTTCTCTCTTAAAAAAAAAAAAAAAAAGTATAGGAGTGCCTGGGTGGCTCAGTCAGTTCAGCAACCGACTCTTAATTTCAGCTCAGGTCATGGTCTCAGTGTCATGGGATTGAGCCCTGTGTCAGGCTCTAAGCTCAGCACGGAGTCTGCTTGTCCCTCTCCCTCTGCTCTATCCCTCTCTCGTGCACTCGCTCTCGCTCTCTCTCTCAAATAAATAAAATCTTTAAAAAAAATTATAGAAGTAAGAGACTTCCAGGAAGACGGCAAAGTAGGAGGACCCCAGGCTCACCTCGTCCCTTAGAAACAACTAGAGAACACTCACATCGGTGTAAATAAGCCAGAAAACGACCCAAAGACCAGCAGAATAAACTCCATGACTAAACCATGACTAAATGTGGAGGAGAAGCCACATCTAAGTGGCTTAGTGGGCTCTTCATAGATACTGATTAATTGGTTGGAAAAACAAAGTATAGAAGTAATACAACACAATTATAGAAAAGTTGGGAAATAGTGATCGCTTAAAATTCTCCTCTCCCCACGAACCATGAGAGATGATGGACTCTGAAAAACTGAGGGTTCTAGAGGGTAGGGGGGTGGGGGGATGGGTTAGCCTGGTGATGGGTATTGAGGAGGGCACGTTCTGCGTGGAGCACTGGGTGTTATGAACAAACAATGAATCATGGAACACTGCATCAAAAACTAATGATGTAATATATGGTGATTAACATAACAATAAAAAAAATTCTCCTCTCCCCAAAATGCCATACACTCACCTATTCTATTTCTCACTAGTCTTTTATGCTTGTGTATGTTTTAGTGTCGTTGTAACCGATTCGCACACGTAACTCTGCAGTCTGCGTTCTTCGGCTAAGTCAGTATGGCTATGCGGTCCTTCCTTTCTGTCTGTGGAACAGTCCATCCCATCTTTCCACAATTAACTAACCTTTCTCCTATTATTGGACATTTAGGTTTCTGTCGATTCATATTCATAGAAATAAAAATCCATGACAAAAACTTTATGAGAATATATTTTTGTATTTTGAATGATTTTAGAACTGGGATTTCCCGTTTCGGAGCACGAACCTTTCCATGAATTACTACCCCAAACTGACCCTGTTGCTTCCGTTGCCCATGGTGGTATTTGAAGGCGCTAGCATGGCTCGCTGTGCCTCTGGACTCCAGTTGGAATTCTGCAGCAACAAGCACCAAATTCTACTTTTTTTCCTAAAAGATATCATTACTTACAATCTTTGTGACTGTTGCAAGAAGACAGTTGGCAGGTACCTGTTCTGTTCCGGTTTATAAGATTTTCTAAAAGATGATCTGAGACTCAAGGATAGGGGAATATAGTAAACAGTATCATAATAGTGTTGTATGGAGACAGACGGTGACCACACTCATCGTGGTGAGCACTGAGCAATGTATAGAACTATTCTATTAATATGTCGGACCTGAAACGAATATAATGCTTTACGTCAAGTGTACTTGAATAAAAACAATAAAATAAAATGACGATCCGAGACAACTGTCTATCAAATGCCATGTATACAATTAGAAACAACTCATGTATAGTCATACCCTTAAAATGTGCACATCTTAAAACTATGTTCCAAATTGGGGGAGAGGAGGCAAGGGGAAACATTTTATTTTTTTAATCTAAACTATTAAATAAACTTCTTGAAAGTTGAGTTTTTAATAACACTGTGCTGGGGGCCCCTGTAGCTTTCCTTAAGTACAAGAGGAACATATTGAGAGATGCCAAAATATGAGAAATTAAATATAAATAAAGATATTGAAAGCCCAATCTGTTCTCAGGGTGATTAATTAAATGGTATTTTATTAAAAAATCACAGCACATTTTGTTTTTTCTACCAAAGCAGGTTAATTGGGCATATTTTGGAAGTAATTAAGTGGTGGTAAAATTTGCAGGGACATATGTACAAGGATGTTCTTTGCAGCACTGTGGAGGCAAAAAAATTTTTCAAAACGAAGTGCAAGGCTGTCATTGGGAACTGGTTGAAGAAGAGTTGTCACGTGCACGCTATGGAATGTAATGCGGCAAGTAAAACATAGGCTTCGTCTCTGCCCACATCGTTGGAGAGATTTCCAGGCAGTACTACTAAGTGGGGGAAGCCAGATCTAGAGATTATATAACAAAAACTATAAAGACAAAAATAGTATGTGAGTGTGTATAACTCTATACGATCATGTCAGTAACATGGGTTATCTGTGCACAGGAGGGAGGTAGAGAGAGGGAAGAAGGAGAAAGAAAAGAAAAAACTCTGTTCTTACAGTGTGGGCAAGCGTTTAAGTGAAACTATGAATGGGCAGTGAAAGAAACAGTGCGGGCAGCTCAGTTCAAAAGTTCCCCAGAGCGCCTCCTTACAGGTAACCTCTGTTGGAGACCGACATCAAATCCCACTTTCTAGCCTCTTTCTTTAGTTGTACATAAGATAGTACAGCAGACAGCATGGAGTTCTTCTTTAAGATAAATAAACAAAAATAAAACCTTACAGGATACAAGTAGACACACTGTATGAGTCAAGAGTTCTCTAAAGAAGCAGAACTAATAGGTTAGAGACCGATTTTAAGGAACTGGAGACTGACAAAAGTCCAAACTCTGCAGGGCAAGCCAACAGCCTGGAGGCCAAAGGAAGAGCTGATGGTGCAGCTTGAGTCTGAAAGCTGTCTGGAGACGGAATTGCTTCTTCCTTGGGGGACCTCAGTCTTTTTCTGTAAAGGCCTTCAACTGATTGGATAAGGCCCACCCACATCATGGAGCGTAATCAGCTTTACTCAAAGTCTACTGACTTCAATGTTAATTTCACCTAGAAAATGTTCACAGCACATACAGACTGGTATTTGACCAAATATCTGGATACCGTGGGTATCTAGGCAAGTTGACATACAAAATTAACCATCACATGGACCAAACAATAGCCTTTCAAAAATATCAAGCCCATTTTACTTAAAATTTTAAAATGAACTGGATGAGATGACCACATTTTCTCTCAAGTTACATTAGAAAATATAATCAGAGCACAAACAGAACAAAAGGTTCTTAAGGTCTTGGCCTTGACCCTAATTTCCTTCACCCACTAGGCTAAGTGTGTGTGTGTGTGTGTGTGTGTGTGTGTGTGTGTACACTTGACAGTGTGTCTATCAGCGAATTTCCTGAGCATACAGGATGGACTTACCTATACTAAAAGCTACCTGTGTGTGCCTTTTGGAGGGGTTAGTCCTATTTCTCTGACTTATTCTCGAAGCCATTCTCTTCTCTCTCCTCATTGACTTGGAAAACCTCTGAGTCCTTCAAGACAGCTCAGATCCCCTTGCTTCCCAGAAACTGCCCCATAACCACCGCCCTCCCCCTTCTCTCCAAGTCTTGCCCCTCAGCCCAAGTCTGATGATGATGAACACCTCTGCATGTTGCCACGGTCCCCGTCCACCCTCCCTTCCCTACGTATACCCTTCCATCCTGCCACACTGTATGTTAATTACCGGTTTGTGTATGTGTTTTACCCCCAATAGACTGCCTTTCCTTGATGGCAGGGATGATATTTTATCCATTAATGCATCCCCATGCCTCAGCAGTATTTATTAGAATTAATAATTAAATTCTGCTTTCCTTATGAAGCTTTTCAAAGAATCTTGCCAGCCCCTCCAGGCCACTGTATTGCTGAAGGCAGTTTCACCTTGCACTTTGAGGGACCAAAACAACTTCCTTTAAAGGATGTCCGAGCATCTTAAAGGCACTGCTGTCACCGATGCTAGTCACACATTGTGGATGTTCAGAAAGCAGTGGAAGGACCAGGCAGTCTTCTGAGGGAGGATCCTGCTGTGCTATTTTGAGTAAGTGAATCAAAGTGAAGAATCGTCAAGTGAAAATGGATGCCCCTGTGGAAGACCTTAAGGAGGTCTCCAATGCTCTCATAAAATTTCCACCTAAAATAAGCATTTTAGGGATGATTGGCCCAGCTCCTCATAACCCTCCCCTTTTTCTTGGAACTGCCTCCGATCCCCCAGGGCAGGCTGCTGGCAGCCACACTGGGACCATGTGACTGTGTAGGATGGGACCCAGGAGAGCACCCGTCCCTGGGGCAATCAGATTCTCTCCCACTGGCACAGAGAAGCCCAGTGAATTAGTCCCTGCCTGTAGCTAAAAGTCAGAAGCCATGCTCTCTTCCATGAATGGAAGAGATAGAGAACGTGTGTCACCAGCGATAAAGACCAAAACAGAGGTGAGGGATGGAGGGAAAGAATGTCCAGACCCTTTCCAGCTCCCTGGTTCGGTTCTTCCTGAGGTGGCTATGTTCCCACTCTGGACATCCATGAGACACCCCTAAGCGTTTCTAGCAAAGTCCCCCTTTCCAGGTCATGTTTACTCAACTGGATTTCTGTTCCTCACAACCAAAAGAGTGCCATGGACTTTTCCAGCCCACAAAGAGCAAGAGCAGAAGGTGGTAGGCATCCTGCCTTAATTGGACAAAGGAGCCGGTTACACAAGCATGCTCACACTTTCTCTCCTGAGCCATTGAACAGGGAAGGGAGAAGAGGAAGTGACTGGCAGGAGCCTCCGTGCTAGCTCAGCTTCGCTCTACAAGCCTGACATATATCCCTGTAAACCTCATCATGCTTCGGTTTTTCCCACCTGTGCAACAAAGATAATGTCTGCTGAACCTTCTCCACAGAAGTGGTATGAGGCTTAAGTAATAAATGTTTGCTCTGCATGTTGAATTTCTCAGATTAAAAAAAAAAAATGACACATGATACTCAGTATTACTTGGAAATCTACGATCCAGGGAAATATATTTTCTAGTGACACCTTCCCTGAACACTTGGAAGGCTCGGCTGCATATTTCACCTAAATATTAAAAAAAAAAAAAAAATCTGGGCCTATCTGTGTGACCCCTTGACCTACAATTTCCTCACTTGAGAAATCAAGATTTGACAGTTGGAATAAATTCTGAATCACCCAGCATCATATCAGAGAGGAGGAAAAGATAAATTAATACAATTTACCTGGTTTCCATAGCCTTTGTTTTGGACAGAACCATAGACCTCCTCTTTAGCAAGTCCTGGTTTCAGTTTCCCTTCTTCTTCCAGGAAGAGCAGGAAAGAAATAAAAGCCTCTGCTTTAAGAGAAGGGTAGGGCTTGAGGGACGAGCAGCCCACAGGCCAGGATAAGCCCACAAGAATTCAGTCACTGCTGTCCTGTAGTTTCACTACCTAAAAGTACAAGAATTAACCAGGAGAAGACTTGAAAGGGCTTGTAGTGAGAAAGACCAGCAGAAGCAGAGTTCCCATGAAGCTACTGAGACTGGTATTTCAGGGTCCCTCAGGCAGCTAAATCCCTGTGTGAGCTGGAGGTGTTGGGAATGGTGGAAGGTTCCAGAAGGAGAGGGGAAGCCAGGTGGTAATCAGAAACAATATACATGCAGTTCTGGTCAGTGGCTGAAAGAACTCCCAGAAGAAAGGGTCCTAGAGCTCCTGGACCCAGCGATTTGCTGTGATTTCTTTTTTTTTTTCCTTCTAAGAAAACACTTTGGTACTTAACTTTATATTCATGAGTCATTTTTCTGAAAGAGGGCATCCTAGATTGCATAAACTCAGGACCCAAAATTCCAGACCTGCACTGATGTTAGGACAGGTTGTAAACAAAGTTGGAAGGTTCTTCTCCCACCCCTCCCGCTGCTCCTCTCCACCCCACTTTCCTGGCTTCTAACTCCTGGTTCTTGCCGAGGTCAAGCTCAGCCCTGCCCCCTCAGTCATACCCCACCGGCCTTTCCAATCCCTTCCTCAAAACCAATCCAGGGGCGCCTGGCTGGCTCCATCGGTGGATCAAGCAACTCCTGATCTCATGGTCGTGAGTTCCAGCCCCACACTGGGTGTAGAGATTACTTAAAAATATAAATAAATAAATAGATAGATAGACTAATTAATTAATTGATTGATTGATTTTAAAAACCAGGGTTGCCTGGGTGGCTTAGTCGCTTAGTGACTGACTCTTGATTTCGGCTCAGGTCATGGTCTCAGGGTCGTGAGACTGAGCCTCGCATCGGGCTCCATGTGCAGTGGGGCGTCTGCTTGAGATTCTCTCTCTCCTTCCGTCTTCCCCCTTCTAAAAACAAACAAACGGAAAACAACCACCACAACCTGCCTGTCTAGTTCTCTTAGGACCATGCCGCCCCCCTCGCATCTTTTCAAGGTGATAATTAGTTATCTAACAGACTAGAGCTCTGCTGAGGGTTCACAGCCTGAAAATTGGTTGTAATCATGGGTCACACTGAAGACACAGAATCTTAACCCCAGTGAATGAACCTCAGTTGAAATAAATTTAAAAACAAAATTTTATCATTTATTTCATATTACAAAAGTGGCATATTTAACTGAGAAACTTTAGAAAATACAGAGAAACCCAAAGAAGATTGTACATATCACCCTGTAAAAAAAAAAAAAAAAAAACCGCCAGTAATCCCACCACCCCTTGCTAATCTCCCTGAACATGTTCTTCTGGACTGTTATACTATGCGTTCTACAAACCTGGAATCAGAACGTAATAATATTTTGAAACCTGGTTTTTTCATTTAATGATATGCTGTGAGCATTTTTCCCTATCATTAAATACTTGTTTACAGGGTCATTTTAAATGGCTGAATAACACCGCATACATCAAGGATCAGCTAAATTTGGGGATAACCCAGATGAAATGAGCAAATTCCTAGAAAAACACAAACTGCCAAAACTGACTCAAGAAGAAACAAAATATCTGAATAAACCTGTAACAAGTAAAGATATTAAATTAGTAATAATAATTTTTAAAAAAAGACAACTTCCCACAGAGAAAAGCACAGGCCCAAATTAATTTACTGGTTAGGTCCACCAAACTTTAAAGAATTAATGCCAATCCTTCTCAAACTCTTTCAAAAAATTGAAGAGGAGGGAACACTTCCTAATTCATTCTATGAGGCCAGCATGACATCCAAAAAAATTAAAAAGGGGAAGTTACAGACCAATGCCACTTACAACTATAGATGCAATATCTTCAACACAAATTAGCAAATCCAACCCAACAGCATTAAAAGGATTATTTACCATGACCGAGAGGGATTTATCCCAGGAATGCAAGGGTGGTGCAACATAAGAAAATTAATCAATGTAGTGCATCACATTAGTAAAACAAAGAGGAAAAAACCCACACAATCATCTCAATTGACACAGAAAGGGCATTTGACAAAATCCAACCTTCTTTATGGTAAAAACTCTCAGAACACAATAGACGGATAGATAAATGGACTATTACTAAGTATTGCCAAAGATGTGAATAAGCTGGAACCTTCCTACACAGCTGGTGGGTGTGTAAATTGGTATATTCACTTCAGAAAACTGTTCAGTGCCATCTGGTAAAGGTGAACATATGTACACTAGGACCCAATACTTCCATTTCTAGGTACACACAAGAGAAAATGGACATATGCATGCCAAAAGATGGGTACAGTAATGTCTACAGCATTTTTTTAAAGATCTTATTTATTTATTTGAGAGAGAGATCAGAAGCAGAGGGAGAAGAAGGCTCCCCGCTGAGCAGGGAGCCCAACATGGGACTCGATCCCAGGACCTCGGGTTCATGACCTGAGCCGAAGGCAGATGCTTCACCGACTGAGCCACCCAGGCACCCCTACAGCATTTATTTGTCATAGTCCCAGACTGGGAAAAAATGTTATTGGTAGAATGGAAAAAAGAAAGAGTGGTCAAGCCCTGCAGTGAACTACTGGACAGCGATAGAACGGAGCCTACTGCAAGCAGTGGCCGAGACGGACCTCACAGACATCATGCCGACCAAGAGAAGTCCCTGACACAAAAAATACGTACTGCGTGGTTCCTTTTGTTGAAATTTCAAAACCAGGGAAAGCTACCTATGGTTGGAAAGCAGCGTAGCGGTTACCTGTGGGGGGATTGGTGACTACCGGGAGAAACAGAACTCGGGGGTCTGCATTCACTATGGTCTGTTTCTTGACCTGGATGGTAGCCGCTCGGGAGCACCCACTTTGCAGTAAGTCACTGAGCTGGGCGCTTAGGACGTGTGCTTTCCTGTGGTGTGCTTGGCAAATAAAAGGAGATACATTTGGCTAGAATGGCATCTATACCCTAAATCTCTCCCAGCGGTGTGGCCCTGATATCCACTGCCATGCCTTCTCAGGCCTGGAGAAACCCTCTGGCCACTCCTCAAAATGTACAGAGATCCTAATACACAGTGGGCTTTAGCTCCTGTTCCTGAATCCATTGCCACCCAGCATGTCCCAGTGCCCACCTGCAGAGGCAGGTAAGGGGCTTGAGTCCTCCCATACCTTTCCTTTCCTTGGCCCCAAAGCACTCAGAATGTGTACCCTCTTTCCTCTCATAAACCTGCCTCCTGCAGTCCTCAAACCACACATGATTTCCCCCAAACCACCTGAACATTGGGCCCATGCGCCTGAGAAAGCTTCCCGCCTCATTAATAAGGAGAGGTTATCACAGAACCCACACGCCATCTCCTAAAGAGAATCATCCTCTACTTGACTCCCATCTTGGCAACTTGCTAGCTGGGGTAGTGGCCTTGGGTAAATCACTTAACCTTCCTGAGGTTAAGGATTAAAAATAATACCTGCTTTTCAGGTTTGTTTCAAGGATGAGAGATAGTATGTGTAAACACCAATCACAAAGATTGGCACTTTGCTCCATAATTTCATTTTTGCTAAAAAGCAACAGCAGAAACAAAGAGCACACCCTCTCTACGCCCTGGCCTTATCCTGGGTTTAGGTGTCAGCTCCTTACTGTTAAAGTAAGGGAGCCGTGCCAGAGCTTAGACCATGTACCCAGAGTGCAGACAGGAAACGTAGGCACCATCTGGCCAGTTTTCTGAGCAAATCAAGACCCTCCACAAAGCACGACCACCACAGGGACCACCTGCTTCCATTCTGCTCCCCCCAAGAAACTCACCGCTTTGGGCACCTGGGTGGCGCAGTCGGTTAAGCATCTGCCTTCAGCTCAGGTCATGATCCCAGGGTCCTGGGATTGAGTCCCTGCTCAGTGGTGAGTCTGCTTCTCTGCCCCTCCCCGGCTCATGCACACTCTCTGTCTCTCCCTCTCACTCTCTGTCTCTCTCTCCCAAATAAATAAATAAAATCTTAAAAAAAAAGAAACAAACAAACAAACTCAGCCCTTCACAATGCAGCCCAACCAGCTTTATTAATACTTCCCAATTCCTTCAACAGATATTTATGGGCTGGTATATGGTGTATGCGCCAGGTGTTGAAGATGCAGGGATGAGCAAGACAGAAGCCACAACCTGGTGCTCTTGACACTTGGGACCTAGTGGGGTAAAGAGTTCTCACTGTTAGAAGGTTCTTTATGTAGCACTGTGTTGAACAAGCAGGACTCATGGCCCAAAGCAACTGTATTCTTGTCTTCCACGCTCCGGTCCCTCTTGGGTAACACAGGGTGCCCCATGCACTCATTCGGGTGTCCAGTTATCAACGCTTCCAAATCCATTAAACATTACAGCTACTTGCTCCCCCTCTGCCGAGCTTAGACCAGTGCATGTGGGAAGCCCCGGGCAGGCTTCTTTCCTCTCTCTCCCACCCCACCCGAGGTCTGCAGTGAGAAGGGAGCAGGTTAGGAAAAGACAGAAAAGTTCTTATTTGATGCACATGATGCCTGCGGCCTCGGGGCTCTCTGCGGCAGCCAGGTGTTTTAAAGTTGACCCTTCCTTTGATGGGTGTTTCTGTAGTTTCTTCGGGGATGGCCCCCGACCCATCACAGAGGGACTCTCACCTGCCATTCTCTTGGTCTAGCATCCCCCATGTGTCTGTTCCTCCAGCAGACCTGTCAGATGGGACCTATCCTGACTCCATCTGCAGCCACTTGTGCACATGGCCCAAAGCTGGTGTATACAAAACACTCAGACATCCTTCACTTGTAAATGCTTCCCCTCACCGGGGCAGACCACTCCCGATGTACCTCTTGGTACACCACGACCCCCACTTTTCCCCCTTCGTGTTGGGGGGCCTACAGCCCACCTACAGCTCTCTCTAAAAGTCTTCTCCACCAGTGGTTGCAGTCTGGCCTTTTAGGACACTTGCCACGGGCGAGGGCATTAAGAGTCATCGAGCCAATTTTATTATATCACCTTTGAAAATGAACGTCTGGGACTGGCCCCTCACTATGAAATGTATCTTGATGCATCACTTTAAACTTCCAATTTACCAGGCTGTCACCCTCCCATCAAGCTGCAATCCCCCTTCCTGAATCTCCCACTCCCATCGTGAAGAGAATAACCTCTTGGGGGCAGGAATATTATGAGGGAGTTAAGAAGCAAAGCACTTCCCTTTTGCCTCGTTGCATCCGAGAGAGCAAGATGGGTCACCAGCAGCTCTACTGGAGCCACCCGAGGAAATCTGGCCAGGGTTCTCGTTCTTGCCACGTCTGCTCAAACTGGCACGGTCTCATCCAGAAATACGGCCTCAATATGTGCCCCAGTATTTCCGTCAGTACGCGAGGGATATAGGCTTCATTAAGTCGGATTAAGTGAACTTCCTTGAATTGGTCATCCAGGATAACCTACCTTAACTGCAGATATCCAAGATACCTACTTTAATGCCAACTCATTGTACATAAAATAAAAATACTCCAATTATGAGTGCTTAAAAAAAAAAAAGCAAAGCACCTGGCTCAAAGTTTGGTGCATGGCAGGTGCCCCCACTGCACCACTGCCTGCCCCCAAGGACTCAGGGGAATGCAGGCACAGTGGTGTCTTTCTCACCTGTGCTCTGGTGTCCCCAAGCAGAGTGTCACCAGTCCACCCAACTGTGCTAAGCACAGCCTTCAACTTTTCTCTACCTGGAGGCTACGTGGTTAACCTTGCCCACACCTGTTTTCAGCAAAGCCTTTAATTGAATCATTCAACTCCACCCTATCAGGTTTCACTTGGGGAAACAGAACCAGAGAGACTAGGGGACTTCCCAGAGCTGCACAGCCCTGACACGGTGGAATGGGGCACCGAGCGGAGCTCTCCTGCCCCTCTGCACACTGCCTGTCTCATATCCTCACGCCGCCACTAGATGAACACACCTATAGTTTCTCAGCAGAGAAAACAGGGACGTCTGCCTTCTGCCTCCATGTGCTCCCTGAAATCCCTACACGCTTTGGTGGAATGATCTGCAGCAAAATCTGTAGGTTCTATGATGGCAGTCATTCAACTCTCACACATTTCAATTCTGGTTGATTTTACATTGCATGCCTACGTAGAATAAAGGATGCACGCTCATTGGAAGAAAATCTGACAAAGAACTGACCATGGGCAAATGAAAATAACATAACTGCATCAAAAGTGTGGAAGTGACTATAGACGTTAAGGAGAAAAACTTCCAGAAACCAGATGTACCCGGTGGCGAGCTGGTAAACATTTAACAGATGGAGAGTGAGGAGAAGCAAAGGAGACCTGGCTCATAGCATTTGCTGATTTCTGTGGTGTAAATACTGCCAGCATAGCAGATTCCGTGGCCGTTGTGACATCACGGGATGCGGAGCTGGGGACAGACATGCACAGACAGCTCCACCACTAGGCATGAGCCAGCTCCAGCACGCCCCTGGGTATAGCACGGGCAAGGTTTGTGACTGTTCTCAATCACTTCTGCTTTCTTATATCAAGAATATGCGAGGCCGGGCGCCTGGGTGGCTCAGTTGGTTGAGCGACTGCCTTCAGCTCAGGTCATGATCCTGGAGTCCCGGGATCGAGTCCCGCATCGGGGTCCCTGCTCAGCGGGGAGTCTGCTTCTCCCTCTGACCTTCCTCCCTCTCATGCTCTCTACCATTCTCTCTCTCTCTCAATCAATAAATAAAAATCTTAAAAAAAAAAAAAAGAATACGCCAGGCCTTGTGCTAAATAAATGCTGGGGATCCATTGGAAGGGAAAGAGACTTGGTCCTCATCCTCTTGCAGTTCAATCTAGTGGTGAGATAGACATTTAATCATAAAACCATGAAAACAAATGTAAAACTGTAACTCTGATAAATGTTAAGGAAGGGGAGTTTATGGTGCTTAGAGGTCTTGGAACCAGAGAATAGACAGAGTCAGCTTGCCTGAGGGAGTGATCACTGAACTGAGATCTGGAGGAAGCTTTGGAGCATCATCATGCAGAGGGAGAAGAAAAGTATTCAAGCCAGAGGCCAGAGCATGTGCAAAGGCCCCGTGGTAAGAAGAAAGTTTTGTCTGTCACATGATAACATATAGACATAATCACCCTTGCCCTTTATTTTTCCATATTTACTTACCTGTAAATGTTTCAAAAACCAGTCAGAAGCATCCTGGTTGCTGCAAAAATAATTAAAACTTTTATATCAGGAATGCAAAAGCAAATATTTAATGCTCTATTTTTCAGCTTCTTAAAATAGGTTTCTGTGTTGAATCCCGGGTCAGAAACAATAGTTTTGAAAGCCAAAGTTATTTATTTGCAAGATTGGGGTTTTACTGGGAGAAAAAAGAGTCTCTTGAGACTTCAAAAGGAAAGGATGCAGAACTCAAACCTTAGCTATAGAATGGAGAGAGGAGAGAAAAGACCAACCACACCTTTCCCGGGCACTGAGTGGGGGAGGGGAGCTGAACCGGGAGCCATCCTCCATGGAGGACACTGGTGGGTCCTGGGCAAGGGCAAGGCAGCGTAGAAACCAAGCCAAGGCTCAGAGACCATCATCGAGCCAGTCCTGAGCCCCATAAACAGTGCCATCCCCACTCTCTGGGAAGGAGCTTTCAATGACAACTCCTGCAGGACACCCATGATGGTACAGAAGTAGCTGGACCCCAAAGTTGTGCTGAGTGTCGTTGGAGCTGCCCCTTGGTCAACAACCCAGGTCATGCATAATCTCCAAACATAAGGTGGTGTTCCTGACTCACAGAGGGGCCTGGGGACAGATAGAAGGCAGAACCCTTAACTGCACAGGAAGTGGTAACACCTGCCCAGGGTACCCATTTGAGAAACAGAACTGTGGAACGTGTGGTGGGACTCCGGTGCAAATTAAGGATGGGGGGCAGAGGTCACACCAGAGGGCCTTGTAGACCCTGCGAAGGAAGGTCCTTAGATAAAGCTACGGGCCACTAGAGGGTTTTAAGCAGGGGAGAGCCCCGAGTTACTGTGTGAAAAGAATCTAGAACTGGAAATCTTCTGCCGGGGCTAGATGATGGACCAGGTTGGTGGTGTTTCCATCATCCTCACACTCTTTCTCAAGTGCTCGGCCCATCGTGTTCTGGCATTCCTGCTAAGTCTCATGAGCTCCTTGACCCTCTGGACCCCAGGCTGATCCTGGGGTCCTGATTCTCTTCCCACTGGAAAGATTCTTAAAGCACATCACTGGAGAGAGGGTGACGAAATGAGCTATGTCTACATGTTGGTGAAAACAAAAAATTGAAACCATACTTTGGAGGGTAATCTATAGAAATGTATCCCAAAGAAACAACCTAAAGGTCCATCAGGAGGGAATTAGTTTAATAAAGCATGGCACATGGTGCCTTCCTATGTAGAATCGTATGCCACAGTTGGAATGAAGTTGGACCACTTATTGACATGAAAATATTCCCAGAAGATACCAGAAAGGGCAAATAGCAGGTCAGCAAATGATGCATGCGGTGTGACTCTTGTCAGTTTGGGACTGTGTGTGTCTAGAGCAAAAACACATGGAGGGTAATTTCAAGCTGATGGCGGTGGCTTTCTTTAGAAGGGACATTATGGGGAGCTATCAGTTTGGATGGGACACATCTCTGAATTATTTGGTAATGTACTCTTGCATTTGAAGCCATGAAAAGCAATAACAAGTTAAAGCCATTTTGGAGATTGGAAGACAGACCAGCTCTGCCAGATGGCGGAGAGGCTGCTAAGGAGGGTGACCATGGGGACAGAGTCACCGGGATCAATGTACCCTCAGACACTGAACAAATCTCCCCTCCTCTCTGGCTATCAGTTCCCTGACAATGTCTGCAAATGTCTGTACAAGGCTGGACATGAGTATGAGACTTCTGGAAAAAGCTCAGATCAGCATTCGAATCCTGACTTCCATTTACAAAGAGAATGACTTTGGGAGTGACCCTCTTTGAACGTTGTTTTCCCCTATGTGAAAGGGGGAGCCCCCCCACCCCAACCACCTGCTTCTGAGGTTCAGTAATGCCCACCACCCAGTGGTCTTGCCTGAAAGCATAACCTCAGTAAAGCCATTTCCCTACCATGAGAAGCTTGAACGTATCACAATGTACTCAAACTACAATGATTTTTTTTGGTGCCACTGTGTGTCCGGATGCAGGAATTCAAAAGAAATGTTAATTTTGTGATTCTCCTCTTAAAACAATTTGCAATCTATACAGGACTTGGAGGAGAGAGGAAGAAGTCTCATGTCGTCAACTTAAAATTAAAAGTGTTTCTTTTCAGCCTTTTTTTTTTCATCTCACAAAAATGATCTTTTTCTATTATACAAGACCTTGTCAGAAAGGGACTCTAATTACACAAAACACTAAAAACAGTTTTTAAAACTCTGGTTTTAACCAATTAATTGAAAATAATCCTATTTCAAAGAATTTCTGCCTGTCACAAGAGCTAACTAAGCTCAGTTAACTTCATTCATTCGTGTGTTCAATAAGTATTTTGAGTGCCTGCTATGTGCCTTGGTTTTAGAGATGATTATTTTTAAAACATACAAGGACTTGGAAAATCTTGACCCTCGCGGAGCTTACCTTCCAACAGGGATGGGAGTTGAGAGAAACGGATAAACAAATAATGCAGTAAAGGACAACAGAAAGTATCAGGAGACGAGAGTTCTCAATTTAAAGACAGGGGTCAAGTAAAGCCGTGCTGAGACCAAAGAACCTCAAATGTACAGGAGTAAGATATGTGGGATGGCAAGTGCAAAGGCCCTGAGGTGGGAGTGAGCCTGGCATATTGAAGAAACAGCCAAGAAGCAAGCCAACACAGACAGAGCAGAGGCGCAGGGAAGGTTGCTGCAGCGATGAGTGAGAAGCAAGCCCCAAGCCAGAGCACCTCCATCACGGTCAAGAGCAGCAGGGAGGCCAGCGTTCCAGAGTGCTTTCCCCTGGAGCTGCCCTACCAAGAAAGATGGCCAGCAGCCAGCCCCCAGCGCCCTCTCCCGGGGGGGAAGGAGAGAGGGGCAACCATGTTCACGGTGATCCCAGAGGGAAGTTGGAGCTGGGCTCGGACATCCGGAATGGTCAGAATAAAGACACATCCCTTGGTCTTGGAGGCATCTCTCAAGTGTCAGAGTGTGCTCTAGTGGCATCCCAGCCGACTGAACCTAAGGACCTCTACATTAGAAGTATTCCCAGGGACCTAATCTGTCACTGTGGAGGCAAGTGACAACAGAGAAGACTCACGCGGCGGCCGATGATGCAGGACCAAGTGTGAACTTGGTCTTCCCCGTATGATGTTAACCATCAACACATCACCTTTTTTAAGTAGCAAGAGGAATAAAGCCACCAAATGTATCTTTTTCTAAAAAAAAAAAAAAAAAAGCAGAGTGGGGTTGGAGGAGGCAGCAGACGGGGTCAGAGAGCAGCAGGGCCCAGCCATGCAGGGCTGCGGAGGCCACCGCCTGGACTTTGGCTGTCATTCTGCATGAGACAGGAGCCGGGGAGGGCTCTGAACAGGAATGATGACGTCTGGGTTAGGTCCTAACCAGGCCCCCCCCGGCCTCCGTGCTAGGGAGCAAGGGTGGAAAGAGGCTCACACAGGAACACTCCCGAGAGACCATGCAGGGACATCAGCGGGCTGGGGGGTGGGGGTGGAGAGCAGTGGCCATATCCGGGTATGTCTGAAGGTAGAGACAACGGGATTTCCTCAAGCACTGGATGTGAGGTGAGCAAAAGCCAGGGGCAGCCGAGGCTCCAAGGGGATGGATCTGAGCACTCAAAAGGAGGGAGTAAGCCTTCACTCAGATGAGAAAGAGCGGGCTTCAGGGGCCAGACCAAGAGTTCATTTGGGACATTCTACATTTGAGATATTACATGGCCTAGTGGAAAAGGCTCGTAGGAAGTTGGACCCCTAAGGCAGAGTCCAGGAGAGAGGCCTGAGTGAGAGGCAATACTTGGGAGTTGTCCACATGCAGATGGCATTTGAAACCTCCCTGGACATGGCCACCAAGCAAGTGGGGAAGAAAGAAAAGCTCCAAGCCTGGGCCCTGGACTGCCTACAGCGTTTAGAGGCTGGGAGATGCAGAAGGCCAGGGAGGGGGACTGAGATCGGGACGGGAGGGCAGCTGTGGGAGATGGGGAGACCTAGGTGTCCTGGAAGGCAGAGGGAGAAACATTTCCTGAGAAGGGAGAGATCAGCTGTGCCAACACCCACTAAAGGGTCAGGTATGGCAAGACTGAGGATTGACCTTGGGCTACAGCAGTGGGGAGGTCACTGATGACCTTGGTGAGATTCGTCCCCATGGGGGCAAAAGCCTGATTGGAGAGGGTTCAAGAGCTCAGGGGAGAAGAGGAAGTGGAGACAACATCCTACTCTTTAAGTAGAATTCTGCTGTAACAGGGAGCAGAGAAGGGACCCATTTCCCCACGCGCTGGCCACTGGGAATGATGAAGTGGGAACATGGGAAGGATGCCGGAGAGAGGGGAGATAAGCTAAGGAGCCAGAAGTGTTTGCACGGGTTGCCAGAGACAGCGGCCCAAACCCTGCATCCACAGAACGGGGACGGGGAGAGAGCAGAGGCCAGAGCCACAGATGCTGGAAGGTGCTGGTGGCAGCTAGGGATGTCCACACAAGTTTCTTCTGGTGGTTTGTTTTCTCTGACAGGGGGTTCACCTACCAGTGCTAGGGCTCGAGGACAGAGAAGTCACAGACAGGGGAAGATCTCACTAACTAAATGTGGGAACAGTAGGCTTAATACACAGTCCGAATTTGCAATTTCCAATTTACAAAAAGAAGGGCAGAGTTGGTTGCTCTTGGTCAGAGCGAAAAGTGGCGTATCATTTTGGGTCAGTCAGACAATAGGGGCCATAAGTATGATTCTTGTGGGTGGAGGTAGGATCTGAGCTGATTCACTGAGTACACAGAATTCAGATATGTATTGAGAAATCAATAATAATGCCAAGGGCTTTACATTAACTAGGTCATTTAATCCTAACAAAACCCATTAAGAAGTAGCTATTTTTATCATTATCACCAAGCTCAGAATCATTAGCCGTAGGTCACATAGATTTAAGTGGTAAAGCTGGGATTCAACCTTCCATCTGTCTGGCTCCAGAGTCCCTGCTCCGGAGCAAGCCTCCAGCCTGTGAGTGGGGAAATGCATAACGGACCAGCAACGGAGTCTTCAGCAGAACTTACTGGTAGGATGAGCTCCACGTGGACAAAGCCGGGTGAGCCACCGGGGTACACTTCCAAAGGCTAAGCAGAGAGAATAGTAGGACACTGTCTTCTTAAAAACACTGGACCTTCCTGAAAACATTTACATTCCCGGGATAGAACTGGTCAAGGTGGGAAGTCACAGAGTCGCATTCTGAGTTTTCTTCAAGCTAGGTGCATCTATATTTAGAAACACAAAATGTAAGGAGTCAGGATAGGAAAATCCAAAGGAAGAAACGTGTCTAGGAGCTTTTGAGAGGAACACTCACTACTCCCTTTGTTTAATATGCAGCTTATTGATCTTATAATTCTGCAAAGCACTTAGCATCTTTTAATACATTGAAACCATTAGCATTCCTCTCAGTCACACATGGCTCACACAAAATACAAATCACAACAGATGGATTTATCAAAAGGAGGTTTCCACAAACATGAAAAAACTGATTACTGACTCATTTTTCTTCTGAGTGTTTAAGATGGTAGCCCTCATATCAGATTTTCTTAAAGATCTTAAACACCCCCAAATTATCACATGCACAATCTGATTCTTACTGTTATATTGAAACACATTTAAAAAAACACTAATACCACTGATTTACATTTTAATAATGTGCCCCTTTCCTGGGGTTATCTCCTATGACTGTAATAATTGTGCCGGATAAAATATCTATACCTGCTTTCTCCAATATAGTAGCCAGTAACCACATATGGTATTTAAATTTAATTTAATTTAATTTAATTTAATTTAATTTAATTTAATTTAATTTAAAATTCAGTTCCCATTATCTACATGTCAAGTGCTCAGTAGCTACATGTAGCTGGTGGCTAGTATGTGGGGAGCATCAATATAGATTATTTCCACCACTGCAGATGTTTCTTTTGGATACAACTGATGTATACATTCTTTGGGTTATAGTCATCTTTTATTAGACTCAAAGAAGAAACAAATACTGCCTCAGAGAAGCTAAGTTTGCACAATCTGGGGTGTCAACCTATTAGCTCTTGGTTGAAACATGGGACCCGGCTGCATGGTCCAAGGAGATTCAAACCTGGGTCCCCAGTCATTGCCCTGCGCTTCTTTCAGAATAAAATTTCACTCACTACATCAGTGGGAACTGATTTCACGAAAAATTCAGATCTGTGACATTTCCTCTCTTTCCCAGATATGATACACTCCTTAAGTTTCATAAGTTCAGAGTTACCTAATTGATTATCATTGTGATCTAATGACCTGCTCTGTTGGGATTATTGGAATACTTAAGTGGGCCTTGTCAGAATCTCATCATAATTAGCAAGAACACCTAAATGAGAGTCTGCCTGTGTAATCATTTCTCCTCTTTGAGAAACTTGGCCAATTTATCAGCCTAGAACTCTTTTCCATCCTACTGGAAATGACACTGATGCAGAATAATTGCTGACCCCTTATCAACTTGGTTCTTTTGATTCGCCCATGATTTCAAACATTCCTTCTTTTTTTTTCCCCTTTAAATTTTTTATTGTCATGTTAATCACCATACATTACATCATTAGTTTTTGATGTAGTGTTCCATGATTCATTGTTTGTGCATAACACCCAGTGCTCCACGCAGAACGTGCCCTCTTTAATACCCATCACCAGGCTAACCCATCCCCCCACCCCCCTCCCCTCTAGAACCCTCAGTTTGTTTCTCAGAGTCCATCGTCTCTCATGGTTCGTCTCCCCCTCCGACTTACCCCCCTTCATTCTTCCCCTCCTGCTATCTTCTTCTTTTTTTTTAACATATATTGCATTATTTGTTTCAGAGGTACAGATCTGTGATTCAACAGTCTTGCACAATTCACAGCACTCACCATAGCACATACCCTCCCCAATGTCTATCACCCAGCCACCCCATCCCTCCCACCCACCCCCCACTCCAGCAACCCTCAGTCAAACATTCCTTCTTGATCTTGGTACCTTTCTGATTTTTTCCAGGATTCTTGGCTCATTTGCATGTTTGTGTTCATTCTTTCTTGCTTACATAGATTAAAACACTAAATGTGTTTGTTTAATAACCCAACATGTAGTTAAAAAGCACCAAAAACTCTAAATATTAAGATTCTCATGCTCATTTAAATAAGGAATGAAAATTAAGCATATTTGATTACACCCATCCCTTCTTTTGTACTGTGACTACTTTCTTGTACATTTTATATTAACTTTTGTCTTTTGAGTGTCATTAGGAACTTGTGGACTTCCATGTACTGAATTTTTTCAAAACAGTTACAGTCAATTTTTTCTTTCTATTATTTCTATTCTTTACACTCAGATTGTCACAACTTGTTGAGTAAAAGCCTCTTTAAGTCCTTTCAATCCAAACATATCAGAAATTATCCTTGCTTCTGGAATTTTCCAGAATTTTCCAGAATCATTCTAATCTTTCCCACTTCTTTAAGCAGAGAATGATGCTCATTCATCAAAATCTGGATGTTAAGTCTCAACTTCTTTTGTCTGTTTGTTTTCTTGAGGTATAATAGACATATAACAGCATGTCAGCTTTATGTGTGCAACATAATGATTCGATATTTGTATATATGGCGTGATGATCACAATAAGTCTAGTTCATACCACACATAGTTACAGTTTTCTTCTTTGTGATGAGAACTTTTAAAATCTACTCTCTTAGCAGGTTTCAAATATGCAAAACCATATTTCATGGCCCTGTGCTTCTGCTACTGTTGGGTCACTTTCAGTAACAGAGCTTGAAAGATACTTATTTTTAAGGTCATAAATTCACATTGATTTTTTTCAGCTTTCATTCGCTGTGCACCCCTCTCCTAATGACAGCGTGTTTCATTTACCACTAAGACTAACATAACTGAATGAAACAAATTTAAATGGTCTCTCAGGTCACTCTTCCCATAAAGGCTATCTAATGTAATTTTTAGAAGAATAAAATTCTTTCATCCAACACTTCTGTTTCCATTATAGCAGGCTAGGTTATTTGGACTGTCCTCCAGGCTACAAACAACCAAAAGTAATGTGTAAAATATTTCTAAAAACTTCCTTAGAGGTGCCTAGGTGGCTCAGTTGTTAAGCGTCTGCCTTCGGCTCAGGTCATGACCCTAGGGTCCTGGGATCAAGCCCTGCGTCGGGCTCCCTGTTCAGTGGGGAGCCTGCTTCTCCCTCTCCCTCTACCCCTCCCCCCCGCTCGCGCTCACTCTCTCTCTCAAATAAATAAATAAAATCTTAAAAAAATACACACACAATGAGCTATCACCTCACACCTGTCAGAATGGCTAAAATCAAAAACACAAGAAACAAGTGTTGGTGAGGATGTGGAGAAAAAGGAACCCTCATGCACTGTTGGTGGGAATGCACACTGGTGCAGCCACTCTGGAAAACAGTATGGAGGTTCCTCAAAGAATTAAAAAGAGAACTACCATATGATCCAATAATTCCACTACTGGGTATCTGCACAAAGAAAATAAAAACACTAATTCAAAAAAATATATGCACCCCCATGTTATTACAACATTATCTATAATAGCCAAGATATGGAAGTAGCCTAAGTGTCCATCCATAGATGAATGGATAAAGATGTGGTATATATACAATGGAATACTACTCAGCCATAAAAAAGGATGAGATCTTGCCATTTGCAATATAGATGAACCTAGAAGGTATAATGCCAAGTGAAATAAGTCAGACAGAGAAAGATAAATACCAAATGATTTCACTCATATGTGGAATTTAAGAAACAAAATGAACAACCACCACAAAAAGACAATAAAACAGATTCTTAAGTACAAAGAACAAACTGATGGTTACCAGAGCAGAGGTGGGAGAATGGGTGAAATACGTGAAGGGTATTAAGAGTACACTTATCATGGGGCACCTGGGTGGCTCAGTCAGTTAAGCATCCAACTCTTGCTTTCAGCTCAGGTCATGATCTCAGGGTCCTGAGATCAAGGCCCGCATTGGACTCCATGCTCAGTGCAGAGTCTGCTGTGGACTCTCTCCCTTCCCCCCTTCTCCTCCCCCTGCTCACGCTCCTTCTCTGTCTCTAAAATGAATAAATAAAATCTTAAAAAAAAAAGAGTACACTTATCATGTTGAGCACTGAGTAATATACAAAATTGTTGAATCACTATATTGTACAACTAAAACTAATATAACACTATACATTACCTATATACTGGGTTTAAAAAAAAGTAAACTGCCCTCATGTACTGGAAGCCCCTATTCACATCACCTAAGTGGTCCAATAAAAAAATAAGCCATAAATTTAAAGTAGTTCCAGACTGATAATGCCCCTACACACTTGAAAGAAACACAAAACTCTTTGGAGAAAGACATCCTAGGCCAGATGGTAGCAAACTATAGCCCACAGGCCAATCTGGGCTGCAGCCTGTTTTTGTAAGACCCACAAGCTAAAACAGTTTTCATATGTTTAAGGGTTGTTACAAGAAAGAGGAGGAGGGGCACCTGGGTGGCTCAGTTGGTTAAGCAACTGCCTTTGGCTCAGGTCATGATCCTGGAGTCCTAGGATCGAGTCCCGCATCGGGCTCCCTGCTCAGCGGGGAGTCTGCTTCTCCCTCTGCCCCTCCCCCCTCTCATGTGCTCTCTCTCTCTCTCTCTCATTCTCTCTCTCAAATAAATAAATAAAATGTTTAAAAAAAAAACAAGAAAGAGGAGGAGGAGGAAGAGAAGGTAAAGGAGTGACACAGTATATGGCCTGCAAAGCCTAAAATACTTACATGGTTCTTTACAGAAGAAGTTTGCCAATCTCTGTCCATGCCTTAGGACACTGACCAGCACATAATCATAGATAAACAAAGCATTAAAAAAAATCAGTGAGTAAAACCAGCAGACACCACAAACATCAGAACAAAACCCACAAATACTTCTGGAAATGAAATGATCAGAAAACTCTAAGAACTTTTGTCTCATTCTATTGCTGAAGCAAATGCAGTGCTAGCTCAGTCGGAGGAAGGGGAAATCCTTCCCCAACAGGGGGCTGAAGACTCATACCACAAAGGCTGTGGATAGAGGGAAGAGTGTGATGGGTCCATTGTCTTCTTTTTTCTTTTTTAATGTGTTAAAACACACTTAAAATATGGGGCGCCTGTGGCTCAGTCGGTTGTGTTGGACTTTGGCTTGGGTCATGATCCCAGGGTCCTGTGGTCAAGTCCTGCATAACGGGCTCCCTGCTCAGCAAGGAGTCTGCTTCTGCCTCTCCCCCAGCTCATGCTCTCTTTCACTCTCAAATAAATAAAATCTTTTTTAAAAACACACACTTAACATAAAATTTACCATCTTAACCCTTTTTGAGCGTACAGTTCAGTGGTATTGAATATATTCATGTTGTTGTGCAACCACCACTACCATCTGTCTCCATAACTGACGTCATCTCGTAAAGCGGAAACTCGATGCCTATTAACGATACCTCCCCGTTCTTCCCTCCCACTGCCCCTGTCAAACACCCTTCTACTTTCTGTCTTTATTATTTAGGTGACTCTACATACCCCATGTAAGTGACATCATAAGGTGTTTGTCTTTTTGTGACTGCCTGATTTCACTTAGCAAAACATCTTCAAGGTTCATCCATGTTGTAGCATGTTAGAGTTTCCTTCCTTTTTAAGGTGAATAATATTCCACTTTGCATATACACCCCAATTTGTGTATTCGTCCATCTGCCAATGGCCAGTTGGATTGCTTCCACATTTTAGCTATTGTGAGTAAAGCCACCAGAACATGGGTGTAAAAATATTTCTTTGAGACCCTGCTTTCAATTATTTGGGGTATATACCCAGAAGTAGAATTGCTGGGTCATAGAGTATTGCTATTTTTAATTTTTTGAGGAACTTCCATATGGTTTTCCACAGTAACCATAGGCACCACTGTACATTCAGGACTGGACCCAGTTTTGCAATCAATCCACCACAGGGTGATTTATTTAATGTCTGTCTCCCCGAGGAGACTATAAAGCACGATAAGGGCAGGAATTATGTTCTGTTCGCTCCCTATTTTATCCTCAATGCCTAGCATGAAAGGCTCACATATAATAGTTACTTAAGGAACGCCTGAGTGGCTCAGTCATTAAGCGTCTGCCTTCGGCTCGGGTCATGGTCCCAGGGTCCTGGGATCGAGCCCTACATCGGGCTCTCCGCTCAGCGGGAGGCCTGCTTCTCCCTCTCCCACTCCCCCTGCTTGTGTTCCCTCTCTGGCTGTGTCTCTCTGTCAAATAAGTAAATAAATAAAATCTTTAAAAATAATAATAATAATAGTTACTTAACTATTTTATTTTATTTTTTTAGGATTTATTTTTATTTATTTGGGTGGGGAAGGGCAGAAGAAGAGGGAGAGAGAGTCTCAAGCAGATTCCACGTTGAGCGCAGAGCCCATTGACCCTGAGGTCAAGACCTGAGCTGAAACCAAGAGTCGGATGCTTAACCAGCTGCACCACCCAGCTGCCCCTCAAAAACTATTTTAAATTTGTGTCTGATATTTTTATATCCGAACTTCCGTATTTCTCTTGTCTTTTTTTCTGCCATATTATCATGTTTACTCCACGATATGCCTGGTTTACTTTGATTTGAATGTTGGATGCTGTATTAGAAAAATTGTTTGTAGGCATAACTTGAGGCTTCAGATGATGATCCCTTCCACCAGAGAAGATTTATGTTTGCTGTTGCCTGTGCTCAGGCGGTGAAGTCGAGGGGTGGGGGCACTAGCAATCCAGGACCATCTTAATCCAGTTGCAGGAACTGAGATTTTTCTGGGCCACCAGGGTGGTCTGGAGCTGGCCTGCAGCCTGGACGAGAGCTGGCTGAGCTCTCGATACAACAGACCATTTTTTGGTTTGTCCAGCGTTTCTCACCATCTTTAGCAAGATTGACCCCCTATTACTAGAGGTGGAAATTCTCCCTCGGTAAGTGTTTGTTCGGTGACAAATGAGAGAAATCAGATGGTCTCCATTCTTGGCCTTTTTTGTAATATTTAATATTATGGGAGGAATGAAAACATTGCAGTTTTCAGAGATGCCTGTGGCTGTTTTTGCATTCCAGGGGTGGCAGCAAAATTCGTCTCTGGGAGAGATTCGCTCTCTTGTTCGGGTAATGCTTTAATGAGCCTCTTGGGTATGGAGAGGTGAGGCTAAGAAATTAGTCTGCAAGGGGAGGTCAAAACAGTGAAGAGATACCTGCGTTGCCAGAAAATACTAAGTGTTCCTAGGGTGCTGAAGCTAGAACAATGCCGACTATATTTTTGCTTTCTTGGGTGGGAGGAAGTGGGGACTTGGGGCCCCAAGACTGGGGGGGTGGGGGAAGAGGATCTGGGTTTAGCAGACTCTGCAGTGGGAAGAGCTTCAGACCCCCTGAGAGGACAGAGCTAACCCTGTGCTCTGATGCCTCTGCGTCACACGCAGGCCTCCGCACCTTTGTTATTTCTGCAGGCTGGGGTATGTGGGACTAAAGGGAGCTAACTGGTCCACATGGGGACAGCCGGGGGGGGGGGGGGCGCGTAGCAGCACGTCAATGGAGGAATAGAATCCCCACAGGGCAACAGCCCAGAGAAGCAGCTATAAGCCTCAGCCTCTGACAACCCCTGTCACCTCACTGTATCCAATTGTTCCCCTAAGCCTGATCATTTTACTCCTTAAAAAGCTCTCAGCCCACGGCTCCTGCCCTTCAGGTGTCACCGGGTCTGACCTGGACACCTGCAGCTGCCCAGCTGCCTTAAGCCAACCTGCAGGTTCCTTGGCTCTAGGTCACCATCACAGATGCCAAGGTGATTTGTCCAAAGCACACTCAGGCTGCAAGCTGTCCTACGCAGACTCCTTCTCTGCTACAGGGTAAAGTCTCAGCTCGGGCAGACGGCAGCCAATGCTCGCCACCATCCAGCCCTGACATACGTGCCGCTGTCATTTCCATGGCGTCCCTCCACTCCTGTGTCACGGGCTCAGGGCTCATGGTGACAGAGTGTGGTGGCGAAGGGCACGAACTCCAGAGCCAGCCTGCCACTAATAAACTCTGTGATCACAGGCACATGGTCCAGTCCCATCTGTGCGGAAGGACTGAGTGGGCCAGTATCCCTGAAATCTAAGAGCAGTCCTGATGTTGGCGCTACAGAAATGTCAGCTAGTATTATCATGACTGTTATTCCCGAACATTCACACTTATTATTTCTCCATGCTTTTTCCTCCCGGCAACTTCTACCCCAATGTCCTTGCTATCTCGTGTGCCTGACAAATTCCTTTTCATCTTTCAAGGCTTCTGTCACCTCCTCCATGAAGCTATCTCTGATCCTCCATGGCCCCCATCCATTCTCCCAAGAGCCCTTGGCATTCACTTCCCATCTGAGGTCACAGATCTCTGTTTACATTTCTGTCTCCCTTCAAGTTTTGGGCTACAAGCAAGCAGACCCCCATCTTATCTCTGTCTCCCCTGTCCTTGGCACATAGTAGATGTGCCATAAGTATTTCCTGAATGAACCTCCATCTCCCACCCTAGACCAAAGGGTCCCCAAAATGGGACCCCATGTCAATCATCTTTGTGTTCTGTTCTGAATGCAGCATGTTGAATTTTCTCCACCCTCCACTGCCAGCACTCTTCAGCCAACCCTGTGAGAGTCCCGGATCTCTAGCCAGTCTCTGAATAATTCTGATCTCAGACGTTGGTTCTTGACTGGTGAATGCTGGAATAGGTCAGTGTTTGACCTGCCATCCACTCTTGCTATGTGCCAACCCTCACACTCTTTTGTCAACAACTTATAGCCATGGGCAGGAGATGTGGAGAGTGTTTGGAGGATTGACACAAGAAAATGGACAGCTTTTCTTGTGACCCCAGTTCCCACAGAATGCCAATATGCATATGATTTATTTAAATAGGTTCTGGGTTAGCAAGAGTCTGGAGAATTTGATGGGGGCATGGAAACAGAGCCAAATGGTCTTTGGCAACAAAAGGTTTCATTGCAAAGGAAAACATCCACTTAAATAAAAGATAAAACAAAACAGCATGCCAACTTTATGACCTTGAATATTTATTATTTCATTATATGTTGGAGTTAAAATACTATGCATAATCTCGAAAGGATGGTCAAGAAATATCCATTTCTAACATATTCTTGGTCCTCTTGAAGCCGAGGGAAGAGATACATTCAGCAGACATTAGAAATAATGATCTTGTCCTGCCAAAGGGCCCGACCGTAACACTAAATCAACGCCCAGTAGTGAGCCTGTGGAATGCACACCGGCTCACTGACTCTCCAGAACATGGCCTATTGCTGGTGACCAGAATCGATCTGCTTCTTCTCACCGAAGATTCAGACAACTAATCACTCTGGCTGTTCTTTAATAACTCAATGTTTCAAATGTCTCTTACCTGCATAGGAACTGGATAGGAGAGAATTAGGGTATTTTGAAAAGTCATTTAAAAAGTCATTAGAGGGATGCCTGGGTGGCTCAGTTGGTTAAGCCTCTGCCTTCCGCTCAGGTCATGATCCCAGGGTCCTGGGATCAAGTCCCGCATCGGGCTCCTTGCTCAGCGGGGAGTCTGCTTCTCCCTCTACCTGTTTCTCCCCCTGCTTCTGCTCTCTCTCTCTCTCTCTCTCTCTGACAAATAAATAATCTTTAAAAAAAAAAAGTCATTAGGGAGAAACAGGCACCAAGAGCGAGGAGAACTCACAGGGGCTGAAGTAATGTGGTGCTTTAGAGTGGTCACCCCATTCCTAGGTCTTGCCCCTGCCAGTGACACTCTTGTCTGAGCACCAGCCCCACGGTCAGCCTTCAGTAAACCAAATCACAAGACCCCAGAACTTAACCCAGAACACCAATGTATTTGTCTCCTGCGGGGACTACTCTTTCTGATCACTAGACTGGCCTCTCTGAGGTTCTGGAAAGCAGGGTTCGTGGAATAGGAGGGGACTCATGGAAAGGTGGCCTCCATCGGAAGTGGGGAAGTATTTCAGGGTCCCATCACACGTGAGCAGCACAGTGTCAGGAAGCTCAGGCTAAGCCCCGCCATCTTTCTTTATCTATTAAGCAGGCCCAGCCAGCAATGCCTTTACCCCCTTTGTGTTCGAGTGCTGTCTGTACACGAAGAACAAAAACCTCCAGGAAGGGAAGCTGGGTACTGAGGGAAGGGGGGGGCACCTTTCCATTGTAGCCTTTTCCTTCTGACCTTGAATTTTGTGCCACTTGACTATATAACAATTTAAAGAATAAATAAAATTATAAAAAGAATGCCTATACCCTTGGCCTTAACGAGCAGTTTATTCTGGGAAAGGTACATGCCCCAAGCCAGACACTGTCCTGATTTGTGCCACAGCCGAGGAGAAGCGTACGCCAGCCGTCTCGGGATGGCCAGTCATAGGGACAGTGCAAGCCTGGGGCTTCCGTGGGGAGCTCCTGCCAGAGAAGGAAGCTGACACCAAGGATAGAAGTCAGCGAGGGGCGTCCTCGAAACAGTGTTGGAGCCCCTCAACCTACTCTCCCTCACACTCTGCAGTGACACGATACTTTTCTGCTTTAAAAATAAATAAAAAGGATCTGTCTGTCTTACAATATCCTGAAGAACCCCTGAGCTAGTTTATGAGAGTTGTCTGCACAACTTTTGGGGAGAATCAACGTGAAGAAAGCAGCAGAGTGGTTAGGAGTTTTGCAGTCAGAGACTTCTGGAAATGAATCCTGGCCTGATCAATTACCAGAAACGGAATTTAAGCAGAACCTCCGTTTTTTGGTTTTTTTTGTTTTTTTTTTTAATTACAGGTTGGGGCTGATATGGGTACCTACCCACTGGAATGTGAGCTGCATGGGGACAGACCCTTGCTTCCCTTGCTTGCTGCTCTATCTCAGGGCCTGGGCAATGTCTCCTACAAGCAGTGTTCATTACCTAGTTTTCCAATTAATGATAAATATCTCCTAGGGCCGTTCTCAGGCTTAAACAAGAAAACACAGGCCAACTGTTTTGCAGAGCATCCAGCCCTTGTCAAACATGAAACAAATGTTGTTTTTTACTATTATTATTGATTTGGGTAAAAATTTGTCAAGACTATTGTCTTTTCCTTTTTGCATTTTTTAACTTGTAATCGAAGTATAACACCCATACAGAAAAGCACAGAAATGTTTGAATTATTTGGTCACATCCCCACCCCACTTCTCTTTGTCCAAGGACCCCGCTGCCAGACAATGCCTCCCTACAACACATTGTTCCTGTCCATCCACACAGGGGTCATGCCTCAAGCTAATTGGGTCAGCGACATGATGGCCAGTTAGCTTCACCTCTTCCGCTTACACACTGACAGGGGAAAGCCTTCGTTCACCACAGATACCAGCCACGGCTTACTGAAGAGTCCGGTAATGGGCATATGTCAGTGTAGACACTTAAATGTCAAGACTGCTCTAAGGCTTTCTGTGGTTTCTGAGTGCTGCCTGCAAACGCGGCACCTCCGTTAATGGTTTTCTCTTCTGCTCTCTTAAATGGGGATCCTGCCTTTCATAGGGATGGTGCCAAGAGCTACTAGAAAATAAAGGATCAAACAGCTAAGGGTAGACTAAGAAGTGGTCTTCCGAGCTAGTCATTCATTCTTTCGTGGCACACCATTCCTTCGTGGCATACCAAGTCAGTGGTATCACTGAGTTACATGAAAAGGATAAAACCACAAACAAGTTACAGCACCTGCCTCATAGAACTAACGGTCTGCTAGGCTAAACAGATCATGAATAACTACAGATGTAATGAGCATTATGAAAGGGGAAGGCTGGAGCTCTTTGTAAGTATATAACGGGGGAGCTAGCTTCGTGGAATGAGGAAGGGGGATCAGGCGAGGCCTTCCTGAAATGTCAAAGTTATCCAGAGACCATAGTGTATGGAATTAGGTGAGGCTGCTTGGACGTCCACCTTTCCAAGGAGTCTCCCCCAGCCACTTACCTCTGCTGTCTCTGAGCCACACTGGAGCCACCCATGAAAATGCAAATGGATGCCTTGAGGTTTCCCCAGATATATGCCCATGGGCCTTTGAGAGTTCTGACTCTGGGTAAGTCAGGACATTCACATCTAAAGCCCATCCTGCCTTGCCTGCCTCAACACTAGAGGAACATTCCACAATCTTGTGTGGCCAAACTTCCCTCAAAATAGATCCCAGGTGCAGGCAGGATGGCGGAGGAGTAGGAGACCTGGGCTTCGTTTGGTCTCAGGAATTCAGCTGAATAGGGATCAAACCATTCTGAACACCTACGAACTCAACAGGAGATCGAAGAGAAGAATAGTAACAACACTCTGAACAGAAAAGCAACCACTTTCTGGAAGGTAGGACGTGCGGAGAAGTGAATCCAAGATGATAGTCGGGAGGATAGACGGCGGGGGAGGGGGCCTCTGTCGGCCGCTTCTGGCAAGTGATAGAGCCGCGGAGCACAAAATCGGAACTTTTAGAAGTCGGCTCCGCTGAAGGACGTCGCTCCAGTGGCTAAGCGGGGGGTGGAACCCTCACGGGACAGTGTGGTCTCAGGACCCTCGGGGTCACAGAAAGACCGGGGGTGCCTGAGTGCGCCAGAGCTCCCAGGTATCGGAGCGGGGCAGCCGGCTGCAGAGACGGAGCCGAGGCGCAGGCTCTCAGCTCCGGGTTGCCATAGACTGTGATCCACAGCCCAGTCGGGCCACTGCTCCTCCAACAGGGACCCAACAAGCGGCAGAGCCGGGGAGACTCCCCTTCCTCCCCCGGGAGGAGCGGCGTGGGAGCGCACCGCAGGGATCTGCTCGGTTTGGAGACTGCACACGGGGTCGGGTGCCAGAGATAGAAATGCTCAGTCACAGACCGGATGAGCACGGAGTGCGGCCGGAGACCGGGGAGACAGGAGTGATTGACTGCTTTTCTCTGGGGGCGCACTGAGGAGTGGGGCCCGGAGTTCTCGGCTCCTCCAGGCGGAGATTGGGAGGCCACCATTTTCACCCTGGTCCTCCAAAGCTGTACCGAGAGCTTGCAGGGAACAAAAGCTCCTGAGAGCAAACCCGAGCAGCTTGCTTAGTCCGGACTCCCAAGGGCGGGGCAATTCCGCCTCCGGCAAAGACATCTGGGAACCACGGCAACAGGCCCCTCCCCCAGAAGATCAGCACGAACAGCCAGCAAGCCAAAACCAAGTTTACCGATCAAGGAGAACGGGAGAACTCCAGCGCTAGGGGAATACTGCACATAGAATTCATGGCTTTTTTACCATAACTCATTAGTTTTTCAAAGTTAATTTTTTTAACTTTTTTTTAATTTTTCTTTTTCCCCTTTTCAACCAACATCTTATCAATCCCTTTTTTAAAAAAACATTTTTTTATTTTTCATTTTTAGAGTCATATTTTTATCCCTTCATAGTACTTACCCTTATTTTTGGCATATACATATAAGTTGTTCTCTCTTTAAAATTTTGAGATACAGTTTCTTCTAACAGATCAAAATATACCCTAAATCACTAGTGTATGGCTTTGTTCTAGTCTCCGGCCTGATCACATTCTCTCCCCCTTTTTTTCTTTTTTCTTTTTTTCTTAAATCTTCTTTCTTTTTAAAAACAACTTTTTATCAATTCCTTTTATAAAATCTTTTATACTTTTCATCTTTACACTCATCTTCCATTCCTTCATTATATCAACCCTTATTTTGTACATATATGTCTTTCTTCCTTTAAAATTTTAGGAGGCACTTTCTTCTAACAGACCAAAATACACCCAAAATCTAGTGTGTGGCACTGATCTATGCACTAGAGCCTGATCATATTTGATCATATTCTGTTTTTTTGTTTTGTTTTGTTCTGTTTTTGTTTGTTTTTATCTTTTTCTTTTTCCTTTTTTTTTTCTCTTTCTT
This sequence comes from Callorhinus ursinus, assembly GCF_003265705.2. Classification (NCBI taxonomy): domain Eukaryota; kingdom Metazoa; phylum Chordata; class Mammalia; order Carnivora; family Otariidae; genus Callorhinus; species Callorhinus ursinus. The sequence continues at coordinate 4,128,141 of NW_027397080.1, read as the reverse complement.
CTTTCTTTCCCTTTCTTGTCCCCTCGTTTCAGGTCTTTTCTGATTTGTATAGAGTATATTTGCTGGAGATGTTGTTAACCTGTTAGCATTCTGTTCTCTCATTCATCTATTCTCCTCTGGACAAAATGACAAGACGAAAAAAATCACCTCAGCAAAAAGAACAAGAGGTAGTACGGTCTGCCAGGGACCTACTCAATACTGACATTAGTACGATGTTGGACCTAGAGTTCAGACTCATGACTTTAAACATACTAGCTGGCCTTGAAAAAGCATGGAAGTTATTAGAGAAACCCTTCCTGGAGAAATAAAAGAACTAAAATCTAACCAAGTCGAAATCAAAAAGGCTATTGATGAGGTGCAATCAAAAATGGGGACACTAACTGCTAGGATAAATGAGGCAGAAGAGAGAATCAGTGATATAGAAGACCAAATGATGGAAAATAAAGAGGCTGAGAAAAAGAGAGAGAAACAACTACAGGATCACGAGGGCAGAATTTGAGAGATAAGCGATACGATAAGACGAAACAACATTAGAATAATTGGGATCCCAGAAGAAGAAGAAGAAAGAGAGAGAGGGGCAGAAGGTATATTGGAGCAAATAATAGCAGAGAACTTCCCTAATGTGAGGAAGGAAACAGGCATCAAAATCCAGGAGGCACAGAGAACCCCTTTCAAAATCAATAAAAATAGGTCAACACCCCGACATCTAATAGTAAAACTTATGAGTCTCAGAGACAAAGAGAAAATCCTGAAAGCAGCTTGGGAGAAGAGATATGTAACCTACAATGGTAGAAACATTAGACTGGCAACAGACCTATCCACAGAGACCTGGCAGGCCAGAAAGGACTGGCATGATATCTTCAGAGCACTAAACGAGAAAAATATGCAGCCAAGAATACTATATCCAGCTAGGCTGTCATTGAAAATAGAAGGAGAGATAAAAAGCTTCCGGGACAAACAAAAACCAAAGGAACTTGCAAACACAAAACCAGCCCTCCAAGAAATATTGAAAGAGGTCCTCTAAGCAAAGAGAGAGCCTAAAAGCAGCATAGATCAGGAAGGAACACAGACAATATACAGTAACAGTCACCTTACAGGCAATACAGTGGCACTAAATTCATACCTTTTAATAGTTACCCTGAATGTAAGTGGGCTAAATACCCCAATCAAAAGACACAGGCTATCAGATTGGATTAAAAAACAAGACCCATCAATATGCTATCTGCAAGAGACTCATTTTAGACCCAAAGACACCCCAGATTGAAAGTGAGGGGGTGGAAAACCATTTACCATGCTAATGGACACCAAAAGAAAGCTGGGGTGGCAATCCTTATATCAGACAAATTAGATTTTTAAAACAAAGACTGTAATAAGAGATGAAGAAGGACACTATATCCTACTTAAAGGGTCTATCCAACAAGAGGATCTAACAATTGTAAATATCTATGCCCCTCACGTGGGAGCAGGCAATTATATAAGGCAATTAATAACAAAAGCAAAGAAACACATTGACAACAATACAATAATAGTGGGGGACTTTAACATCCCCCTCACTGAAATGGACAGATCATCTAAGCAAAAGATCAACAACGAAATAAAGACTTTAAATGACACACTGGACCAAATGGACTTCACAGACATATTCAGAACATTCCATCCCAAAGCAACGGAATACACATTCTTCTCTAGTGCCCATGGAACATTCTCCAGAATTGATCACATCCTAGGTCACAAATCAGGTCTCAACCGATACCAAAAGATTGGGATTATTCCCTGCATATTTTCAGACCACAATGCTTTGAAACTAGAACTCAATCACAAGAGGAAAGTCAGAAAGAACTCAAATACATGGAGGCTAAAGAGCATCCTACTAAAGAATGAATGGGTCAACCAGGAAATTAAAGAAGAATTAAAAAAATTCATGGAAACCAATGAAAATGAAAACACAACTGTTCAAAATCTTTGGGATACAGCAAAGGCAGTCCTGAGAGGAAAGTATATAGCAATACAAGCCTTTCTCAAGAAACAAGAAAGGTCTCAAATACACAACCTAACCCTACACCTAAAGGAGCTGGAGAAAGAACAGCAAATAAAGCCTAAACCCAGCAGGAGAAGAGAAATAATAAAGACCAGAGCAGAAATCAATGCACTAGAAACCAAAAGAACAGTAGAACAGATCAATGAAACTAGGAGCTGGTTCTTTGAAAGAATTCACAAGATTGATAAACCCCTGGCCAGACGTATCAAAAAGAAAAGAGAAATGACCCAAATCAACAAAATCATGAATGAAAGAGGAGAGATCACAACCAACACCAAAGAAATACAAACAATTATAAGAACATATTATGAGCAACTCTATGCCAGCAAATTAGATAACCTGGAAGAAATGGGTGCATTCCTAGAGATGTATCAACTACCAAAATTGAACCAGGAAGACAAAGAAAACCTGAACAGACCTATAACCACTAAGGAAATTGAAGCAGTCATCAAAAATGTCCCAACAAACAAAAGCCCAGGGCCAGATGGCTTCCCAGGGGAATTCTATCAGACATTTAAAGAAGAATTAATACCTATTCTCCTGAAACTGTTCCAAAAAATAGAAATGGAAGGAAAACTTCCAAACTCATTTTATGAGGCCACCATTACCTTGATCCCAAAACCAGACAAAGACCCCATCAAAAAGGAGAATGACAGACCAATATCCTTGATGAACATGGATGCCAAAATTCTCACCAAAATCCTAGCTAATAGGATCCAACAGTACATTAAAAGGATTATTCACCATGACCAAGTGGGATTTATCCCTGGGCCGCAAGGCTGGTTCAACATCCGCAAATCAATCAACGTGATACAATACATTAACAAGAGAAAGAACAAGAATCATATGATCCTCTCAATAGATGCAGAAAAAGCATTTGACAAAGTACAGCATCCTTTCTTGATCAAAACTCTTCAGAGTATCATAAAAGCCATCTATGAAAAACCTACAGCGAATATCATTCTCAATGGGGAAAAGCTGAGAGCTTCTCCCCTAAGGTCAGGAACGGGGCAGGGATGTCCACTCTCACCACTGCTATTCAACATAGTATTAGAAGTCCTAGCCACAGCAATCAGACAACAAAAAGAAATCAAAGGC
>NW_027397080.1:3892064-4124605 GCF_003265705.2 Callorhinus ursinus | reverse complement strand
ATCCAATCAAGAAATGGGCAGAAGACATGAACAGACATTTTTCCAAAGAAGACATCCAAATGGCCAACAGACACATGAAAAAGGGCTCAATATCGCTTGGCATCAAGGAAATCCAAATCAAAACTTCAATGACATATCACCTCACACCAGTCAGAATGGCTAAAATTAACAAGTCAGGAAACGACAGATGTTGGCAGGGATGCGGAGAAAGGGGAACCCTCCTACACTGTTGGTGGGAATGCAAGCTGGTGCAGCCACTCTGGAAAACAGTATGGAGCTTCCTCAAACAGTTGAAAATAGAGCTACCATATGATCCAGCAATTGCACTACTGGGTATTTACCACAAAGATACAAATGTAGGGATCCGAACGGGTACGTGCACCCCAATGTTTATAGCAGCAATATCCACAATGGCCAGACTGTGGAAAGAGCCAAGATGTCCATTGACAGATGAATGGATAAAGAAGATGTGGTATATATACACAATGGAATAGTATGCAGCCATCAAAAGGAATGTGATCTTGCCATTTGCAACGATGTGGATGGAACTGGAGGGTGTTATGCTGAGTGAAATAAGTCAATCAGAGAAAGACATGTATCATATGACCTCACTGATATGAGGAATTCTTAATCTCGGGAAACAAACTGAGGGTTGCTGGAGTGGTGGGGGTGGGAGGGATGGGGTGGCTGGGTGATAGACATTGGGGAGGGTATGTGCTATGGTGAGCACTGTGAATTGTGCAAGACTGTTGAATCACAGATCTGTACTTCTGAAACAAATAATGCAATATATGTTAAGGAAAAAAAAAAGAAGATAGCAGGAGGGGAAGAATGAAGGGGGGAAATCGGAGGGGGAGACGAACCATGAGAGACGATGGACTCTGAGAAACAAACTGAGGGTTCTAGAAGGGAGGGGGTGGGGGGATGGGTTAGCCTGGTGATGGGTATTAAAGAGGGCACGTTCTGCGTGGAGCACTGGGTGTTATGCACAAACAATGAATCATGGAACACTACATCAAAAACTAATGATGTAATGTATGGTGATTAACATAACAATAAAAAATCATTAAAAAAAAAAAGATAGATCCTAGTCCCTCCTGCTCTGTGATACTTCTTCTAAGCTGTGGATCTTTATATGAAAAAGTTAGCTTTAGATGTTCCAAGAAAATGCCTCCTCTCTCCAAAGTCTGCCTTTCTAGACTAGGACAACAAACATTTCCATAAAGGACCAGATGGCAAATCTTTCAAGACTTGACTTGCATGCCACAGTTTGCTGACTCCTGTTCCAGACTCTTGTCTTTCCATGGACATAGGAAGTCTAGTTTGAAACTTAGCGCAAGCAATGATTTCTTTGTTGTAGGTAGTAGCCTCTCTCCTCTTTCCTGGGAATGAGCTTGGTCTCCTAGCCCAGTTTTAAGGGCTGCAAGAGAGCAAAAAAGTAAATTGCTAAGAAGGAAAAATCTATCAGGAGGTTCTTCAAAGCATTATCCTGTGAAATAGTCAAGTCTTAACAAAAAGTATGTGTAGCTAGAATGAAATCCTAGCTGACTTTATTCATTGTTATAAAAGCCTGGACAGCTTGGAACTAATCTCCCCACTTCTGTTCTTGCCTCCTTTCAACCCATTCGTCACTCTCCTGCCCGAGTGTCTTTTAAAAACACAAATCTGATCATGTCATTCTGCTGCATCCAGCCTTACAATGGCTCCCTGTTGCTCTTGGGATAAAGCCTCTGCAGGACAATAGAGTTCCTACCAGCATCCATTCTCCAGGGCTTCTTTGCCACCAAAGCCTGGCTGGCCCCCAGGCACGCGTCATGGCTGGTCTAACCCAGCCAGGCCATCCTAACTCCAGGGATTGTTCTGGGGTGCACTGGTGACACGGTCCTGACCAACAGACACAAGACAAGGTCTGCTGGGCATTTTAGGGAAAGTTCTCTGGTAAGAGAGAACATGGAAAAGAAAGTTGTTTTCTTTGGCTCTCAGAACACTTCCAATTCAACCAGACCTCTCCACATCAAGCAATTCTCTTGTTCTCAGTGGACACTGAGATGGTCGTCCTACAATTTAACTCAAATCTGACACTTTCTGCCTGGAGTCAGGGCAGACCCCACAGGTTAGGAGCTCAGTCCCACTGGCCGCCGGCTCGGACTCACTTGCAAGTCTCAGGTTGTCACCCATCCTTCTGGCTGGCTGGCTATAAATGTTCTAGAACCCCTCCTTGGGTTTGATAATTTGCTAGAATGGCTCACAGAATTCAGGGAAACATTTATCGATGCTTTCTGACTTATTATAAAGAACATTACAATGGATACAGGTGACCAGCCAGCTGAAGAGATGCATAGGACAAGGCGTGGAGAGGGAGCGTGAGGTTTCCATTCATTCTGCAGGTGTGCTGCCCTCCCCACACCTCACATGTTCACCAGCCCAGGTGCTCTCTGAACTCCATAGGTTAGAGATTGCTATGGGGCACTCATCACGTGGGCATAATCAATTATTAACTCAATCAGCAGCCCCTTGTCCCTCCCCGGAGGTTAGAGGTGGGGCTGTAAGTTCCCAGCTTCTAATCATGACTTGATCTTTCTGGTGGCCAGCCCCCATCCCGGTGCAATCTAGGGGACCCCAGCCACCAGTCATCTCATTAACATAAAAAAGACACTCTCATCACCCCGAGATTCCAAGGGTATTAGAAGCTCTTCTGTCAGGACCCAGGGTCAAAGACCTAGCACCACTATCCCTCAGGAAATTACAAGGGTTTTAGAACACTGTGACAGGAGCAGACACAAAGGCAAATCTATTTCTTATTCTATCACAGCGTGCAAAGAGGTTTGTTCACAACCCTTTCCCCTCTGCTTGGGAAACTGTCATACAGGGAGGCTGTGCCTGGAGCTGCCCCACCACACTGGATCATGCCACCCCCAGGCATGAAGTTGATCCAGAATCCCTTGGGACCCCAAAGGATTAAGCTCCCAAGGTCTATCTCAAGGTGAGCAAAATTCCTAAGCAAGCTTAGACCAAATTTAGTTCTTGTTTGTATAGGGAGGAAGAAGATGAATGGACAAGTCTGGGTCTCCCTGGGTCAAGGCTGACAGGAGCCTCTCTTCCCCTGCCCCTGGCGCACACAGCATGAACTTAATCCTCCCAGGAGACGGGCGCAATGGAGAGTTGCCCAAAGCTATCCACTTATGGCAAGTCAGGCTCGCAGCTAAGCACGGCTAGGAAGCTTCTGCTCGAATTAGCTTGCAGAGCTCCAGAGGTACCCAGCTTAGTACCCAGATGGATTTTCAAGATTTTGAGCTCTTGTGTACACATGTCAGGCTGCCAAAGCTGCTATAAACCCTTGGGCAATTTGCAACATATCCTAGACCGGTCTTGGCTCCCAGGGGTCACCGTCTGAGGAGGTACTGCTGGGTTCTTGGAATATGGTCAAAGAACTTAACAATCAAGGACTTTTCCAAATACGTGCATGAAGTTGTGGAAGATGTGCCTTCTCCCCGCCTTGACCTGGCAGCTTGGGGTGCTCTCGGGGGGTGGGGGGACAAGAACCAAGGGAAGCTCATTCTTCTCCTTCCTGCTAGGATGGCACCTCTTTATTCAGACTGGCTTTAAAAAGACGCAGTGCTGGGAGGAACTGCAAGGAATCCCGCTGTGGGAGAGAACTTGGGATCATGGTCTTTGGTGGACTTCTCTCCCTGTGTCCCTCAAAACAAGAAAAGCTGAGACTTCTAAGGTCGAGGGTTCCACCATCAGAAAGTTAACATCGAATAACACCAAGTGATTACGGTGCCTGACTCTGTTCTACGTGTTCTCCACGTAATAATTCATTTAAACATCCTAACAACCTTACGAAGTAAATGCTGTTCTCATCATCATCCCCATTTTACAGATGTGGAAACTGAGGCACTGGGAATTTAAGTTACTTACCCAAATTACAGAGGTAGCAAGTGATGGAGCTCAGATTTGGACCCAGCAGCCTGTTCCAGAACCTTCTGTGACCTTTTAGGAGAGGAGATAAAACAGCAAAGATAGACTGTGTATTTAAAATGCAAATCAGATCATGTCATCCCACTGTTTAAAATCCCTTTGACAGTTTCCCACTGCTTTCAGGATGGAGACTAGCTCCTCACCCTGGCCCAGGAAGCCCTGCATGGTCTGCCCCACTCCCCACCATGCTGTCTCAGCTGCTCTGTGCTCCCACCCAGCTCAGTGCTTTGGCATTAGCTGTCCCCTCTGCACCAAGTGCTCTTCTTCCTCCTTCTCCCTCAGAGCTCCTCTGTAGCATCACTTCCTCAGGGCAGCCTTCCCTGAGCCCAGACCCCTGACCCCTGGCATCCCCCCGACCATGCTCTCATCTGCCACACGGCATTTCTTGTCAGTGTCTTCCACTGCTCCAAGCACTGTGTCTTCCCGGCCCTTATGAGCAGCACATCCTCTCGGTGACTCTCTCTGGTGACTCTTCGATTCACATTTGTCTCTTCTCTACACCAACACCACCTGATAGAAATGCGGTGTGAGACGCGTAAGCCATCATAGATTTCCTCTTAGCCACATTTTAAGAAGTAAAAAGGAACTTGTGAAATTAATTTTAATAACATATTTTAGTTTATTATACATCCAAAATATCGTTTCAACAAGGAAGCAATATGAAAATTATGAATGAGATATTTTGCATGATTTTTATCATACTCAGTCTTCAAAATATAGCCTGTGTTTTCCACACACAGGATATCTCTGTCACATGAGCCGCGTTTCAAGTGTTCAGTAGCCCAGTGTGACTCACGGCTGCCATATTGGACGGTGCAGGTCTAGTCCAACCCTCTGCCCTCAAGGAGATCCAGTGTGGCCATTTCACAGGTGATTCAACCGAGGTCCAAGGTGGTTAGTTCAGTGGCTCTCAAGCGGGATGATCTCTCCCCCAAGGGACATTTGGCAATGTCTGGGGACAGTTTTGCTTGTCCTGCCTTTGGTGGGGGCAGCGGGGTGGTCAATGCCGCTGGCGTCTATTAGGTGGAGGCCAAGGAAGTTGCTGAAAGTGTTCCACTGTGCAGCATGGCCTCTGATGTGAGGAGGCCAGCAGTGCTCGGGGTTATAGGAAGGACTCTGGGACTCACACCCACGCTCATTTCGTCACTCCCTCAGTCCCTCCTGCCTTCAGAGCCCGTTCCTTCTGTTGTCTACACTGTCAGCTGGTCCAGTTGGAGACTCACAGCTCAGCTCCTGCTGAGCCCGCCTTTATCCATCCATCCAGAAGGGCCTTCCAAGGACTGGTGAGCCAGGAGAGGGGAGACTTGCACAGCTGCCCCTGGAGGTGGGTCGGGAGCCAAGTGGCATCTGCCTTGGGTTTGTATCCTACACACACACACGTATACCAAGAGGCTGTGGGTGGGATCCAGTGGTGATTTCCATTGCAAACCATTTCTGAGCATCATTAAAAATCCTCACTTGAGTTGGTGCAGGGAGGGCAAGAGCACCAGACCGTGAACAGACGCATTGTCTCAGCCGAGCCCAGTCTGCCTGCCGAGTTTGCCTTCACAGTAGACAGGCTGCGATATGCGTGAGACAGCCCCACGTCCCCGGGGAGCTGGGAGATGACGAGCACACGGAGCAAACACCCAGGGCCCTGCCCCCTGAGACTCCCCATCCCTGGCTTAGCTCTGAGCCGGGAGGGAGGCTGGCGCGGCCAACTGCCAGTCTCGCTCGAACACACTGATCCTTCAGCTTCCCCCAGCATCTAGGAGGTTTAGGGAAATGCTCCATGGAACTCGCTTTCTAAAAGGGCCAGGACAACACACCTGTAAAGCCGAAAGCTGAATGGTGATGGGAAGGGATTTCCCCAAGCCCTTACCCACCCCATGCTCTTTTGGGGGCCACCTGCTTGCACAGGCTCCTCCCGGGTCCCGAGAACACAAAGCGGAAGTGCCTAGTACAGGGAGGGCCTGGCCTCTATTGGAGATTTAATTTTAAAAAACAGTTTCTTCATAAGGAGTAACCTAGAGGGAGCCAGAGTTGAACTACTCAGGGCCTCCAACAGCACTCAAACCCCCTACTCTTCACATATGAATCTCATTTTCCACGGTTTTATTGAGGTATAACTGACAGACAGAAACTGAAGATCTCTAAAGCCTACAACGGGGTAAGTTTGGGGAAATGTATACACCTGTGAAGCCACTGCCTCCCCAGATAGTAAACTTACCCATCCTTCCTAACATTGCCTCCTGCCCCTTTGAAATCTGCCCCCTTCACTCCTCGCCCCTCGTCTCCAGGCAACCACCGATCTGCTTTCTGTCGATAGGGGTGTGTTTGCGTTTCCTCTAATTTCATATATTTTTTATACCAAAAGTTGTTTATCCAGTCATTGGATGGGCTGTTACAAATAAAGCTCCTGTGAACGTTCGGGTTCAAGTTTTCCCATGGATATGCGCTTCCGTTTCTCTTGGATAAATACCGAGGAGTCTTTACCTGACCATAGCTGCGATCCTAAGATACATGTAAATCTAGCTTTTTAAGAAATTGCCAAACTGTTTTCCAAAAATGGTTTTACGGCTTTGTGTTCCAGCCAGCGGGGCGGAGAGGGGGCTCTGATTCCTCCACACTCCTGCTAACACCTGTGAGCTCCATTGTCTACATTGTAGCTCTTCCAGGGAGTGCAAAGCAGCTCCAGGTGGACTGAATTCGCCTTTAAACCAGGACAATTGAACACTTTTTCACCTGCTTATTTGCCATCCATTGAACTTCTTTTAAAAAAAAATTGTATTTTTTATTTGACAGAGAGAGACACAGCGAGAGACGGAACACAAGCAGGGGGAGTGGGAGAGGGAGAAGCAGGCTTCCCACGGAGTGGGGAGCCAGATGCAGGGCTCGATCCCAGGACCCTGGGACCATGACCTGAGCCGAAGGCAGATGCTTAATGACTGAGCCACCCAGGCACTCCTCCATTGAACTTCCTGATTGAAGTGTCTGTTTAAATCTTTTGCCCATTTTTTATTTTATTTTTTTTCAGAGTATACTTCAATTTTTATAGTAACATTTTCTTTTTCAGCAACTCAGGGAATTTGGCCACATCATCTTTATTTTACGGATAATGAACTTAAGAATAATCGCTCATCTAGTTTACCTTAGAGCCAAGTACTATATGTTAGCTAATTGAACATAATAACAGAAAATAAATAAGAAAGAAAGAAAGAAATCTAGGTGTCAAACTTTGCCCATTTTTTAAAATTGGGTTCTGTGGGGAAAAAATTGGGTTATTTTTTTTCTTGTTGTTGCCTTTTGAGAGTGGTTTGTGTAATCTGCATTCAAACCTTTTATAGATATGTGATTTGCAAATATTTTCTCCCAGTCCGGTGCTCATCTTTTTCAGTCTCTTAAGAGTGTCTTTTGAAGGACAAGAGTTCTTAATTTTTAATTTAAAAAAAAAAGACTCACCTGATTATGAAGAGGTTTCACAGATGTTGGGGCATCTATCAGGGCTCCTTCATTGAATGTGTAGAATACGTTCTCATCTCAAACAAAAGCATTCTGTTGATGAGCAGCCTGCAGCCATATGGGGCCCCCCCCCCAAAAGATTTCTGGGAGAGACCTCTCTGTGCCTCCATTTTCTCATCTGCAAAATGAAGACGATCATTAATACCCACATCATAAGGTTGGTGTAGGAATTAAATTAGTTAATGCCTGTCAAGCTCTTAAAACCATGCCTCGCACTTAGTAAGTGCTACGTGTTACCTGGTGTCATGACTTCACACGAAGGATGTCCATGCAGGCCAAATACACCATCGTGGGGCAAAATACCTGCACGATTGTTGTTGTTGTGATAAACATTTATTTCTATGCCCGTCCTGGGCTACAAACTTTACTCATTTACCCACTGAAACAACCTAAAAAAGGAGGTACAACTATTAACCTCATTTTACATATGAGGAAACGGAGACCCGGTGTGGCCAGGGAGTGGCTGAGCTAAAATTCAAATTGAGGTCTGTTTGGCCCCAAATCCATGCTAGTCACCGTCAGTCCACACTCGCCCTCTTCCCAGAAAGGACTCCTTGCCGATGAATAGAGTGGGCCATTTCTAACACCACATGGTCTTCTGCCCCTGGCCTTGCAAATCCACTTGTCCTGGTGGGAGACTGCAGACCTGCTCAGGACCTTGTTCCAAGTGGGGGAACCTACCTCTCTAGGCGCGGTTCTCCTCTAGGGCCAGAAACGGCACAGCTCAAGGGCCACTTAGATCCAAGTCCAACATCGACCCATAGGCTCTGAAGAATGGAAATGAAGTTTCCATTGAAGGTCCCTCGGTTCAGCTTCCTGTTAACACCAAACTCCCCAGGATCACCCTTGGCCCTGCTTGGGGTGAGAGGGAGCTTTCCACTTCTCCAGCGCCAGTCGGGGGATGCCCTTTCTACCTCCCTGCAGCTTCCTGACACAATGAAGGCACTCAGCAAATGTTTTTGAAAGAACGGGCTGTCATGATGCAGGTCTTCTGGGGCACCGTTTGCCAAGCCTTTTCAGGATGACACCTGTGGCCCACTGGGAGGTGCCACACCTGTCTCCTGAGGTACTCTCGAGCCAGGGATCCTGGCTCTCCCGCCCTGGGCACATAATCTCTCAGAGCCTACGTTTCTGCATCTCTGAATTGGGGCGGACCCACCTCACAGAGGTGTTGTAAGGAGTCAATGAGTGAATGCAGGTAAAATGCAGACAACTGCACAAATTAAGCGCTCAGTCACTGCTGAGAGTTGATGTGATGGTGACAATTTCCAGGAAGGTCACAACCTCCCAACTAGCTGCCAAGTCTTTTCCCAAATCATGGTAGAAAGAAGAGGGACAAGTGGGGGCTATAGGTATCAATAACACAATGAAGGGGCGCCTGAGTGGCTCAGTGGGTTAAGCGTCTGCCTTCAGCTCAGGTCATGATCCCAGGGTCCTAGGATCGAGTCTCGCATCGGGCTCCTTGCTCAGTGGGGAACCTACTTCCCCCTCTGCCTGCCTCTTCCCCTGATTGTGCTCTCCCTCTCTCTCTCTGACAAATAAATAAATAAAATCCTAAAAAAAAAAAAAAAAACACGATGGATTTTTGAATGAGCAGGTCAGAACATAGAGCAATGAACGCTGTCCATTTGAATGCATCACCTTGGGTGTTTAGCGATGCTCAAAGACTTCCAATCACTGCCGATTCCTGTGCCATTTCTTCAGGAGCCCCTGGGAGTAGCAAGTGACAAGGGAAGGAAGTTGGGGACCAAGCTGGGGTGCCACGTGGGGTCCAAAGAAGGTGCAAAAGGAACACCATGAAATTCATTTTCTCTGATGATTGTTTCCAGCCCAGACTGAGCAATGGAGAAACATGGCAGTAACCATGGGACAGGCACTGGGTTTGCAGTTGAATAGCTGTTTCAATGTCTACATTCTGATCTTTTCTTCTCCATACTGTTTCCATGACTTTTTTTGATTCACTCACTCAAAAGGCATTTACTGCCTTTCGTTCAGAACCACCGCCTTCCAATAATTTGCCAAAATGACGAACACGAAGGGAAAGAGGCGAGGCAGGCCGTCTGGAAAACGCGGAGTTATTCTGTGCAGATCTACAAAGAAGGTATGTCGAGGAAGGCGGGGAATGGGGGACACTGTTCACAAAGGAAAAGAATGGCCTGTAAATGTCACCACAGCAAAACCGGAAGAGCCCGTGTTGCCCGGATGCTGCTGGCATCGTTGTAAACAAGTTGAAGACAAGGTTCTTGCCAAGAGAACTCATGTATATATCAAGTGTATTAAGCACCCTCTCTAAGAGTCGAGTTGGCTTCCTGAAAGGCCTGAGGGAAAACGATCAGAAAAATACCACTCAGCTGAGGCTAGCCTCTCCACCCAGAGAAGCACGCTTGCGAGAACCACTGGAAAGGAGTCTGGATTCATGGCATAACAGGTGCAGAAAAAAAAATGAAAAGAAGGAGGAGGAAGAGGGCAGTGAAGGTACTTTGTGTGACGTTACAGTGATGGATCTACATCATTCTACGTTTGTCCAAACTCATAGAATATTCTGCACCAAAAGTGAGCCCTAAGATAAACTATAAACTTTAACCTTGGGTGGTTATGATGTGCCATTATGAGTTCGTCCTTGGTTCAAAAAAACTATGCCATGTGGTGAGTGGTGTTGGTAATAGGAGGCTGTGCACGTGTGGGGGGCAGAGGGACATGGGGAATCTCTGCCCCTTCCTCTCAGTTGTGTTGTAAACCTAAAACTGCTCTTTAAAAAAAAAAGTGTGTGTGTGTTTTTAAAGACCTCTGGGATGTTTTTTTAAAAGGCATTTATTGAGCACATTCTTTCTGCCAGCACTGGGCTAGGCATTCTGCCAGCACACGGGAGATATAAAAATGAATAAAAGACAGTCCTCGACTTGAATCATCATAGCTCACGCTTTTATAACTTGCACCAAATGTGAAGCTCTGCAAACGTGCTCATGTATTCCTCAGAGCAATCCCCATTTTACAGATGAGGAAACTGAGGCAGGGAGGCACTAGGAAGCTTGTTGGAGATGTCACAGTCCGTCGGTAAGGAGTAGAGCCAGGCCTTGGACCCAGAGAGAATGGCAGCAGAGCGCATCTGCCCCACTGAATGGCCACTGGAGAGCTTCAGTTGGGGAGTAAGGTTCAGAGGGAAATGAACATACAACTGGGTGATACATGGAGAAGGGGGGTCCCTAATATGTCCTCCCAAGCTAGAGGTGTCTGTTAAAAAAGCTTGGTAACCCTAGTCTAGGGAATGTCAACTACACCACTTGTGTCATCCATTTGTTCAAGAAATAGTAAGCATGAGCAACGTGTCAGGTATGTGCCCATCGGAGGCACACCACACAGGGTTCCTGCCTCGTGATGGAGAAGACACACCCAGCCGGGAGTCGCCAAGGCACTGAGTGCCATGAGGAAGTGCAGAGAGATTTGGGACCATCTTAACGGGGATCAACCTCCTCTGAGAATAAGGACAAGCTTGCCAGAAGGAGGCACATTTTAGCTGAGCGTTATGCTAAGTCGGGAGGAGGAGTGTTCCAAGCAGAGGGAAAAACACAAGATAAGGTTATAATGTTGGAGACTGTCTGGAGCATCTGAGCTCCTGGGAGAAAGCCCGTACAGCTAGTGTGTAGAAGGAGAGGAGAGAGGCATGCTCGGGGGAGCTGGAGAGGCACTCAGTGGCCAGATTTTTCTGGACCCTTCATCCTGAAGCAATGGGGGAGCCACAGAAGTAGTGGAGACTTTGAATCAGGGTAAGCCAAACTGCTATTACAAGTCAACCCCAAAACATAGGACAGAAATTTCTCTCTCCCATCACAGTCCGAGTCATAGAGTCATTCCTGGTTGGTAGACCACTACATCCGTGACCTATTGTCCTAATGCTGCATAAAAAACAACCACAAAACTTCAGTGGCGCACAACAGTAAATGCTCATGGCACAGACATCTGGAGTCAGATGGGGCTCAGCTAGGTAGCTCTGCTGATCTCGCTGGGCTCAGCATGTCAGGGATTATGGTTGAAGGCTGGTCCAGACTGGCCTTGGCTGCACAACTTGGGGGCGAGGCTCACTCCATGTGAGCCACACTCTCAAGTGGCCATTCAGTGGGGCGGTGGGCTCTGCTGCCAGTCTCTCTGGGTCCAAGGCCTGGCTCTACTCCTTTCGGACTGTGACATCTCCAACAAGCTTCTTAGGCTCATCTCTTCTCCTCTAGCAGCCTAGTCGGGAATGTTCGGGTGCAGATGGCAGAGAGGCAAACAAACACACAGAAGCATGCAGGATCTCATGATATTTAGACTTGGAACTTTTGCCTCATTTTACTGATCCCTCATTCCACTGACATGAGCAGTGTCCTCCACCTTTGCAGGAGGGATTGTGAGTTTGCATCACACTAAGGTGCACAGAGGGACAAGAAGTGGAACTATTTGATGCACTCTATCCGCCATGGCCCCTGTCCTGAACGTGTCCATTGAAGGACCTGGCTCCTTCCATCTTGTCACTCCGCCGTCTTGTAGAGCCTTGTCATCATTGGGAACTAATCAGCCAAAGAGGAAAATAAGGATGGAGGAGGCATAGTGCCTCTCAAGAGCCTTGAACAAAAAGTGGCCCACATCACTTCCTCATACATTCCAGTGATGAGAGCTAGTTCCGTGACCAAGCCTAGCTGCATGTCCCCAGCTCCACAGCTGCTTTCCACCCACGACTGTATAGTTTGGGAAGGGAGAGGAGACTTCAGTGGACAACTAGCCATCTCTGACTCAGGGAGTGACTCGCCATTGTGCTACCCTAAATTCCTGCAGGAATGACAATGAGAGTGATAACGGCCTGCATTATGGCCCTGCCCCAGGTAGAGGGGACGACAAACCCGTATCACCCAGCCAGATGCTTCAGTTGGGCACAGGGAGCCATGTACGTACTGGGGCATCGGGTAGGGCCAAGACACTAATCTTTGCAGTCCCTAATGCAGCTGACAGACAGATAGGGACCAGACACAGGACATTGTCCCTGAGCTCCACCTACCCTCCTGAAGTTCACCCAAGCTCCTGGTGGGGCTTCTGTGAGGGGGTCCCCCTCCCTCCATGCGGATGCTCCCCCCCCCCCACAAAGAGGATGCCACGTGAGGACTTGTGACGCCCAGCCAACATCAAGCTCGACAGGCTCAACCACAAGGCCAGGAGGAATCCCAGCGCTCCCTGCCTGCTCCCTGTCAGCACGATGCCCCAGAAGCACGTGCCTCTGGAAAGCAGTGGGTCGGCTCGTCAAGCCTCTCTCCAGAAAGCCGAGACATGCCGTGAATGCCAATGATCCCCCACGCCCAAGAGGAGGGGGACGCAATTATGGCAAATTCTGCTTACAGTTCAGATTCAATATTTGGAAGGGATGATCGTGAAATAAGAGATTGCCTGATTTCTCTCCCAAGCCCGTGAATGGTTCATTAGCCCCTATTTGACATCTGATGGTTGAGTCTGATTGGCTTTATTGTGGAGTTGGACTTCAAGAAGTCCCCAAGACAGAGCAATCAAGTTTCACAATGATCCCCAACTGCAAATTTTAAAACATAGATGGCAGCTGCGCCTTGGACATCGATCCCATGAATGCTGCGGGGAGTTTGTATCCCGTCCCCACCTAATGAGACGCCGTCCTGCTTGCCAAAGCTGGGCCCTGACTCAGCACTTAGGATTTCCTCAGCGGTTCAGCCCCGGGGGGCGGGGGGTGGGGGGGTGGGGGGGTGGGCGGGGCGCAGACAAAGAACCCCCAGACTCAAGCATCAGTAAGGATGAGTGTGTCCCAGTCTAGGCCAACTAGGCACGGGTGTCTGGGAATGTGAAATTGAGCCTGTGCCCTGGAGGGTACGCAGTCTAACGGTGGAGATGGGTCCCTTGCACTGAAAACCCAATTACAAAGGTAGCAGACACTCGGTTCCACGGCGGGGGCACAAGGGCTGCAGGAGTCCCTCAGGAGAGGAGGGAGGGCCCTGGTCTGGGCTGGTGCCCTAGTGGGGTAGAAGGGGGTAGAAGAGGGTAGAGGGGCACTCTGGGCATGAGATGGGAGCAAAGGGCTGGAGGAGCCTGAGAGCTCCCCCACTTCCTCACTGGAGGCAGGTGGTACCTCCTCAGGGGTCCTGCCCCCGCCCCCAGCTTCCCCGCTCCCTGCATCTGTCCTCATCGGCCCTTACGGACTGCGGGCCCTTTGCGGGCACGACTCTCTTTGCCATTTCCAGACCCTGGTTGGTACCTAGTAAATGTTTGTCGGTGAAATGAAGAATCGCGCCTGAGCACGTTGTACACTCGCACTATGTTGTTATTGTCGCGTTGCCAGTGGTGTGGGTACGCAACCGACATCCTGTCTATTCTTTGAGTGACCAGAATTCCAGGAACCCAGGAACTTCTGTAGCGAGGTAGTGCTCACCGGGAATGAGAAGAGGACGCATTCTCTCCCTCGATCGATCGTCCCCTTTCACCCCTAGAAGGAGCGGAGGGCGGAGGGGACGAGGGGCGGCCTCCGGAGGGTCCGGGACGGGCCCAGTACGGGCCCAGCACGGGCAGGCGTGCTCTAGAGCCACCTGCTGCTCCCAGGGGCTGAGGGGCCGGTGCTGAGGATGGCACCTGCCCCCTGGAAGGTGTGGGTTATCAGGCACATGAGCAAAGCCCTCCGTGCCCCGGCGTTGTCGCTGAAAGCGGACTTTGCTACCGCGCGGGGTCGCGTGAGGAAGCCATGTGTTTGCACTTGTAAGGCCCTCCCATGGGCACTTGTAAGGCCCTCCCACCTCCTCGGCCGCCAGGGAGCGCTCGCAGGCATGACGGCTCCCCTTCGCCCTCACGGCCCCCGCTCTGCAGGCAAGGGTGCTATCCCCGCCTCACAACCGAGAGCTGACACTTGGAGAAGTGGGTGATTCTTGGGCCGCGGTCGGCCTGACTTCAGAGCCACAGCATTCGGCCGGCTGCTGGCGGGAGCAGGGAGTGGAAGAAGCGAGAACGTTCTGATGTGGCTGCCGCGGGCTGGACGGACCTTCCCGGCTCCTCCATTCATCCCGAAGCCGTCAGGGCCGCTGCTCCCGGACCGCCTCCCCCTGGCTCCTGCCAGCCTCTCGCCACACCGTGCGCCCTCCACACGCGCTGGCTCCGCGGGGCCCTCCTGCACCAGCCAGAGCCCTCTCAGCCAAACACGCACGGCCTCCCTTCCAACACCAACACACGCTCACACATCCTCCCCTGCACACACCCACACAGACACATGCTCCCAGACACCACTCACACCCATATCTGCTCACACTCGTGCTCACGTGCACGTGCCTACACACGGTTGTACACGCGCACTCGTATACACACATACCCACGCTCTCACACCTGCAGACACACAGACACATAAAGCACCCACATACCAACACACTATTCTCACACATGCATGCACATGCACGCACAAACACACCCACACGTGCACACTCACAACACATCACTTTCGTCCATGCACGCACAGATGCACACAGACACACTCACATGTAGCACACTCACACACATGCCCAAGCATACACGTTTCCATACACATGCGCACAAGCATGTGGATGTGCGCGCGCGCGCACACACACACACACACACACACACACACACACACACACACACCTTGCCATGCCTGCCTTTGACTGCAGGGGAAGGAAGTCAGAAATGCCAGCAGAAGTCAGGGTCAGAGGCACACACCATCCCCTCCTCCCAGAGCAGCTCAGCTCTGGCAACACTGATCTCTGGAAGCCCACAGGTCTCATCCTCTGTTTCTCTTGCTGCCTCAGCTACCCCTTGGCTGGCCCCAAGACTCGATTTCAATGCCAGGTCCCCCCACCCCTATGGCCTGAACTTTTCCTCCCTCTCCTCCCCATTTCAGCCTTTTTATCCACCTCAGCATCTGCTATCTGAAGACCACAGGACTTGGGCATCAGCCAGCAAGCAGGAATTTTTCCATAACAACCGCACACATTTTCCCTCTGGCATCTCCAAGGAGCATCACTAACGGTCACCATCATGATCACACGGGTAGGATCCGCCCCCCACCACCACCCAGGCATGGACATGGGGACAGAGGCTTCCCAGTGCCCCTCAAATCAGAGAGTATAAATGTTCACCCATTTGCTCTCCCATTAACTCTCAAGCAGTGCCTCAGAAAGATGGATTCTTTGAGGATTAAGGGCAATTGGGCTTTCTCTGCCTGCAGTGTCAACCTGCCCATCACCAGGGGGCAACCCTGATTCACTTATTTGTGCTTAAACACTTCTTACCCAACCCCCAGTCCATAAAAACAATGAAGCTGGTGAGAATATAAACAAACCAGAAAGGGGTGGGGGGCTCGTGGGTGTGTGTGGGAGGCTGGGGGTGTGTATGTGTGGGTGGATGGGTGTGGGTGTGGGTGTGGGTGCGTGGGTGTGTGTGGGAGGGTGGGGGTGGGGGTGTGCAAAGCAAGATCAATACAATATGGATAGGCTGGGAAAAGAGCCAAAGGGGAAGACAGATTGAATGAGATTCGGTATGATTACTAATATTGGGGTACACATTTGGGTTTTTTTTTAAGATTTTATTTATGTATTTATTTGAGAGAGAATGAGAGAGAGAGAGAGCATGAGAGGGGGGATGGTCAGAGGGAGAAGCAGACTCCCCGCTGAGCAGGGAGCCCAATGCGGGACTCGATCCCGGGACTCCAGGATCATGACCTGAGCCGAAGGCAGTCACCCAACCAACTGAGCCACCCAGGCGCCCACACATTTGGTTTTAAGTTTCCTGTTGGCCATAGCAAAAATAGAACCACTCCCTAGGTCACCCACTTCTCCAGCGATAGGCCAAAATTTCATTTGGGAGACTGCTGGGAAATCCACCGCACCCTTGGTTTAATCAGCTCCCCATACAGGGTCTGCTCATGTGTTGGACCCAATATGCTCATCCTTCTTTAAATTTGTCATCTTTCCATTTTAGCCTTTAATTTAAAGTGATAGCTAAAAACTCTACCTCTAGAGCCAACAGCACTCCCACTAGGTCCACTCCCTATCTTTCTTTCTCGATCCCACTCCACTCAGCTTTACATCGGCTACTTTCCCAAAATTGATCTTGTCAAGGTCACCAGCCACTTCCATGTTGCCAAACCCAGGGGGCCAGTTCTCGGTCTTCATCTTACCAGAGCTAACTACAGCCTTTGACCCACGTAATCACGCGCTGGTTTCTGAAACACCTTCTTCATTTGGCTTTGAAGACACAACTCTCGAACTGGGCTCTATCTACTACTGCTCCTTCTCCTTCTGCTGTGCTGGTCCCTGCCTCTCTGCCTTACCTCCAAATGTAGCAGTGCCCTATTTATGGTTCTGTCTTGGGACATCTCTCTTCCATCCAGTCACTCCCTCAATCCAGTGTCAGAACTCAATGAATCATATACTCCCTGATGACCACCACATGCATGTCTGTGGCCCTCATCTTTACAGATGTCAAACAGGCATCTCAAAGTTAACAAATCCAACCAGAACTCTTGATACCCTCACTAGACCTGCTCATTTCTGGTTCCCATCTCAATAGAAGGCAGCACTGCTTGACTTGGGACAATCTTAGAGTTGTCTTTGACCCCTCTCTTCATTCACCCTTGACATCCAAGGTAACAGAAAATAATCCTGTGGCTCCAACTTCAGAGAATCTCTAGAATCCAACACCTGCTCACATCTCAATTCCGACTCCCTGTCCAAGCCACCAGTATGGCATGGTAGGCAGTGACTTTGTCCATTTCATTGGTTGCTGTATCTCTTGTGCCTAGAATGGTGCTTGTCACGTGGTAGGCCATTAGAAAATATTTGTTAAGTTATTGAATGCCTTAGAGTTTGCTATGAACCTAAGACACAAAAAGGATTGTGTTTCTTGATAAACAAATGATTTCACAACTATGAAAAGAATAATAACCAGTATTTTTTGAACACACAGCATGGGCCGGGCCCCTTACATGTGTCAGGGAGGTGCTAGATGTGATGAATGAGGCTCAGAGAAGTAGGAAACTGTCCAGACCAAACATCTAGGGGTTCCTGGAGTTGGTATTTCCAACACATTCATTCACTCAGCTCCTCAGCTATTGGCTGAGCCAATAGCTCATTGGCTCATCACCCAGCTATGTGCCAGATACTGTTTTGGGAGAACAAAATAGACAAATCCCTTACTCTAATAGAGCTTACAATCTAGTAGGGGAGGGAAATGCAAGAAACAAAATGTATACATAGGACTGGTAAGTAAGCAAGGAAACAAGCTAGGATGGCCAGGAAAAAGCTCTTTGGGGAAGTGGCATTTGAGCAGATACCTGGATGAAGTGACAGGTGAGCCATATAAATATGTGGGAGGAGCGCCTGGGTGGCTCAGTCATTAAGCATCTGCCTTCGGCTCAGGTCATGATCCCAGGGTCCTGGGATCGAGACCCACATCGGGCTCCCTGCTTGACGGGAAGCCTGCTTCTCCCTCTCCCACTCCCCCTGCTTGTGTTCCTGCTCTCGCTGTCTCTCTCTGTCAAATAGATAAATAAAATCTTTTAAAAAAAATATGTGGGAGAAGAGCAAAGACCCCAAAGTAAGCAAACTTTGGCGTGTTTGGGTGACAGCAAGGAAGCTAGTGTGGCCAGAACCCAGAGAGTGAAGAGCAGACTCTTTGGAGATAAGGTCAAAATCTTTGGAGGGGTGCCCGAGGGACTTTGTAGAACAGTGGAAGCCTTTGGATTTACCCTGAGTAAAGCGGGAAGCTGTTAGCAGATTAGAGCAGAGGAGGGACATGGTGTGACTTGATTGTGATAGGATCACTCTGGCTGTGTGTGGAGAAGACTCCTGAAGAGGGGCAAGGGTGGATACAGAGCGATCTGGTTGAAAGTCTCTCTTGACCAGGCTATGGTGCACAGTTGTTTGGTCAAACAACAGTCTGGATGTTGCTGTGAAGATGATTTTTCAGATATGATTAACATTTATAATCAGCAGACTTTGAGTGAATAATGTGGATGGGCTTCACTCAATTAGTTGAAGGCCTTAAGAGCAAAGACTGAGGTTTCCCAAAGAGGAAATTCTGCCCCAAGATCGCAACATAAAGACCCTATCTGCCTTTGCCACCTGCTGGCCTGCCTTATAGGTCTAAGACTCAAGAATGCAACATCAACTCTTACCTGAATTTCCAGCCCACCAGTCTGCACTCTGCCCTACAGATTTCAGACTTGCCAGCCCCACAATTAAATAAGCCAATTTCTTAAAATAAATCTAATGATAGGTAGGTAGAAGAAAGGAAGGAATGATGAGATATAAATTATATATATGTAAAATCATCAGGGAGTATATGATTCATTGAGTTCTGACACTGGATTGAGGGAGTGACTGGATGGAAGAGAGATGTCCCAAGACAGAACCATAAATAGTGCACTGCTACATTTGGAGGTAAGGCAGAGAGGCAGGGACCAGCACAGCAGAAGGAGAAGGAGCAGTAGTAGATAGAGCCCAGTTCGAGAGTTGTGTCTTCAAAGCCAAATGAAGAAGGTGTTTCAGAAACCAGCGCGTGATTACGTGGGTCAAAGGCTGTAGTTAGCTCTGGTAAGATGAAGACCGAGAACTGGCCCCCTGGGTGTGGCAACATGGAAGTGGCTGGTGACCTTGACAAGATCAATTTTGGGAAAGTAGCCAATGTTATATATATTCTACATTGGTTTTTTTCCTCTGGAAAATTCTGACTAATACAAGGCTGTTGTAATAATCCATGAAATCAATGATCAGTGATGATAGCTTGGACCTTGGGTAGCAGTGGAGATGGTGAGTCATGGTTAAAGTCTAGAAATATTTTAAAGGTAGAGCCAAACGGATATGCCAATGAATTGAATTTGGCAAATTAAAAAAAAAAAAAAAGGCATCAAGAATGACTCTCAGATTTTCGGCCTGAGCAACTGTGTGACTATTTGTACTATTGACCGTTATGGGAGATGCTGAGCTGGTAAACAAAGGAGTCTGGAATTGAGGGGAGAGGTCAGGTCAGGGGGAGAATCAGGAACCCATGGCATTGAAAGTCCCTGGGACGGGATAAGATCACTGGTGACCAGACACAGAAGAGTGGTCCCAGGACTGAGCGCTGGAGCCCCTGGGGCATTCTGAGGCCTAGAGGTCAAAAAGAGAAGGGACGGGCGCCTGGGTGGCTCAGTGGGTTAAGCGACTGCCTTCGGCTCGGGTCATGATCCTGGAGTCCCGGGATCGAGTCCCGCATTGGGCTCCCTGCTCAGCAGGGAGTCGGCTTCTCCCTCTGACCCTCTTCCCTCTCGTGCTCTCTATCTCTCATTCTCTCTCTCTCAAATAAATAAATAAAATCTTTAAAAAAATAAAAAAAAAGAGAGAGAGAGAGAAGGGACAACCCACAGAGAAGCCCAAGGAGATGAGCCAATGAGATTGAAGAGCGTGCGTCCCAGAAGGCATGTGGAGAAAATGCTTTATTCCAAGAGAAACAGAGTGGTCGGCGGTGACAAATGCTGGTCGGGAAGTGGTCCATTTAGGCGCAGGGAGGGTCACAAGTGCTGGGGCTCTGCGGCGGTGGGCCCTGGGCAGGGAACCAGGTTCGGGGAGAGGAACGCCCGAACACACACACACACACACACACACACACACACACACACACACACACACAGGCGAACGGTCACTCACTCTACTGTGGTGTTTGAAGCTTCCACACAGAGACCAGAATCCAGGCTGGTGTGATGGTCAGAGGAATGTCAGAGCTCCCTGGGAAACATCAGAGCACCCTGGCTGAATGGGGGCGGCAGCGTGGGTTTACACCTGTGACTCAGTTTTGATGGATGATGAGTCATTCATGAAGTGATTAGGAGGAGCTGGGCCGAAATAGGAATTTGAGTCACGTTAGGCAGATAGGGAAGTCACAACTTATTCCCAGGAAAAGAGTAACACACGACGGGTTGGAGGGGCCGGAAGGCAGAGAGAGAAAGAGGGGCCTCCAGACCCTGTGGGTTCATTCCTCTCCCTTCCTGGAGGGCCAGTGGGCCTGAGCTTGCTCTGGTTGAAAGAGCAAGGATGTGGGAGTTAAAGATTAGAACTGTTCAGCTGCAGGTTCAGAAACGGGGCTTGTCACGGAAAAGGAGAGGCAGAGGCGCCTCCACGGACTGCGTGGCCGCCATGGACAGATGCTAGCTGGAGAGCTTGGGATCAGGGAGAGTCACGGGCTCCCCTGGGACGGGCCTGGTTAGTGTTTCCTCACAACAACCACTACGAAACTGTCGATGATTTCCTCCACTTCCTGATGAAGAAACAGAGGCTCAGAGAAGCTACATAAGTTACCCAAAGCCACACGGTTGAGAAGCGCTGAGATCTTCGTGCCTCGAAGGCCCAGGTTCCTTTTTCAGTCAGCTGAACAGATGCAAGAATTCCAGAGACAAAGCCTGCTGCCTCCTCTTACTCACATAGTGCTTGACCTGGTTGGGCCTTGGGTTACTCGCCTGGAAAATGGAGACCACCATTACACCTCTCCTAGGGGATTAGATGGAATCACTCTCACATGCGTGAGCACTGCGTTTAGCTTGCTCGTGGTGCATGCTCAAGAAATGAAAGCTATTGTTACTGATGATTATTTTCAGTTTACAGGTGGAAAAGCATGGAAGGGTCCATTAATTCCTTCACACTCTAGAGTAAAGGCTGAAGTCTGGATTCAAAGCAAGACATAGGAAGTGCCAAAGCTCACCCAAGCCCTTTTCCATCCATCCCAAGATAAGAAAAAGGGGGTTATGGGCATTTCAGGCAGGTGGAATGCATCAGCAAAAGTGTGGGCAAGTAGGGTATCAGGGCGTGTGACGATGTCAAATTTTAGCTAAGGGTTGGAGAGTGAGCCTTGCTGGGCCATCTGGGCCTCAATTTAATGTCATGAGTGGGGTGCCTGTCACATGCCAGGCTCCCTGTCCAGCAGAGGTGAGCCCTGGCTGGAGCACTGTTTATAGCTGCCGGGTGGCGGTGGTGATAACGCCCTTGGGGACTTTGCCCTCTTCTCTGCAATTGACGATCAGCCACTGGGGTAGTGGGTTAGGCATTGCCTAGAGAGAGATTAAGAAGCTCGAGTTACCGGGGAACTCAAGTGGGCCTGGCCCGTCATCCTCACAGCAACCTCCCACGGTAGATTCTGTCATTATGCCCACTTGATGGGAGAGCAAAACAGGATCAGTCGGAGTTGGTGTGACTTGTCCAAACTCACACAGCGGCAGAAGGACCAGGATTTGAGCCCACATCCATCTGTCTCCAAGGCTGTGGAGAAAGGACCATGGGCTGACCTGAATCAAAGACACTCAAGTCCCTACTCTGCCATCGACTAGGTTGGTGACCTGGGGCAAGTTACTTCATCTCTTGAGCCTCACTTTCCCTGTCTGTAGAATGGTCTCTGCATCCTTCCACTTGAATAGGTGTCTTCTGGAGCTGAGGTTGAGTGGTGTGTCCACGGCCCTCCCAGAGAGCCTCCCTCCCCCCAGGTGCCTGCCACACAGTATCTTCTTCCCATGTAGAGGAAGTTCTGGGCTTCCTTTGTAGCGGAGGCTCTGGGCCTCCCTGCCCTTAATCACCCCTAGCCCCCTTCCTGGGAATGGGCTTGGGGCCTGTTGAAGAGCCATCCAGCTGTCAACCCCACCCCAGCTGGCCAGTTAATGAGTGATCAGGGCACTGGCGCGGCCTATAAAGAGCTCCTCACGGGGGAAGTGGGTTGGAGTCGGGGGACAGCGGCAGTAGGCTACAGACGGAGCAAGATGCACGGCAGCCTGGTGTCAGGGCTGCTGCCCGCGGTGGTCCTCCTCCTGCTGTTGCAGGACACACACTCAGTCTACATTCAGGTGAGTCCCTCCGGCCACAGGCCCTTTGCCTGAAGGTCCCCGGGGGGGAGGCTGGGATGGAGAGGGAACGCTGGGAAATTCATGGGATACAGGGGAGCAAGTGCCCAAGGCTCACCCCAACACCTAATCACAACCCAGGGACCAAGACAGCTGGTGGCTGGGGGCAGCCAGAGTGCCAATGGCAATGACAATGGTGATGATAGCAATAATAAACCTCCGTAGTCAGCACTGCCCTCTCAGAAGGCAGGTCCTGGTCAGAGGTCAGAAGCTGGAACAAGATGTGGTCCCCGCCCTTAAGGAGCCGCAGAGGAGAGGGGTCTTCCCCCAGCTCTCTACATTCACCCACGTACGGGTGAATGGGGGACAGTCACCAGAAAAAGTTTCCCTGGCAGGTGACTGAGCTGACCTTGCAGGCTGAGCAGGAGGCAGCCAGGCACAGAGGATGTAGACTGCTCGGGCAGAGGGCACGGTCTACACAAAGGCTCAGAGCGAAGACGGCAGGGGGCCCGGGGCTCCTAACAGGCCTGCCTGTGAGGTGGCAAGACGGCACTGGCCAGCAAGGATGGGGAAGACTGTGGCCCCGAGGATCCGTCGCATTCCTGACTCTCGGTGGGGCCTCCTTGTCAGGGGTGGAGGGGAGGCAGCTTCCCCGGGCAGCCCTAGCCTTAGAACCAGCCAGCTTGGGGGTGGTTACTTTGCCATGTCAGTTCAGGGGCGATCACCCTGTTCCTGAGTGTGGCCCCGGTGCCAGGCACTAGGGAGGCTCATTCGTCAGATGAGGCTCCGACTGCAAAAGATACAGGCGGCCAATTGCGAAGAGTTGGGATTTGAACTGGGGGTTCACTGGTCTCCAAAGCTCATACCTTGAATCACTTGCTCCCCAGCCTCGCTGCAACCTCATGTGCAGTTACTGGGGGCCTGTGGCACCAGCTCCCTCCTCCCAGACCGTCCCCCCTCCCAGGACCCTCCGTGAGAACAGGGAAGGCTCTGCAGAGCCCGAGGAGCTCTGGCGTCCTGGCCCAGGTTTTCTTACCCTCTCATCTCCTGTCCCCTCCGGCCCCCTAGTACCAAGGCTTCCAGGTCCAGCTGGAATCAGTGAAGAAGCTGAGTGACCTGGAGGGGCGGTGGGGGCCCAGATCCTACCCCCAGACCCAGAGCCTCGCGCCCTCCGTGTGTCACCACCCGGCCCTGCCGCCGGACCTCCAGCCGGTCTGCGCATCCAAGGAAGCTGACAGCGTCTTCGAGGACTTGAGTGAGTATCCCCACCCCTGCAGAGCTTCCTGCCCCTCGCTCTCTCTCCTCCCCACCCCCCAGCTCTGCCACTTCATGTTCCTTCTAGTAAGCACCCAGTGGCTGGGACAGGGAGAGTCAAGAAGCTCAGCCTCTGGCCTTCACTGTCTGGGCACTGCAAGTCAGGCACGCCAGGACCCCCCCGCCTCGGTCCCCAGCACCCCAGACCATTGATCATCCTAGCGGACTTCAAAGATGGGAGGGAAGGGAGCCCTGGGCCAGGGTCCCGTAAGCAAGGACTGGAATACGGGGAGGCATGGGGGAAGCACAGGGGACCGAGGAGAGATGGCTCACGTCTGGGGTGGCATAAGGGGTCTGAAAGGGTTCCCAGAGGAGGTGACATCTAAGCTGAAACATGAGGGAGGAAGCAGAGCTGGCCAGCGAATGTGGCACCCTCAAAGTGTCCAGCTCCCTGTCCCCCCCAAGAGAGCCAACAGGAATATCCCCGGCCCCAAGGGTATAAGGGGCTGGCCCAGGCCCAGAGAGGCAGGGAGGCCTGGGACTCTCCCCTGAGCCGCCCTCGGCTCCTGAAGCGTCAGGCTCCTGACCTGTGAGAGAGATGCCTGTGCTAGACCTCCCCCACCCGCCCAGCCCCTGGAGATGCAGGTCCCCGGCGCCCCAGTGCCTCACGGTCAGCTGCTGACCAGATTTCTCCCCTGCCCAGAGAGCATCGCTAAGGACAACTGCGAGCTGTGTGTGAATGTCGCCTGCACTGGCTGCCTCTGAGGGGGCTGGCTGCCCTGAGCCCACCCGGACACCGCCCCCAGCCCGCTGCCTTCCCAGCCTGCGGCCCCCACCGCCCCACTCCACCCCCACCGCCCTGTCCGAGCCCCAGTGGGGCCCCTGAGCACATCAGCACCACCGGCCAGAGGCCCGAGCGGCTGAACGTGGCACGAAGCCGTTGGACACATGGTTGGAGGGGAGTTTGGTCCCTGAGGTAGCCCTGTTGCCCAATAAAGATGCCCCACCTTCCTAGAGCCGGAGTCGGGAGACCCTGTGTCCATCCCCGGGAGCCCCGGGCAGAGGTGCTTGGGAAGCTGAGTGCGTGAGGAGAAAGGCTGATCTCGGGATACAGTCAGGAGCTTCCCAGTTTCCAGCACCTGCAGAGTTGGGTCAGCAAGCCCCATTTCATATAGGAGGAGGGAAGCTGACGGGGGAGGGGGGTGTGGAATGAGTCCCGCCAAATCACAGAGCTAAGGCGCTGCAGAGCGACCGCATCCATCTAAGCCTGCAAGCCGAGCCCTAGGCCTGGCCCAGCGACAGAGCCAGAGCTGCTCTGCTTCCCCCGGGAGGTGGGGCTGCCCCGTGGGTGGGCGCAGGGAAGAACCACGTGGTGCGCCCTCCCCAGGCCGGGTGTCGGGGCTCCTGAGAGGATGGGCCTGGGCCTTCCCCCTTACCTTCCTGAGCGCCCTCCCTTCTCAGGCTCCCCAGGACCATCTGGCCAGCTCCAGACCTTTCCTCCCTCTCTCCATCCTGGCAGCCCTGAGGAATAATAATAACAATAATAACCGATGTCAGGGCACCTGGGTGGCTCAGTTGGTTGTGCTTCTACCTTCGGCTCAGGTCATTATCCCGGGGTCCTGGGATGAGTCCTGTGTCGTGCTCCCCTCTTAGCAGGGAACCTGCTTCTCTCTATCCCACTGCCCCTCGTGTGCTCTCACTCGCTCTCTCTCCCTCTCACAAATAAATAAAATTTTTTAAAAAATTAAAAGTCTATGGAGCATCTGCTGTACCCTAGACCCTATTCTAAACTCACTGAGTCCTCGAAAGGGTCTAATGAAGCAGGTACTGTTCAATAACCACTCCACTTTACAAATATAGAGACCCAGCTACAGAGAGAGAACGAACTAGTCCAGGATCACAGGCTCAGCAAAGTGGCAAAATGGGCTTCTTCCCAGGCAGGCTGGGCCAGAGCCCACACTCTGAACCACCATGTTACTGCCCCCCCGCCCTGGTTTGGGCCACACCGATGATGCCTAACAGAAGGGCCCCTGCGTTCTCACAGCTGCGGCCAACTCCTGGGCCTTTCCACAGGCTGGGCTCCTCCACAGCCACTGTCCCGGGCAGCCAAGAGAGGAGAGCCAGGCACAAAGGGGCCGTGGTCTCTGAAGTCCGCTCCCCCAGGGCCAAGGCCATGGCGAACTGCCCCAGACCAGCCGCCGCTCCCGGCTGCCCAGTTCTGCTCATGAGCTCTGCAGCCTCCCACTCCGACAGGCCACAGACCCCAGAGCTCTAGTTCCTTCCTCTCCCTCGCCCCGCAGACCAGGCTGGCTGGGGCCTTCACGGTCCTCCCGCGTCTCTCGGGCCAGCATGCCAGCGGAACACAGCAGCACGGCCCCAGGGGGGCCCCTTAGCCTTCTGTGGATCCCTAGCGCCCCCTCTCATGTCTAAACTGAGCCCCAGCACCAGCTGGTCTCAGCTCCCATTGCCCCCCTCAGCTATGCTGGGTCCCCGCCTGCTGGGGAGGAGGCAGGGAAGAGAACTGTGTCTGACGGAGCACGAGTGCCTGGCTCAGGCTGAGCCACCTACACAGAAATAGTAACAGCAGCACCAGCAGAGGGCCCACTATGGGCTCAGCAGGGCTCTACGAGCTTTTCCTGTGTTGCCTCATTTAATCCTCGCTCAACCCTACAAAATAGGGATTCTTGTCATCCCCATTTCACAGACGAGGAGCCTGAGGGGAGAAGAGGCTGAGTGCTGGCCACAGTCACACAGCTGGTAACAGGCAGAGCCAGGATCCAGCCCCAGAGTCCAGGTCCAGGGTGGGAGCACTGAATGACCCCATCCTACCCTGCACCTCATCAAATCCCCCTGCAACCCTGGGCGGTGGGGTCTGTTAGCATCCCCATTTTCGGATGAGGAAACCAAGTCTCAGAGAGGGGTTCACAACTTGTAAGTAACATGGGCAGGTTCAAACCCAGCCCTATGTGCCTCCCAGGAGCCCCCACCTTGTCCAGACCGGACCCTTCCAGGGCCTCGGACCTTCGCCATTCAGCACCTACTCCACCTTCTGGAATGCCCTCTGCTTCCCTACCTCAGATTGGTTTTGATTGTCCATCCACCCCAACGCACATCCTAAGCACTAATGCAAATGCCTGCCTCCCCTCCCCCTTCACAAAGCCTCTCCTGACCTGGCCCTAAGGACACCTCACCCTCTGAATTCTGCAGCCCAAGGAATTCTGCCTGGATTCCCCTGTGGCACTTCCCCTCCACCCAACTCCCCAAGAAATGCCCTGGCCCCCTCCTCTTTTCCCATTCCCTCTAA
This sequence comes from Callorhinus ursinus, assembly GCF_003265705.2. Lineage (NCBI taxonomy): Eukaryota > Metazoa > Chordata > Mammalia > Carnivora > Otariidae > Callorhinus > Callorhinus ursinus. The sequence goes on along the minus strand of NW_027397080.1, from coordinate 4,097,720 downwards.
CTTTGCTAACAAGCAGCCCTCCTTGCCTCACCTCCTTGCCCCTGTCTGAACCAGTGTCAGCTTGACCCTCCTTCCCCATCTTCTGGTTTGTTTTTACCATTTACTGATTCTCTGCACACGGCCTGAACTCGATGTGCATGACATACACATTTGCAGCATTATTTCACCCAGCCTGGCAGGCAGCTACTGTCACAGTCCGTTTCACAGGGGAGAACACTGAGGCACAGACAGGGAGAGTATATGCAAGACCCGAGGCCGGCCTGCGTAGCTCTGGCTTCCCCCGCCCTGGGTCTTATCCTCAGGCAGGTGTGGTGGGTTTTACCTGCTCTGGGGGTCACAGAAGCCAGTACAGTCCAGCGGGGCTGATCGAAGTGCCCACAGAGCGCCGGGGACAGACTGGGAGCACAAAGACTCCTGCGAGGCGGAGGCTTCTGAGGAGAGGCCATGGGAGCACAGCCTTGGGGCCTCCGTGGGAGTTCCTCAGGCCAGGAGTGTGCGAAGAGGAGCAGAGCACAGGTGAGGGGAGCTGAGGTGGTGGTGAGGGCTGGGGCTGGAGGTGTGGTCCCCTCGGGGAGGGCAGGAAGCTACACTGCCGTGGGGGGCGGGGGGCCAGGACCTGGGGGACCTTGAACACTCCAGAGCCGGGGCCCAGTCTCATGGCCGCTCCAGCTATATGTGGGACACCCGAGCGGGCACAGACTCCTGTGCTCACTCATGGCGTAGCGGCTCTGGTGTTCTCCCCCACCCCGCGCAGATGGGAAGGAAAAGCAGAGGTTTCCCCCCCTCCCAGGGGTGGTCTGGAGGTTGAGGTCCCCTGGGTGCCTGTGTGTGGTGGCAGCCCCAGGGGGGTGGCAGCTTAATAGGGGGAGGCACACACTAAACTCTGAGCTTGCCAGGGCAGGGCAGGCATCCTTACAAAGCTGGCTGATCATCAGTCCACTGACAAATGAAGGCAGGAAGGAAGCGACACCAGGAGGACTCTGGCAACTGGTTTATTAGCTGAGGGCTGCAGTGGATCTTGGGAAGCGCCGGCAACTCGGATGGGTCAGGGGCAGGGCCTCCCCAGGCCGCCCCAGGCCACCCCCTCTTCACTCCTCCCCTGGAGGCCCGGCCGAGCTGCTGCCGCAGTGTGAGCATCCCGCAGGGGAGGGCCAGGAGGCCTGTGTCCTAGCATCCGGCACAGGCGGCGAAGGCACAGATCTCGCACGATCTCGGGTCCTCGGCGATGGCCTCTGCGCAGGAGAGATGGGGTGCCGAGAGAGTCAGAGCCCCTCCTTCCCTTGCGCCAGAGCTTGGACGTCTGCCACTGAGGCCCCAGGACAAAACCAGGCCTGTCCCCTCCCACCCGCCGGTCTTTTCGCCCCCAACAGGTAACGCTCAAGCCAGCCAGAGTGGGGATTCCACCCAGAAGGAGCAAGAGCTAGGGCCACAGGGCCCGCGGCGCAGAACTACCAACCAACATCGGTCAGAGCGAGGATCTTTCAAAAGTAAGCTTCGCCAATTACAACTTAGAACTACTTCCAGCAGGTTCAGCAGACCCACCAATCAGAGCACACCTCCCCCTCCCGGGCCACCAATCAGGGAGTTCCCAGGCCCCACCCACCAGAGAGAGGCTACTCACCCAGCCTATGGAGGATCTCCCGGGCGTCGGTCTCCTTGCAGAGAGGCTTGAGTTCTTCCGGAAACTTCAGGTGGCTGCAGACTTGGGGAACCACAGGCCCACCACTCTTCCTGCTCTTCCAGGTGCTGGATTCTTGGAGCTCCCGGAGGTCCTTGAGCTTCTTCACCGACTCCAGAGGAAAAGAGAACTTTCCATCCTGAGAGACACATGTCCAGAGTGTGAGGTCAGGCTGCAGCCTGCCCCAGGATGTCCGCATGATTTCCAAGACCCAGGCCGGGGCTCTGGCTGAGGACAGGACTGAGGAGTAAGGTCTAGAATTGAATCTAGCTCCTTCACTTCCCAGCCATGTGCCTAGGGCCAGTTACAGAACTTCTCTGAGGCTGTTATCCAGCTCCGAAAAATGGGACTAATCTTATTTTCGCAGGGGGAGCGTGGGGCCTCACTTGAGGAGCCTGGCTCATGGCAAGCACTCAGTAAAATTGGCTAATCACCTCCTTTCCCAAATGGTTCTCTTCTCTCCTCCAAGTTTGAAGGGGAAGGGGTATGGGGCAGGGCTGAGAGAAGGGTTCCTGGGTAAGTGCCACACCTGAGACACACCCTCTGCTCCAGCCCTAAGGAGGGAGTGCTCTCTCCGGGACAGGCCCTGGGCACTGGGGAGCAGAGAGTCAGCTGGGCCAGGGGAGGGACAGGATTTACCTGCACGGTGACTCCCCCTGCCAGGACAGCCCAGGTCCCAAGGATGCACAGTGCAGAGAGCAGGAAGGTATTCATAGCAGCAGCGCCCAAGAGGGAGGAACCATTGGTTCTGGAAGCCAGAGGGAACAGTGGGACATTTAACGAGGGCAGGGTTACTGAGTAACCAGGGAGTCTTATCAGCATCTCCTCGGCTAGCCTGTCAACTCAGGCCTAATCAGATAAGGCTCGAGACAGCCCTGGAAGATAAGAGATCAGTCCCCGGAGGCGGGCAGAGAGCCCCTGCCCCTCCCTGGGCTCCCAGTTTAACCCCGAGCCAGGCTAGGTCCAGTATCCACTGACCAACCACACACACTCACTGACACCTGCTCTAGGTCAGGCCCCGAGCTGGGGTGGGGCTGCAGACCCAGCCCAGCCCTTAAGGAGGAAGGCCCAGACCGGGGCAATGCAGGGTGATTAGGGGAGTGGGGGTTGGGGGGTGGATGGAGGAGCCATCCCACCCAGCCCAGAGGCAGGGAGTTCAGGAAGATTTCCCAAAGGAGGTTGTGTCAGCACGGAGTTCTGGAGAATGGGTGGAATTTTCTTAGAAAAGGGGCCAGGGATAGGCTATTTCTTGCAAAGGACGCTACATGTAGAACAAGCAGGAGGTAAACAGGCCTGGAATATTCAGGGAATGTGAGTAGTTCAGCCTAGGGGAAGAGGGGGTTACCAGGGGGCTTCAAATGATGAGAGATGAGTTGTAGACCAAGGTAGGTACTAGGTTTGGCCACTATGACTTTAAGGAAGGACTCAGCTCTGCTGTCCCACGGGCCTGGGTTCAAGTGCCACCTGTACTGCATGATTTTAATGTGTGTGAACTTGGGCAAATTGTTTTTCCTCTCTGAGCCTCAGCACCCCTTGTGGATCAATACTACTACTAACACCTACCTTGTGGGCTTATTCTGAGGATTAGAGATGTTGTAAAGATGCTTAGCTCAGTGCCTGGCACACACAAAGCACTCAGCAAAAGTAATCCCATTATTATTATTTTTATCAGTAGCAGCAGCAGCTTCTGGTCCCCGTTGACCCCTCTGGTGACCACTTGCCCATCTGAGCCACAGCCTTTCCTCATCTTGTGCTGACCTTGCCTGTCCTTCCGCCTCAGATTGTCGTAGAATGAACTCCTCCCCTCTCCCTCCCGATACCCTAGCCCCTGCTCCCCTAACCTCCTCAGTCCTGTTTCTGCCTTCCAACTACTGCCCCCACCATGTGTGCCCTCCCCTTCTGCTTCCCTTCTTCCCCAACTAGAGCAGCCTATTTTCCCCATCCTGACTTTTCCCACCAGGCTCACCTCCCCCACCCTTCCTGAACAGGCTTCCCTGCCTTTGAACATGCTGTTTTATCTGCCTGGAAGGCTTTTCCATCCTTGTCACTAGGTAAACTCCTACTCAAACTTGAAGGCCCAGACCAAATAATCCCCACTGCGTCCCCAGTGAAATAACCTAAGTTCCTGTAGAACCAGATACATTCCCCCACTAGGGGTCTTGTTGGGTAGGCTTAGTTGGGTGTGTGTTTCTGCCCCACTAGACTCGGACCCTCTGGCTCAGTGGATGTTCCTTGTGTTCTCTTGTGAGCCAGGCCTCCAGGACACAGAAGGAAAGCCCTCAGCGCTCCATTGTTCTAATCTACAAACAAGCCAGGCCAGAAGCCAGGACAGCTTTCAGGAAGGTGACGGGCAGGAATCCCAGGGTGGAGAGAGTCAGTATTGAAGAAGGGCCTAGAGGAGCAGAACCTGACAGGCAGGAAACTACAAAGGGGTCTGGCCCAAGGCAGGGGGTGGGGGAAGTGGGGGGTGGTGGGCAGGAAACACTTGCCCTACCTGCCCTCCCAGGCCAGCTGGACTGGACTTCCCTCCCCTCTCCTGTGTGTGTGTGTGTGTGCGCGTGCGTGCCCACGCTGGGGTCTGCACGTCCAGTCCAGACCCATGGTGGCCTCTGCTCACTGAGCACTGGGTGGGAGTGTGCACTGGATGGGGGTGGGGAACGGGATAGGCTCTGGGAGGGTAGTGGATGGAGTCCAGGTTGAAGGTGAGGCTAGGCGTCTTGCGTAAGGGTAGAGTTTGCTGTGATTGGGATGGAAGTGAACACCAGGTGCAGATCTGGAGTACGGTTGAGGTTGGCCCTGGCACTGAACTGGGGTGGGTGGAGGTGAGCTGGGTTAGGGTGAAAGCTGGTTAGCGTCAGCCTGAGGTTCTGGGTTGGGGTTGGGGCTAAGCTGGGGCAAGATGGAGGAGCGGTTAGTGGTAGGAGTTCAAAACAGGATTCAAAGTGGGGTTTGAGTCTGGGGCAGGGTTAGAATGGAGCTGAGGGAAGGGAGGGATGTCAGGGTTAGGTTTGGATTGGGTTGCCGCTGGGATTGGGTTGATGTTGGGATTGCAGATGATGTGGAGGCTGGTTAGGATTGGGTTCAGGATCAAGGTTGGATCAGTATGGGGCTCAAGCGAAATGAAATGTAGTTGAACATCAAGGAGGAGGCTTGGGTGGGGCTGCTGTGCGCTGGAAGAGTCCTGTTTCTGGCTGGCTTTGGTTTTCAGTCTTTCCCCTCCCCAGGTACAGAGGGACTGGTGGGGCTTTGGTTCCTAAAGCCTCTTTCTCCCCTAGCCTCCTAGCCAGGGCCTACCTGGTACAAGGTAGAACTGGAACGGGTTGCGGGGGGCGGGGGGGTGTTGTGGGAGTGATGTAGTCCATGCTGTGGGAAAGAGGAAATGGCTCCTAGGCCTCAGACTTTTGGGCCCTGCCCTACTAACCACTTCTGACGTCTGCCCTGGGAAATGGGAACCAACTCCCCTTCCCGTACCCTCACAGTTCCCGGCCCAGCCCCTGCCCAGGTGTGAGTTCAGGGCCCCTTCTTGCACTCCTATGTTGAAGCAGTGGGGGCCCTTCCAGAACCCCAGGTCCACACCTGAGTCCTGAGACATCGGCCCCCAGGACCCCCACGCCCCTCTTCATTCCTTATGGGCAGCAGGTGGGGCTGGGATTGCTGGGCTTCCCACAGCCAGGGCCACCCCTTCTGGCAAGCTCTGGAGCCTTCCAGGCTGTGCCACCTCTTCGACCTGCTGCCCCACCTGAAAACCCACCAGCAGCTGCCCCAGGCCTTCAGAAGAAAGCCCAGACTCCTTGGCCTGGCATTCAAGGCCCTTCGTGGTCAGCCCCTGCTCACCCTTCAAATCAGGATCCCCAAAGCGCCCCTAGGAGTGAATCGGGAAGAAGGGCCCGGACCTGCTGTAGCTGACAGAGCACCAGCTTTGAAGCGAGGCAGCCCTGGGTCAGAGTCCCAGCTCCTTCAGGGAACAGCTGTGTGGCCTTTCCCAGACTCCGTTTCTACATCTGAAAAATGGAGACAAGAACTACATTGTGAATTTCAGATTGTCTAGAAAAGTTTCCTCCCTGACGCCCAGCTCCAGCAAGCCTGGCTTAAGACCCTCTCCACCTCCTCTGGGCTCCACTGACACTTTCCCACCGGAAAACTTGCCAAACTGTCTGTCTTGCCCACTTTCCTCTGAGTTCCTGAAAGCAGAGCCTGTGTCATGCTCCGTTGTGACCCCAGTACTCATACAGGCCCGGCACTTAGTGGGTGCCGCTGAGCCCTTAGGGCATTAGGAAGGTCGTGCTATTTGCAATAATCCTAACACTCACTATGGATCGAGTGCTTTACAGTGTGGAAACCGGCCACCCCTCCCCAGCACCAGCAGCTGTTGTGGCGGGAGGGGGCTCAGGTCTCTCTGAAGATGCCTGATGCTATTCCTTTCGGCCCAGAAGTTAACTCTTGGGTTTGCGTGACCTAGGCGTGGTTCCAGCATGCACGCACGTTAAAGTTGTGTCCACCGCTGCCCTGTCCCCGCCAGGCTGGGCTCTGCTTCCTGGCGGGCCCAAGGCCCCAGCTGACCCCAGCAGGAAAGGCCCCAGTATGGAGCCCAGGTGGGAGTCTAGAGACTTCCATGCTGCCCTGTGTGACCTTGAGGAGGGAGGGTGTGGCTCACATCTCACAGCCTCCCCATCCTGCTCGTAAACATGTCCTGGAGGGTGTAACAAGCTCTGGTTCCTCTAAGAGCCCAGAACTACCTGAGGAAGACTTGCAATGTGTGTGAATATGTAAGAAATAACCGTAGAACCCCATTTTATCGATGGTAAACTGAAGCTCAGAAGCCCAGACAGCTTAAGAGACCATGACTTTCCCAAGGGCGCAGAATACACAGGGGCCAGGTACAGTTGTATTGGTAGTGCCCTGCGGGCACCCAGCCAACAGAGAGGATAGGTGTGGACGCATGCCATGCGGCTACCTAGGCCTAGGGGAAGGCACAACTTTTCGCATTCATAGCCAGGTGCACTTGGCAGCAGCTGCAGTCTCAATGCTGAAAATTCCAGAACAGAAGCCAGTTCTCACAAATTCCAAGAAAAGGCTTAAACAGCTACTCGGTGCATACATCCTGCAGTATCTTCCCGGCCCCAGACTCCCATCTTTAAGGAAGGGGAAGAAGAAAGGAGCAGCTGCTGCATCAGACTCCGTGAAGTGGGTCCATGATGCCCATTTTCAGAGGAGGAAACAGAGGCTCTCAGAAGAGAGTGCACCATGTTACACAGAAAATGATTGCTGCGTTGGATTTGAAGCCTATTGGCTTGACCCAAGTCCAGGCTGGGCTGGAGGGCGCCCTCCCCTCCCCCGGGCCCTGGGAGGCAGGCTCCTTCCCCCACGCTCCAGGGGGCAGTTGGTTTTTCCTGTCACATCCCTGTGGCCTGGCCAAGATGAGGCCATGGTGGCGCTCTGTCCACCAGCAGCTGCCTCCTGTTCCCCCAGCCCTCGGTCTGCTCTGGGCATCGGCCACGGAGACCCCCTACCTCCCCGGAGACAACCAGGAGAGTTTTGTGGAAGAGACAGCGTACCTTGGTGGGAAGAGCAGACTGGAGGGAGGCACAGCTGGCTTCCTGATCTGTCACCGGAAGGAAAGAGACACGGCTGGAGCCCTGGCCCCATGGCCCAGAGGCCACAGGCTAAAGGGAGCAGACTGAGAGCCACCAGAGAAGGTCCCGTGGGGCCAGGTCTGAGAATGCTTGCCAGACGACGTGGTGTTAGAACTGGGCCTTGACCAACGGGCAGATTTGGACCCACAGAGACGGGGGCTGTGGGGCGAAGGCATGGCAGCGGGAAGCACAGACGGGAAGGGAGTGGGGGGCTTACTGCCGCCGAGAATGTGTCAAGAGGTGCTGTGGGCGACAGCCAGGGAAGGAGAATTTAGATCCCGGGCTAAGGCACGCTGCCCTTGACTTCGGGACAGTGGGAGGCCTGCAAGGGCAGGTAAGACCTGGAGAAGAGCGTCGCTCCCCGAAGACTGCCGTGGCACGAGGGACGGAAGCTGGCTGCCTATGTGTGGCTGCAGCAGCTGTCTGGCCGCACAGGGGTGCGCTCACCCCCGCCAGGGCTCCGGGGGGCGAGGACGGTGTGCGGGCGGCGGGAGCCTGCCTGCAGAGGAGGGGGGGCAGGCAGAGTGGGCAGGGCAGGCTTGGGGACCGTGATGTGCCGGGGCACGCGCCGGCTGCCTTCCATCTGACTCCTCCGGGACGATCTCCTCAACACTTCGACGTAAGGCACTCCATCTCCACTTTACAGATAAGGAAACCGAGGCTCAGAGAGGACAGTGTCTTGCGCAGATGAAATTCCAGCTGCTTCTGACTGCAGAGTCTGTGTTCTTTCCATTGACTCCTGCGTTTTTCTGCCCTCTGGGGCCTACAGGGAACATGCTCGGCCACAGGCCAGGAGCTCGGGAGGGACTGGCTTCTGGCCCGGCCTGGCAGCTCTGGGTGGGGCAGGGTGGGGGCTGCCTGGGGGCAGGAGCAGGTAGCACTAGATCTGGGATCCAGCTCAGATCGGTAGGGAGCTGCCGCCACGGGGTCAAGGCCACCGTCGAGATGAGAAAAGGGGAAGATTCATGTGTATCGCACCCACAGTCCCAAACGCTGACAGTGCCTGGGAACCCAGCTCTCTCCCAGGCAAGTGTCCCCCCCAGGACGTGGGTTCCTGGGGAGACTCAAGTGACTAAGAAGGCTCAGAAGGGAGGAGGGCGGCAGAATTGGAGCAAGGAGATAGCTCCCCCCCCCCCCCCCCCCCGCAGCATGCTTTCTCTAGCTGCCCCGGACGGGCACATACAGATACACAGAGCTCACAAGCACGCACACCAAGGACTCCCTCCCAGACAGTCTCACACACATACATAAGGCCCCGTGGGCACCATCAGTCACACGGCCATCTGGGGTCACCCTTAGTCACCCAGGTACGGGTTACACGTACCCTGGAGTCACAGTTTGTGTGCTTACACTCACACAGAACCAGAGGGCTGTTCCCAGGGCAGGCTCGGCCTGTGAACCTCAGCAGGCACGGGAAGGGTGGGAAGTGTCCTCGGACATCTTGATTGCCATTGTCCAGGACAGGAAGTCGCCTCTCTGACCTTCTGGGGCCTGCACTGAGAGAGGGGCATCTTCACTGTCCGTGACGTCAGCTCAGATCCTGCGCTGGGGTAGGATCCTGTGGGGTGGGGCAGGATGGGTGTGGTGACTAGCCATGAGGGAGGTCAAGGGCACCAGGAGAGTTTTGTGGAAGAGACAGCATACCTCGGTGGGAAGAGCAGACTGAAGGGAGGCACAGCTGGCTTCCCGATCTGTCACCGGCCTCTCTCACTGGCTGTGACCTTGGGCAGATGACTTCACGTCTCTCAACAAGGAGACAACGAGAGACGACTCAGCCCTCAGCCCCCAGAGCAGCGGGGTGTTAACTCAGATAATGGCTCCGATACTGGCTAGGGGGCCTGGCAAGTGGCGGCAGTGATCACAATGCTTGTGATGGCCGCAGGAGAGTGTGAATGCGTGGGGACGCCAAAGCCTGCTTAGGCTGAGGCAGGGCTGGGAGGGCAAGGTACGCAGCTGGCCAGGCCACAGCCCTCTTCACACCTGCCGAAACGAGGCCAGCCCCCAGCATCGGCGGCTCCCAGAAAGGCAGAGCCTCAGGACACTCAAAGAATTAGGGGTTGGAGGTGGGGTGACCTTTCCCGCTCTGCCCTGGGAGCCTACGGGCAGGGCAGCGGGCTCAGGGGCAGCTCCGCAGCGGGTCCCACCAGTATGTTCATTGATGAGAACTATAGGGGCTCCTTGGCTCCCTTTAGCAACCTCTGATGTGGGAGCAGATTTTGGGGGCTGGCCACTGGGCTCCCTGCCTGTCTTTGGGAGCCCCCAGCCCTGGGGCTTGTGGAGAAAGGGAGCACAGCCCCCAGTGGGAAAAGCGACCTTCGGAAACAGGGAAGGCACACAGCTGGCAGCCCTATGCCCTCTGGTGGCCTCTGGTGCTCACTGCAGCCTCAGTGCTTTGTGCTAAGGCCCCGTGCTCTGCCCCACAGCAGTGGGCACTGCGAGGAACTGACAGCACATTGTGGTGAAGAGGGTGGCTGTGTGGCCTAGGTATGAAATCCCAGCTCTGCTGTCCCTGCTGCTGCTGCTATTATTATTATTATTATTATTATTAATTATTATTATTATTACCAGCATCATTTCTACTACTTACGAGCTGGATGACCCTGGGCAAGTGACTTACCGCTTTCTGGCTCAGATTCATTTACAACATGAGGTTGAGAATACTATCTACCACATAGCCATTTTAATAAAGTGTAAATACCATCTCCACGGCGCTTGGGAGAAGTAATATTAAGTAATAAACGGTAGCTGTCCTAGTCTATACTACTGGGTCAGTGTTACTCAGGGGCACTGCTTGTGAGTGGGGGGCTGGAGACGGCCCTGACTTGGGGCTGCATTCGGGCTCTGCTGCAGTCACCCCAGGTCTGCCCTCTGCACATGCTGACTAGTTACACGTCATACATGGAGGGAGACACATAGGGAGATAAGTTCAAAATCACTCTTGAAAATCCTTTCGGAAGGTACCATGTTGGGGATAAAGACACCAAGTCTCAGTAAGACAAACACGGCCAGTTTTTCTTGGTTATAGTCTGCCTCTGAGGTAGCTGACTTGTATCCAAAGGCCCTGTTGTGCAGAACATGTGGATCTTTATCCACCAGAGTCACTCTCAGCACTGACGCAGGTGCTCTCGCGGACGGTACAGGGACGTGGCTACCGGTTACAGTCTCAGGTTCAGATCTGCCACCTCACACTCACAGAGGGGCACACGCTCATCACAGGTGGACAGTACTTCCATTCTCTCTTTTTGGCCAAGTGTGTGAAACTGCCTTGGAGAGCTCTGAGTGCACACCGGATATAGCTGCACTGTGCCTGCCTCTCTTCCGTAAAATGGGGCAGTAACAGTACCACAGCATCAGGTTCCTGCTTAGGTCAGGTAAGACAACGTGTGTAGGAATTTTAAATTCCTGCCAAGTAGATGACACTCCCCCCTCCCCCCTCTTCCCCAAGTCTTCCTCTAGATACTGACTTTGAGCAAGTCACTTCCCTCTCTGGGTCTGTGTTCTCAAGAGCAAAATGCAGGAGCTGTCTTAGATGATTTCAAAGGCTGCTTCTAGCCTGAAGCCTTCAAGATAGTTAACGATTCTAGGGAGTTAAGATGCAGTCAAGCCTTACATGAATGCTAACTGATGCTTATGTGGCTTTCACAGGACTGCTTTATCCAGCTGGTAAGGGCACATCTATAAATAGCAGCCCTTTGCACACTGGAACATGTCAAAGCCTTGAGAATTAAACATGCATCTTAATGATCTTGTTTACTTTTTTCATTTGATTAGCCCAAAGTTGCACTTCAGCTGCGCCTGAATCAGCACAAAGTGACCGGGTTTAACCATGCCCCTCCTACAGCCCTTCAGAGGCACTGCTAATGACCAAAATTTACCTGTAATGGCAGAAAACCAGAGCTCCTCCCTCCCAGAGACACACATACACTGGTGGACAGGCATTACCTCTGGCTTTGGGAAAACTCCCTTTTGGAAGGCAGTGAGGTAAAAAGAAACGAGCTTTGCATGAAGTCAGACCCAGACTGATTTATCCCAGCTCTTCTATTAGCTGTGAGAACTTAAACAAGTTAAACTTTCTGAGCCTCAGTTTCCCCAACAGTAAAACTGCAATACATAACTTTTCCTGGCAGTGATGTATGGGTTCAGTTAGAAGTAGCAAGAGGCCCTGGGCAGGATTATGGGATTGGCAGGAAGCCCTCCCCGTCTTGAATTAGGCAGACTGCAGCTTCAAGTCCACTTCCACCAGTATTATTGGTCTGCCTAGTGCTTAGCCTCTGAACCTGTTTCCGTATCATTGAAGTTGGGACCCCACCACTTATAGGATTGCTGTGCTTGGTTCTTCACCAGCAAACCATCACTTCTTCCGCTTCCATCCCCATCCCTATGCTAGTCTAGCTTCCATGCCTAGCTCATAGCAGTGGTATAAATGGAAAAACCTTCTCCTATCTGTCCAGGACCCTTTGAAGACTCAAACTTAAGTAGCCCATGTCAGGTTGAGGCCTTCCTAGACCACTGCCTCAGCCCTCAGCATAACCTAACTCCTCACCACCAGAATCTTGCCCTGCTAGGGTGCACCTTCAGAGCAGCTACCCTGGGCTGTGCCCCTGAGCTGGTGTCTGTTGCCTGTCCTGGCTAAGTCTGCACTCACTAAAGGCAGGAGTTGTGGCTTTCTCCTGGGAAGGCTGACAGAGCATGTATTCAACAAACGTTAAGAAGCTCCACTTTCACCTTTAGGAGGCACCTCTCTGGGAAGGCCCATGTGGGGGCAAGAATGGGGTCAAGGATGCGGGTAGGGTAGGGGAATTTCTTGGAAGTAACAGAGGATGGTGTAAAAGAACATGATATTGGAATCAGATAAGCTGGATTCAAACTCAGCTCCGTCACTTCCAATAAAGGATCTGGGTAAGCCACTGTACCTCCGAGTTGTAACCACATTATAAAATGAAGGCAACAGTTATCTACTTAGCACAGCACCTGGCATATGCTGAGTGCTTTTATTGTTCTAAATGTTTAAATGCATTAATTTAATCCCACTACAACTCTAGGAGATAGGTAATTATCCTCATTTTGAAGACACTGCAAATGAGGAAAATGAGGCTCAGAGAAACTAAGTACGTTCCCCAAGTTTATAGAGCTAGTGAGATACCCCTAAAGGCAGCAACACATGGGACACAATCTCCAAGACCACAAGGACTGTCTCCAAGTTTCTCCAAGGACTGGCTCCAATCTTGTTCCCTCAACTGTAGCAAATGACACAGGCCAACTGGTGTTATAAATAGAGTTAACATAATATATTTATTTTAAGTGCCATTCATGCATATCAGTTCTGGCAGCAACAATCCTAATGACACTTGGGGTATTTCTTTACAGCACTAAACAGTTACAAAGAATGGGTGCCGTTCATCATAGAGGCAAAATATGAAATCGTGCAATAGCAAAACTGTAGAAACATTAAAACACTGACTGTCCAACAGCAGTACAGAGAGCAGGTTGTGTTTGCACAAAAAGCCAATGCATTTTCATCACATATATACAATATAGATATGTACACATCACCCTCTGAATGAACAATATCAAAATACTCTATTCCATTTGAAATAATCCCCGGATTGATTGATTCCCTCCCACTTCAAAGGACATCTGAGAGACATATATTTACAAGAACACACATGAATACATTTACATTTCAAAAACTGCCACAAATGCCAGTCGGATTATTTTCCTGGACAGAGTACCCCATTTGATTATATGCATTTATTCTTTTCCCCAAAAGTCTTCAATTTAAGCCCAAAACAGAACTTGCTCTGCATTAACAACTACCAACTGAAACAGCCACTAGAGGGGATGCTCTGCACCTCACCAGGTAGCTTTGGCTGGCTGAAGCCCACTGAGAAGGCCTGTCTTGGGCTCCCAGGCCACCTGCATCACAAGAGTGCGATGGGTCTGAGTGGAGGCTCTGCCTCCAGGGCCATTTGTTAAGTTTAAATTCTCATAAAAATATTGATCACTGCAAATCAGTAAATGATTGCCAAATGGGAAATTAGCTTCACAAAATTTGTAAAAATCTTCATCAGTGGTTTCTACTCAAATCATTCAAGGTAAGACTGCATTCCAATACCCAAATTGTTTAAAGTGCACATTGCTACCCAAGCAATTTAAAGTTTCAAAACAGCTATTTTGGTATCTAGAAAACAGTGACTTGAGCAGACTACTGAAAGTCCCCCCTCCCCATTTTTTCAAGTTTTTGCTCTGCAGGCTGCTATCTCATCTTGCCCTCTGATCTGTGTAAAAGGGGCCTGTTGGCCGCCTTGCCAGAATCCTCCGATCTTCACTGATCCAAGGGGCTGGAACTGAGCTTCCCTTTTCATGCCAAGCAGGGTCCAGACAACAGGAACATAAAGCCCTTCCTTTCTCCCCAACCTCACCAGCCTTTACTATGGCTGGCTTCCCAGTGATTCATTAAAGGCAACACTCCATTAAAAAAAAACAAGTACCCACACACGTCGACAAACATTCTCACATACACACACACAGAAACAAAGATGTCTGTTTAGTTCAAGTAGAGAACACTCAACCACATTATCACTAAGGCTAATTAAAGTGATTTAAAGCATAAAGATAGAGACTAGAGATGCTAAAAAGCAACCAGTGAGCAGTTATTACTCCTTGATTTGATGGAACATATCATTACCCCATTATAACTGAAAGAAATTCTGCCTTTTTTATGGTCTAAAGAACCAATTCAAAATCTATTCATTTAAAAAAAAAAATCTCATTTCTGTTACTTTTATAAAACTAAGACAATCAATCCATGCAAAGTAACTATGATACAATATGAAACAAAACAAAAAAACAACTAATAAAAACCCCAACGAGGCACACCAAGTTTCAAAGAAAGTAACCCAATGTCATGCATACACAGACACACAGGACAACAGAAACAGCAGACCACTTAAGGATACTGCACTGAAGACTGAGGCAAATAAAATCTGTGTGTGGCTCTATCCTCCTTTCAGTGCTTCCTAAATGGAAAGAGAGTAAGTGAAGAAACTTGCATTATAAACAGTGCCCTGTTGTTCTATTGCCCAAATGAACTCTGATTCGAATTCCAGAAAAATCCTACTTAGCTAATACATCTCAATCAGCAGGAATGCTAAGATAGAGAAATATACTCACATGGTAAAAGGAGCGACGATAAAGAGAATGACACAATCTCTCTGATTGTCTTGTCTGTAAACTCTTAAGAAAAACAATTCTGTGCTTTCAGACACCACACTTCTCCTTAATGAACCCAATAGGAGCTGAGCATTCATAGAAGGCAGCAATAAATATTAAAATAACACTTTTGAAAATAATAAATACATGAGTGAATATGGAGGCAATGATTTTGTTAAAGAGCCAAGCAATGCCCAGCTGCTATCTGATCAAATACATTTTAGAACCGTTATAATGCAGATTTCGGAAAACAGACATTGACGAAGTACAACATAAACTCCGTAATCCCCCAACCATCAAAACAAATTTGGTCAGTTCTTTATGCTGCTCAGGAAAAACATGCCCCTCTGGATTGTTTGGAGTATCAAACTCTGGGTTCTTTGACTTACTGAGTAGAACTCAATACCCACGTTTCTGAAAAAGATTAAATAAGGGGAATTGGGCTTTGAAAAAAATCTATTTCCTTTCAGTTGCCTGTATCAGTTAAAAGCATCCTGCAGAAAATAGCCTAACAAGGAATAAAAACTCACAGTAACTTTCTTTTCAAGACGTAATAATCCAATTAGAAAAACTGAAGCCTTTCAGTAATTTTTGTACATATATTTACACATATGTATCTATAAACTGCTTGCAGCAAAATAGGCTCTGTCTGAAAAATCAGTCTGGCACTTGTGGTCAACATCAAACGGACACAAATATGCAAAAGCCGTTCAAATCACACAACAGTTAGGAGCTACACAGGGCAGCTGGCAGGGAGACAAACATGTAGTACTTGTCTGGGTCAGATAAAAGCAGTAAGTTATCCAGCTAAAATCTTTTTGATTGTCTTCAAAAGAAATTTTGACAACATCGGTAAAGTGATTAGCAACTTTGTTTTCTCAACTGGATTCTCTTCAACCCTTCCCTTCACTGCACAGAAAGGTGACGCTGGAGTCTGGTGCCTTGCAGAAACAAGCTCTACACAATTGAATCCCAATCAAAGTCATCCTGGATGTCATCTGGAGGCAGAGAGCGCCGCATCTGGAAGGCTGGGGAAGGCATCATGTGCTGCTGGTTCATGGCTCCGTGATGGCCTGGAAGGAAGGAGGCAGTGTCAGTAGTGACTTGGGTAGAGAGGAAAGGAATAAATGAACGCCTCCTGAGCACTTCCTTTGTGCCAGGCATTTGGTGCACGTGATCTTCCTAATCCATTCAGATGCCTTCACAGAGGTGGCTCTTATGATCCTCATTTTATAGATAGCAAGGCTTGGATTTAAGAGAATGGAGCAAGTTGCCCAAGGTCATACAGCTAGTAGGGGGAAGAGATTTGAACTCAGTTCACTTGACTCCAAAACCCATGCCTGTTTTGATTATACCCGGAGGTAGCAAGGAGGGCATAAAAAGAACGCTAGAGTGCCCAAGTGCTGATGCAACCCTTTCTCTTGGTCTGTCCTGCATCAATACATGTTTCGGTAACATGAACTGGCTCCCATGAGAATGGTAATGGGAGAATGATGTCAGTGCACCAGTGAAGTCACACTGGGTCATCCTGAATTCTCACCAGCAAGTTAACTTTTGGGCCACCATGTCAACAGTGGGTGAACACACAGAACACCAACACAGCTGAGTGCAGGGAGGCCATGGGAGACCAGGGTGGGGAACAGGGTGCTCCACACTCCCCTTCTTAGATTACTGTGGCCATGTGCAGCTTGTGCTCCCCAATTTTGGTGCATTCTGCCCTTGTCTCCAAAACTCTGACAAACCCCCTTCCAAACCAGACTATTTTCTTAAGGAACAATTTCTATTTATTTGCAAAATTCATTCTTTTATTAGGAATTAAACATATCCTTTTAATGTGGTGGAATTTTTACTGGATTATTGCAGTTTTGTTTGATTTGCTTGATCTGATTATAAAGTTTCAAGCAGCCTGAGGCTAATCTCGTTTTTCTGGTAGTAAGCCTGTAATTTTTAATGCACCATTTTATAAAATGCTACAGTTTTCAATGTATCACAGTATAGCAGAAATGCCTGTTTATTTTTTAACTTATAAATTTCTTACTATGCGCCAGGCACTAATTTAAGTGATTCACATCTAATCCTCATTGAATTCTCTTAACAACCCTAGAAGTTAGGCAGTGTTATGAGCTCCCTTTAACAGACAAGGAGGTTGACTAGGAAGTTAAGGCAGCTATCAAGTGGCAAAGCACCAGAATGCAAACCCTGGGAATCTGGTTCCAGAGTCTGAACTACCATATTTTGCCACCTACAAGTTCCTGGTGAGTGCTGAGGACAGATAACACTTCCTCCTCCCCGTTCATCCAAAAGCAGGTCACTTGGCCCCGACTCCTCCTTCACTGCTACCTGGCACACACTTCTTTGGGGGTTTTAAATTCACATCTGCACATGACCTTTCTGTTCCTCGAGCAGCCTAAGTGGAGGGCAGTATGGTACATGAGAACAACAACGAACTCTGAATCCAGATATCAAGACTTGAGTCTTGGTTTGGTCACTTAGCAAAACTGGTGGCTCTGGGCAAGTTATCTCCACTCCTGAGCTGGCACTTCCTCATCTAGATCATCCTTAAGCTATCTTCCACCTCTAACCATGTGCCTGCCTTTGCTGCCCTGATAAATGTAACTTATCCTGCATTCAGGAAGCCAGGGGGGACAGTTTATGAACTCGTGACTCCTGCAACTTACCTCCTCTGTAAGAGACTTCCTCAGAAACTAGAGCTGGGGGGACGTCAGCAGAATGAATGGAGCAGAATATACAGGAGGTAATCAAAGCGGGTTCTTGAAGTCTGCTCAAGTCCTGTCAGAGTCAAAAAGCTTCAAAGATACCTAAGACCCCAGAACAAGCTCTATGCCCCTGGACCTCTTTAGAGAGGCAAGACAACAATAAGAATCACAGCATCAAAGAGACTCAGGTCATACGGTCCAAACAACAAGTGACACTTGAATCTCTTTGCCCAGCACTGAGACCAAGTAACTGTGCAGACTGTCATTCCATCCTCCCTTACCAGGGGAACTCACTCCCTCCTGAACAGCCCTGCTCATGCTGGGACAGCTAAAGCTTTTTAACATTACACTCTGAGTAAGAACTGCAATACAACACACCCCAAGTTACCTGCAATTGTCGTTCCTGGAGTGCTGAGTGCCTGTGGGATATGAGGGTAACCAGGGGGCGGCATCACTGAAGGAGGGAGATTTTGCCTGGAGTCTATGTACAAATTTCCTAACCAGATTGAAAAGCAGAATGAAGGAAAACATAATAAATAAAACAAGTCAAGCATTAAAACCTTAATAAAATTATTACCTAAAACTAAATTAAGCAGGTAAGACGAGAAAAGAGAAAGAAAAATTACTCCTTTCAGATGCTAATACCAAAGATGGTGCCAGGCTGAGTGGGAGTACAATGATGCTAATTCTGGCATTGCCTCTTTCTGTCTGGAAGCCTGCAATCAAGTTGTCGTTACTGTTGCTGTTACACACCTCGTAACAGTTCAAAAGCATTTTCATATGTTTTATTATCTGAGCCTCCCACTAAGTCCAAAATGAGGGCAAGACAGGGACCATCCCCATTTTATGGATGAGGCAACTGAGGCTCAGAAAGACTAAGCTCACATGCCCAAAGGCACATTAGTTTGACTAGCAACCAGTTCTCCTAGACCAAAGGCTCTTTCTACTAACCACTGTCCCTTTCTCCCTGATTTTCTCACTTTCAAAGTAGACTTATCCATGTGTGCCCTAGCTGATTAACAAAATGAATGGAGGCACAAAGTAACAGGAAAGATCTGCACAAATTTAAAAGAGCTATACCAAGAAAAGGTGATGAAAAATGCTATTATTTAGAAGTGTGAAGATGAGAAACATCTCATTTGAATGGCATTTCTGAAGGTTCTTAAATTAATATATTTTCGTCGACAGGAGCCATTAAGTATAACAGCTCTAAAATGTCAATTACACTGCATCCTAATGCTAAGTAGAAAGGGAAGGGAGCAAACATCCCATGCCCACCTACAATTACTCCTGGGGAAGAAGAACCATAACACTGACTCACATTGTATGAAACATTTGGAATTCTGGAAAGGCTATTTCTCCCTTAGGTATTCTACTGTGTCACACAAATTACAATTGCATCTAGCAATGCTGTAATCAAACTAGAAAACAGCAACCATTTCCCAGAGGCAACTAAAAGATGTTCAAAAGTAGGAACACTCTATTTGGCTACTCACAAGTTTTTACCTGTCACTGGAATGTCAGACTGTCACGCTTAAAACAGCCTCTGAGACAGCCTAATTCAAGCCTACCTCTGCTCATGCAGATGAGTACATAAGACTGAGAGAAAATAAGACAGAAACAGGGAACAGAACCCAGCACTTCTGACTTCCAGCCACTGCCTCCCAAGATGACATGCCTTTTTACAGTGAAGTTTACAGTCATAACTAAGCTCTTTGACCAATTTGCCATACTGAAGATTTAGGAAGAAAAGAGAGAAGAATTATACTAAGCTGTACGCTCTGGTATATTCTTAGAGGAAAAAACCCACCCCGAAGTGCTAATCAGCCTTCACATGAGTGGCCAGCACACCTTCTTAAAAACTGCAGCAGGCTGGAGGGGCCACGCCACTATGAGTAATACACTCACTTGTTCATCAGTGACTTCTCAGCCTGTGTTATAAAATCTTAGCTCTCTTTCTACTCATCCGTAAGAGCTCAAATCACAGTCAAAAGACAACTGATTTTTATGGAAATTCTGTTTTTATTTTTTTTTTCGTTTCTCTTTTTTTGGCTTAGTAATTCTTACCTTAAAGGGGGAATGAGGTAACAATTAGAGAAGAATTGTGGGAATAAACAAGGATCACAGAAATAAACAGTCACCCACATTAAACAAACAGCCTAACTTTTTGAAATTCTGTCACATTCCTGACACTTTAATTTTCATATAGAAATTCTCATTACTCCTCTTTTTTTCTCATGTTCTCATTCTCTTCTAAACAATGAGAGTCAACCTGGACTTTCTAAACAAGAAATTAACTTCCAACGTACTTTTCAAGGACTTCAGAGATCCTACAACATTTAGAACACAGTTATGAAAATTTAAAAATCTAATCACAATGTATTTATTGGAAGTGGACTCTTACTGAATGACCATTCATTCATTCATTCAAGAAGTTATTTATGTTCCAGGCCTTGCTCTAGGCACTGGGTAAACAAAAAAGAAAAAGGTGAGGTGCCCCAACAAACTCCCTCTTTTTGAAGCATATTCTCAGGCTGAGGGCAGCCAACAAAGTAACTTAATATGTTATGCACGCTACAGAAAAAAATAAAGCAGGGAGAAGGGACAAACAGTGCTGGACCGTAAGTGCTATTTAAATAGAATGGTTAGGGAAGGCATCACTTGAGTAGGTGCTTTTGGAGAAAAAAAACGTGAACAAGATTAAGGACATGAGTGAGCCATGTGTCTATCTGGGAGACCACTCTAGACAGAGGAAAGAACAGGTATAAAAAAGGCCCTGAGGTAGGTGGAGTGTGCCTGGTATGTTCAAAGAATAGCAAGGAGGCCACTGGTGTGGGAGCAGGGGGCTGGGGAGAGGGGAAAAGGATATAAGGTCAGAGAGTAATGGGGGACCAGATTGTGTGAGGCTATACAGGCCACACAAAGATTTTGGTTTTTACTGAGAAAACTGGGCACCAGTGAAGGGTTTTGAGCACAGAAGTGATCAGATTTCTGTGTCTTGTAAAAATCCCATTTATCCTGCAAAGTCCAGCTTCAAGCTGTCTTCCTCAAGGAAGTTTCTCTATCTTCCCAAGAGTTAAGCCCTGTTCTCTTACTCCCGCTGCTCTATGAGAGAAGCACAGTCTTCATCACACCAGGCTACGAGCTGCTCCTCGAGAGGAGGGGCTATCTGGACTTCTTTCTCCATCCCTACTGCCCAATGCATAGTCAGGCACAGAAAAAGTTTAAGTAAATACTTGCTGAATGAATGTACACCTACACCTATTTAATGACCTTTAAGCCGAGCCCTCATTAAGAACAGCACAGCTAGAGGACTTAAACATTACTGGAACAAGACAAACTGTAAACACAGGTAAAACGATTGAGAAAGGAGAGACACCATGTACTATAATATCCTTTTCTCCTTCCCTTCCTCCCCTCTTCCACGCTAACACATTACAACACCTCTAAGGAGCCCAAAGAGGTATTTACCAAAAGGAGAATCTTGAAGACAGAAGTGGCTAAAGTTTGAAGCATATGGAGAAACTATATTCTGGGAGTCAAGATCTATACCCAAATGAACCTTGTAATTTTAGGCAAGTTGCTTTCTCTCTCTGGTCACAGTTTCCTTATCTGTTAGATAAAAGGATAAAATTAACAGCTCTCTGAAGTCCCCTCTTACACTCCATTTTGAATTTGTGGCAAAGATGTGCTGGGGCATAGAGAGACAAGAAGTGGTATATCTGAATAGATCTGACACAGAGGGATGTGAGAAGGAGAATAAAAGAATGATAGAAAAAGGCTTAGACTTAAAACAGAAGGAAGCAGGCTGAGCATGTAAAAAACCTGAGAGTCTGTGAGAAGACATCAGTGGGCATGAGGTGACGAACACCTGCAGCACCAGTGATCAGAGAAAGTGTTGACAAAAGCCAACATGGCTTGGCAGGCCAAGGCTGGCATAAGTTCTTTTGACTCAGAAGGAAAAGATGAAAAGGGAAGGGGAGTTGGGAGAGGAATAAACACGAAAAATGATAGGTCTTCTGCCTTTTTAATAGGCTGTGAGTGGAGGAGCACTAAGAATCAAGAATGAGTTGTGGGGACCCTAGAGAAGGAAGGTGCTGGCAATAAAAAGGAAGGATGGCAGAAAAATTTAAAAGGATCACAGAGCACCAGATCCAAAGAAATCCAGGTCAAAGGTCAAGAAGAGATGACCACGGAGATCTAGTAACAAAGGGCTTTAAGAAATAATCCATGATCTCAGTCTAGAAAGAATCCAGAAGAGGTGCTTGGCCACTTTCACATGAGACACCAGCAGACGGTTAGTGCTTCTTCCATGACCATGAGTGCCAAGTCCAAAACCAGAAGGTATACTTGGGACATTACTTAGAAATTTAGGCCACAAAATCAAAGAAAGTCTTGTTTCACCACAAAAAGCTTTGAAATTCCAGAAAGGGGGAGTTACCAGCTAACATGTACAATGGCCCTTGAAACAGTTCTCTCTTTAAGACTGAGCCACACCTTCTTATCTTCCTAGAACTTTCCGATTTGCCGCAGGCAATAATCTATAAGCAATATAGGTACCCACCCCGACCCTTCACATTTTAAGGCTGGCTGAAATGATTTGAGACGATTTAGCAGAGAACATGGCAGCACTCAGAAGAGCTAACTTCATAATTTATTTTGGTTGAACAGGGAAAGAAAAGAAGAAAGGAAAACCAAGGAACAAAGGACAGAGGGATGGTATGCCTCAGGGATTTAATGCCAGTTGGAAAAGTAAAAGTGATGTATCCTGAAGGGGACAAACTATGGGTTTGAAACCTATCAGAGGATCAAAGAAGATAAGCTGTCCATGTACAAGAGATAAAAAGATGAAATGGAAGAAAGCAAATAAGTGAAAATATATGCTAAGTTATACAGACCTTGATACTTAAAATGGAATATAGGGAGGATTCTGAGAAGATGGTGGAGTAGGAAGCAGCAGGAATCTGTCTCCCAACCTAGACAAAAATGCACTGGTAGCGTCTGGTACAACAGAAAACACTGGAGTCTTTGGAACTTTGGAACTCTGTAAGTCTACTGACAGTTTGCAACTCAGAGAGGAAGGCTTAGATAATAAATCGCAGTTACTTTTGGTCAATTCCAGCTCTTAGCGCAATAGCAGTTACCTATCCCTCATCCCTACCCCCATGGCAGGCAGCTGTGCATGTGTTCCTGGAACAACTTACATAGCTTGCAGGAGCCAATGTAGGCAAAAAGGCCTCTGTTCTCCCAAATACCACGGATCTGTGCTCTGATCACAGAGATGCAGACATAAAGGAAGGTAGTCATTGTTGAACCTTCCACCAATGCTGCAAGCACCTCCCCTCCAAATAAACTGATTTCCAAGGATTATAAGGGGGCTACTACCCTCCTTTCCCCGCTCTTTCATTTTTCTCTTTTTACCCTTTCAGGAGGCAGACATTAAAAGCTAGGACACTGAAAAAGCTAGGAATTCCCTGCATATACTGGGAAAATTAGAAAGTGACTACCTATGCCAAGAGAAAAGCACAGATTCAGAGAAGACCTGAGAAGACCCTAGGGTGAACCTCACTCAGCACAAGGATACCTTGCAGCCATGAAGAAAACAAAAACAGGAGACAAAATAATTAAAAACAGCAAACCCTGGGGGGAAGGGACAGAAACTGGTTTCCATAGGTACCACACTATTAGATTCAAATGTCTAGTTTTCAACAATAAAAATCACAAAGCATACAAATAAACAGAAAAGTATGCCCTATTCAAAGCAAAAACAAATCAACAAAAATTGTCCTTGAAAAAGATCTGATCGCAGATCCACTACAAAGACTTTAAAACAAGTGCCTTAAAGATGCTCAAAGACTAAAGGAAGATGAGGAAAAAACTGTAATTACAATGTATGAATAAACTGGAAATATCAATAAAGAGATAGGAAACCTAAAAAGAAATAAAGAAATTCTAGCACTGAAAATTACAATAATTGAAATGAAAAATTCACTACAGGATTCAAAGAAAAATTTGAGCAGGCAGGAGAAAGAATCAGTGAACTTGAAGACAGGACAATTAAATTATCAAGGCTAAGTAACAGAAAGAAAAAAAATTGAAAAAATTAAACAGAGACTAAGGGACCTGGCGGACACTATCAAACAAACCAACTATGAATTGTGGGAGTCCCAGAAGAAGGAGGAATGGGACAGAAAGAATATTTGAAAAAATAATGGCTGAAAACTTCCCAAATTTGACGAAAGAAGAATGAGAACACCCAAGAAGTTAAACAAACTCTTAAGTAAGATGAGACCCACAAGAGAACCACACCAAGGGACATATTATAATCAAATTTTCAAAAGCTAAAGATAAAGAGACAATCTTGAAAAGAGCAAGAGAGAAGTGACTTGTCACACACAAGGGAGCCTCAATAAGATTATCAGCAGATTTCTCATGAGAAACTTTAGGAGTTAGAAGGCAGTAGGCCAATCTATTCAAAGTTCTAAAAGAAAAAGTATCAACCAAGAACTGCTATACCCAACAAAACTGTTCTTTTCAAGAGCGAGGGAGAAATTAAGATGGTTCCAGATAAACAAAAGCTAAAGGAATTTGAAAAGACTAATATATTTTCTAAAAGTGATTAGTCTAGAAGCTGGTATTATTACAACTTTCATTTGTAACTCCACGTGTTGTTTTTTTACATAATTTAAGAGACTAATGCATTTAAAGGAATTATTTATATGTTTTGGGGCACACTATGCATAAAGATATGATTTTTGTGATATCAACAACCAAAAGTAGTAGAGATGAAGCTGTAAAGGAGCTGAATTTCTTTATAAGAGTTACACTATATAAATTCAAATTAGAATGTTATAACTTTAGGATGGTAAACCCAATCCCCATGGTAACTACAAAGAGCTATGCAATATACACAAAAGGAATTCAAACATTTCACTACAAAAAGTCAATGAAACACAAAAGATAAGAGTAATGCAAAAAATAAGTGACAAAAACTATAAAAAAAAACAACTGTAAGACATATAGAAAAGAAACAGCAAAATGACAGAAATCACTCCTTATCCGTAACTACTTTAAATGTAAAGGGATTATGGGCGCCTGGGTGGCTCAGTTGGTTAAGCATCTGCCTTCAGCTCAGGTTATGAAATCAGGGTCCTGGGATCGAGCCCCATGTCAGGCTCCCTGTTCAGCGTGGAGCCTGCTTCTCCCTCTACCTCTGTCCCTCCCCCTCCAGCTCGTGCTCTCTCTCTTGCTCTCAAATAAAATCTTTTTAAAAAATGTAGATGGATTAAATTCTCCAATCAAAGAGAGATTGGCAGACTGAGTAACAACACATATCTATAAGAGCCTCACTTTAGATCCAAAGACACAAATCGAATGAAAAGTGAAGGGATGGAAAAAGTAACCAAAAGGGAGTAGGGACTGCTATACTAGTATCAGACAAAATAGACTTTAAATCAAAAAGGTTACAAAGACAAAGAAGGACATTACATATCAATAAAAGGTTCAATACATGGGCGCCTGGGTGGCTCAGTTGGTTAAGCGACTGCCTTCAGCTCAGGTCATGATCCTGGAGTCCCGGGATCAAGTCCCACATCGGGCTCCCTGCTCAGCAGGGAGTCTGCTTCTCCCTCTGACCCTCTTCCCTCTCGTGCTCTCTGTCTCTCATTCTCTCTCTCTCTCAAATAAATAAAATCTTAAAAAAAAAAGGTTCAATACAGAAAAAAGATATAACAATTATAAACACTTATGCACCTAATTACAGACCGCAGCAAAACATGAAACAAAAACTGATAGAATTGAAAGAAGAAATGAACAACTCTACAATGATAGTTGGTGATGTAAATACCCCACACTCAATAATGGATAGAACAACCATAGAGAAGTAAGGAGACTGAGGATTTAACACAATAAACCAACTAGATCTAACAGACAAATACAGAACATTCTACCCAACAATAATGTACACATTCTTCTCAAGTGCACATAGGACATTTCCCAGGATAGACCATATGTTAGGCTCCAAATTAAGTCTCAACAGATTTTAAACAAGAGATACACAAACACAAAGTATCTTCTCTGACCACAAGAGGATGACGTCAGAAATCAGTAACAGAAGTAAAATTGGAAAGTTCTCAAATTTGTGGAAATTAAACACAAACAACGGATCAAAGAAGAAAATCACAAGGAAAATTAGAAAATGCTTAGAGACAAATGTAATAAAAACATAACTTATGAAAACTTAGGGAAAACAGCAAAAGTAGTGTCAAGGGGGAAATTTATAGCTATAAACACATTAAAAAACAAAGATCTCAATCAACCTAACTTTACAACTTAAAGACCTACAGAAAGAACAGAATAAATCCAAAGCTAGCAGAAAAAAAGAAATCATAAAGATCAGAGCTGAGATGAATGAAATAACTAAAATCAGAAATGGAAGTGGGGATGCTACAACTGATTCTACAAAAAACAGGACTCCCCCCCCAAAAAAGGGAAGGAAACAGGATAATATGAGTACTATGAGCAACTGCACACCAACATATTAGATAACCTAGATGAAATGAACAAATTCCTAAAACACAAAAGCCACCAAGACTAAATCACAAAGAAACAGATAATCTGAAAACACCTAAAACTAGTAAGATTGAATCAGTAATCAAAAATCTCCCGACAAAGAAAAGCCCAGGACCTGATAGCTTCACTGGTGAATTCTACTAAATATTTAAAGAACTAACACCAATCCTTCTCAAACTTTTCCAAAAAACTGAAAGACAGAAAGCACTTCCTAACTCATCCTATAAGGCCAAAATCAGCCTGATACCAAAGCAAGACAATGACACCTACAAGGAAACTACAGACCAATATCCCTTATGAACACCGATCCAAAAATCCCAAACAAAACACTAGCAAAATTAATTCAATCGAAAGGATTAAACACCATGATCAAGTGAGACTTATTCCTGGAATATAAAAAGATGGTTCAACATATGAAAAGTGATCACTGTAATACACCGCATTAACAGAATGAAAGGGAAAAAACCTACATGCTCATCTTAATTGATGCAGAAAAAGTAACTGACAAATGTCAACACCCTTTCATAATTAAAAACACTCAACAAATTATGAATAGAAGAAAACTACCTAAACATAATAAAAGCCATCTATGACTATCCCACGGCAAACATCCATGCTCAATGGTGAAAAACTTGAAAGCTTTTCTTCTAAGTCCATGTACAAAGCAAGGATGTCCACTTTTATTCAACATACTGGAAGTTCTAGCCAGAGCAATTAGGCAAGAAAAAGAAATAAAAGGCATCCAAATCAGAAAGGAATAAGTATATTTATCTCTGTTCACAGATATGATCTTATATGTAGAAACCTCCAAAGATTCCACCCCAAAAATAAACTGTTAAAATAAGTAAATTCAGCAAAGTAGCAGGATACAAATCAACATGCAAAAATCAGTTCCATTTTTACACAATGAACAATCTGAAAAGGAAATTACAGGAAAAATTCCATTTACAATGGCAATAAAAAATACTTAGGAATTAATTACAGAGATGAAAGACGTACAATTAAAACTACAAAAACATTGCTCAAAGAAATTTAAGACGAAATAAAAAAATGGAAACACATCTCATGTTCATGACTAGAAGACAATATTGTTGAGACGTCAATACTCTCCAAAGTGATCTACAGATTAAATGTAATCCATATCAAAACTTCCAGTCTCTCTTTTTCTTTTTGCAAAACCAGAAAATCCCATCCTAAAATGTATAGGGAATCTCAAGAGACCCTGAATAGCCAAAATTATCTTGAACAAGAACAACAAAGCAGGGAGACTCACACATCTTGATTTTAAAGCTTACTACAAAAATATAGTAGTTGAAACAGTGTGGTAATGGCATAAAAACAAATAGTATACACTGCAATCAAACAGAGAACCCAGGAATGAACTCTTGCATATATGGTCAAATGATTCTTGACAAGGGTGTCAAGACCATTCTATGGGGTAAAGGACAGTATTTTTAGCAAATGGTGCTGGGAAAACTGGATATCCATATGCAAAAGCATGAAACTAAACCCATATCTAACACCACATAAAAAAAGCCGGGTTAAAGACTTAAATGTAAGACCTAAACTATAAAATTCTTAGATGAAAACACAGAGCAGGAGCTTCATGACACTGGATCTGGCAATGATTTCTTGGATAGGATACCAAACTCACAGGCAACAAAAGAAAAAATAGATGAGTTGGGCTTCCTGAAAAATTTTAAAATTGTGCATCAAAAGACACTATCAACAGAATAAAAAACAAACGAATGAAAGAAAATATTCACAAATCATGCATCTGATAAAGGGTTAATATCCAAAAAAATAGAGAACTCCTAAAACTCAGCAATAATAAACCAGATTAAAAAACGGGCAAAGGATCTGAACAGACATTTCTCCAAAGATGATACAAAAATGGCCAATAAGTAGATGAAAAGATATTCAACATCACTAATCATCAAAGAATGCAAATCAAAACTACAATGAAATACCACCTCACTCCCAGTAAAATAGCTACTATTTTTTAAAAAAAGAAAAGAGAAAAAAAAATGTTGGCAAGGATGTAGAAGAACTGGAACCCTTATGCACTATTAGTGGGGATATAAAATGGTAGAGCCACCATAAAAAACAGTATGGTGGTTCCTCAAAAAATGAAACACAGAATTACCATATGATCCAGCAATTCCATTGCTGGGTATATACCCAAAAGAACTGAAAGCAGGGCCTTGACAAAATACTGGTGTGAACATGATATTCACAGTAGCTAAAACATGAAAGCATCCCAAGTGTTCCTCAACAGATGAGTAGATAAGCAAATGTATATACATACAATGGGCTAGTACAGAGCCATAGAACAGAAGGAAATTCTAACATATGACACAACATGGATAAAGACATGCTAAGTGGAGTAAGCCAGTCACAAAAAGACAAATACTGTAGGATTTCACTTACATGAGATACTTAGGAGTAGTAAAAAATCAGAAACAGAAAGTAGGATGGTGGTTGCCGGGGGCTTGGCAGAGGGTCAGGGGGACAGGGGTTAGAACGGCGTGTGGGGGGTATTGTTTAATGAGTACAGAATATCCACTTTACAAGATGAAAAGAGTTATGCAGATGGATGGTGATGACAGTTGCACATTATGAATATATTTAATACCACTGAACTAGATACTTATAAATGACTGGGATGGTGAATTCTATGTTACATTTTATAATAAAAATTTTTTTTTCAAAGGGTATATATCCGAAAGATACCAAAAAGGGAGTGGGGGGGAGGGAGGGAGGGAGAAAGAGGGAGAAGGAGAAAGGAGCTAAAGAGTCATCAAAAAATAAAGTACTTCCAATATGCCAAGCAATGAATGAGGCTCTTGCATGGATATAATTTATGAAATGAGT
This sequence comes from Callorhinus ursinus, assembly GCF_003265705.2. NCBI lineage: Eukaryota > Metazoa > Chordata > Mammalia > Carnivora > Otariidae > Callorhinus > Callorhinus ursinus. The sequence continues at coordinate 4,069,035 of NW_027397080.1, read as the reverse complement.
AAGTCACCAAAATCAAACAGCCACTGAGGCTTTCAAGTTAGGTAAACTATTCAAATGGAAGTGGCAAAGGTGATGGGAGATTCCTATCAAAAGACACAGAGGTGGCTCAGTTGGTTAAGTGCCCAACTCTTGATTTTGGCTTAGGTCATGTTCTCAGGGTTGTGGAATTGAGCCCTGAGTCAGGCTCCACACTCAGCAGGGCGTCTACTTAAGATTCTTCCTCCCCCCTGCCCCCCCCACTTGCACACTCTCTCTGGCGCTCTCTCTATAAAATAAATAAATAGATCTTAAAAAAAAAAAAAGACACAGAAATAAAGGCTTTCTCAAAAAGAAAGATACAGTCTGGCTGGGGATCTTGAGAATGTGGAAAGACCAAATATGTAAAATAAGCTAGGATAATGGTTGAAGAAAGCCACTCAGGAAACAAAAGAAAAGACTTTTAAAAATGCATCATATGTAAAACCAAAATAATGAACAGAAAAGAAGTCAACTTGGAGATAAAAGTTTGCAAGAAAAATTTTTTTTTAAGATTTTATTTATTTGACAGAGAGAGAGAGACAGCGAGAGAGAGAACACAAACAAGCGGAGGGAGTGGGAGAGGGAGAAGCAGACTCCCCGCTGAGCAGGGAGCCTGATGTGGAACTTGATCCCAGGACCCTGGGATCATGACCTGAGCCGTAGGCAGATGCTTAACGACTGGGCCACCCAGGCGCCCCAGAAGTTTTGCAAGAAATTAAATGAAGAAAGCACTTGGATATTAAATACCTACAGAATGAAAAGGCACTGCAATCAGAGTAAAAGAGATGGCTACAAGGGTAAAGAGAAAAGGAAGAAAATGAGATGAAAAATACAGAGCACAAATTTCAAGTCCAGAGTAAAACACCAACAAGACTATTTACCATTACTGTACTCTTCAAGTAAACTTTGAACTTTAATCTTAACTTCTTAGAAGATATATAAAATAAGACATGCTGATTTTCACTGGAAGTCTAAACAAATTTAAATTGATATAATTTCATAACTATGTTCTTATAAAAATGTAAGTATCTTCAAAACATTTAATTCTTGTTTGAGAACTTAAAAGGTTAAAGATCAGAAAGGAAAGTCAATCATAATAAAATAATCATAGAAATCATGACAGAAAAAGTCTCTTTACCTCAATTTCTCTAAAATATACCTTATATATATGTCATTTTACTTAATTTCTTAGAAATAAAAAGATGTAAACAGATTAGTCACCATTAACAACATACCAAATTGCCTCACTTACTAAATTTTACACAAATGAGAAAGAGAAAATCAAGATAATTAAACCCATACCTGTTCCAATGTGTTGGGAAGGTTTTGTTGGATGCATGGCACCATGACAGACATTTTGCTGAACATTACTCTGTGAGTGGATAAGGCCAGTTTGTGTAAAGAATTGATTAAGAGAAGAACAGAGATCAGCAAATTGAACCTGATCCAAAGACCAGTTCTTGAGATCTGCCTGTCTCATACTCTCCATCAAACCTATGAGGAAAGCATTAGAAATATAGTTAGCATCGTTTGTTCTACAACACGCAAGGAAAAGTAAGACACAACTTTTTTTTCAGCCCTCAAAATTTCCACTGGTAGTGATTTACCATGCAATGAAGAATGGTATTTAAAAATTATTCAAAGCCTAATTACTTCTAAATGTGGCCAAACTTCTTTCCGAACTCTTTTATCTCTGATCCTCTGCTCCATCAATTGACTGAAAGACTTAATCATGAATTTTGCAATGTTTTTAAGTGTACTACTAATTACAAAAGAAACACTATAAAAGGAGATACTTATTTCTACTACAAAGAAAATTTTATCTATGAGAGAAAAAGGGATCATGTATTTTTGGTTGTAGGTCGGAAAGAATCCATACTCACCTTGGAACTGTGAAAGGTCTACATCTGACCAATTAACACTGCTGGCAATTCGACAACTTTCTTTTAGCATATCAAGTGTTGCATACCAATCATTTGAAACACCTATAGAAATAATATCGACAATACTATAAATCTTGGATACTGAAAGTTTGAAGTATATGGTAGGGGGAAGACAATGAGCTGGGCTTATTCCTACATTGATAGATCCCCATCCAGTTTTACAAATGGATTCACACCCATCATATCATGTGCTGGGGCAATCATCTCCGTGAAACAGGCAAGGGGTCTATTTCTCTTCATTTTATAAATAAAAAAGAAACTGAACCCAGAGAGGTGGCATAACTTAGCAAGGTCACTATGATGAATCTAAACCTTGAACCTGGTGCTTCTAAGCTCCAATCTGACAGCTTACAAACTGCCCTATCACCTTATAATGTCAAACTTGATTACCGCTTTTTACATTTGTATAGTACAAATGAATGACCAGGTAGGGCAAGTCAGGCAAATCAATACATCCTCCCTCCCCACTATATGAAGTTCATTTTCCTGTCTTGTTATGACATTAAGAGACATGTTCTTTGAATTCAGAGGCAGGTTCACATTTAGAAGTAACACACAGTATAATTTAAAGCACTGACTTAAGGAGGTAAATTACATTGTATAGCAAGAGGACAAATTTCTTACAAGGCAACCTTAAGAGAGAAATGCCTTAGCACAGTCCTCCTGGCAAAGTAGCGAAAGAAAGGGCTAAGACATCTCTAAGAAATGCTGATGAATCCAAACCAGGGCATTTCTAGTCAGGAATAGTATCCTCTGATGTGGTATCATCAGGAGGGTTAAGACTCCATAGTCTGTGTATCAGCAAAGTGGGGTCACCACTCAGGGGCACGGGTCTTGAGCTGCACTCAAAGAGAGAGTGCTGAGTAGAGGAAAAAAATCCTCCATTCAGTGACTGCTACACAAATTATTCTGTTATCAGAATCACCCCTGGATGAAGGTAAGAACTAATAAAAAGGACTTTTTGCTACATTACAGATAACTCTGTATCAACTACTGGTTACTTGATTTACAAAAATCTGCCAATTATGGATTTTTTTCAAATAAACAATGAACCAGAGACAACATGACTCTGCCCCTGGGCAACTCATAATTTAGGGAGAAATTTGTTGGGGAAAAATAAGTAATGCTCCAGTGAGCCACATTCAAGTCTATGAAACTTTCAAGTCCATTACCTATAATAAATGTTGACTGGGCAATACAATGCAATCTCTGCAAGACCCACTCAGTAAATGTTTACTCATTTTAGTCCTTTTGGAATTACTGGTGTTATGGGCTCTGAAGTCCTGACAGGCCAGGATATAAATTCCAATTCTACCACTTATTAGCTCTGATCTTGAGCAAACTGCTTAACTTCTTTGAGTTACACTTTTCCTATCTATTAAATGGGGCAATTTATAGTTGATTTGGGAGAGTAATAGGAGATAATATATCTAAATTGCCTATCACATAATGGGAACTCAAAAAACTGTTTCTTCCATTCCTTCCCTATTAAAGACAACCTGCTTAGTCTCACCTTATAAATGAGAAATTTATAACTCAAAGAGATTATCACAGCCACAATGATTATTCCTAACTCCCCCAGGTGAAAAGCTATTTTCCTTCTCTGGTAAGCTACCATTGGTATAACAACAGGCCACTAAGAGCACATGACGGATCGTTTTCAGCTGTTTTCACCTGGCAATCATTAGACTTAATAGAAAGGTATGACCAGAGCATCAGACTTCTACTGACACCAAATTTCTACAATCATTAGTCAATCCTTAAAATCATATTAAGAACAAGCTTAACTTTTTTGAAGAGTGTACTGACATTAAAAGGTAGGCAGTAGTGTAAGTGATGTAAGACAGAGAAAGCCAAATATCCTATGATCTCACTTATATGTGGAATCTGAAAACAAAACAAAAAAAGAAACAGTCCCATTTTTAAATACACAGAACAAGTGGGTTGGGTTGGGGGGAGGAGGTGGGCAAAATGGGTGACGAGGAGTGGGAGGTACAGGCTTCTAGCGATGGAATGAGTAAGTCACTGGTATAGAAGGTAGAGCATAAGAAATTTAGTCAGTGGCATTTTAATAGCATTGTATGGTGATAGTAGCTACACCTGTGAACACAGCATAAAGTACAGAGTTGCTGAATCACTGTGCTGTACATCTGAAACTAATGTAACATTACGCATGAACTATACTTAAATAAAAAATTTTTTTAAGATAGACAATAGTGACTAACACTAAGAGTAAAAAAAGGGGGGCTATACTTACACCTTTTTCTCTAGGTTAGACCTAAAAATAATTTCAAGATGTTTTAAGAGACTTTCCATCAAGAACTATGCCCAATTTTCAACTTTATTCTAGAACCTACTCAGAATTATTAACTGGGAAAACAAAATTAATTGTGAAAAGAACTTACTAAATTTCAAGTACCCTGATATGCATTTTTGTACCTTATGTAATTCTCCCCAAAATATTGTATTATTTTTCCACTTTGTAAAAAAGGAAACAGTTTCAAAAAAATTAAGCTTTAAAGTCAGAATATAAGAGACGGTATGTAATATCTAAAGATCATTTCCCTGAGAGTAGTTTAATTGCCTGAAATAATGATCAATTTTAATTGGTAAGAACTAGCACCACTGAGCATTTAGAAGTTGTGCCTCCAGGATAAAAATCTCATCAGTGATTTGGTTGGTAAGTGGACAGCCAAGTAAGCTAAGGAAGGATCTGTATATGCTCAACTCCAAAGGGCCCCATTCACCTTGTAGTCTATGCTGGGGGCACCCCTGGGAGTTCTGCAGTGCAGATGCCTGGTCTGTGAGCAATGTCAGTTAAGCATCTCACCAGAAACCATCAAGACCTAACTTAAAAGCAACAGATTTTTTAAAAACCAGGATATGAAGAATATTCTCTTCCTTTGCAATCTATCTTTCTAAAATGAGATCCTGGGCAGAAATAAGCAAAGAAAGGAAGAGTGGGAACATTTTCTGAATATTTATAAGGCAAGGTACCAGACGAGGCACTTCCTATTGCATTCTCAATGTGATCCTCATAACAACACTGTATACCACGGTATTTTAGTTCCATTTTTATAGATGAGAAAATAATAATAAGACTAAAATAAGTAATGCAAGGTCATACGAGTCATAATGAGGATTCAAATACAGGTTTTTCTGACATAACCTATACTCTTTTGTCTACACCACACCGAATCATAATACCCTGCAAACAGATTGTATATCCCATTCTTCTTTCAAACGCTCACAAAAACACTGCTTTTCCAGAAGGACAAAATGAGAGTTAACACCAAAACCTTTAAGAGCTGCTGAGTTTGCCTATGTTGTCACAATAAATTTTAATCAAGAAAATCTCCAGGGCACCTTGGTGGCTTAGTTGGTTAAGTGACTGCCTTTGGCTCAGGTCATGATCCTGAAGTCCCAGTATCAAATCCCGCATCGGGCTCCCTGCTCAGTGGGGAGTCTGCTTCTCCCGACCCTCCCCCCTCTTATGCTAAGAAAATCTTAAAAAAAAAAAAAAGTCTCCAGATCAACGTATGGACTGAATGAGTTACAACTATAGGATTACAACAAGGAAACACAAAAGGAGACAGATGAGAAGGGTTTCGGTAGTAAATATACAAAAGCCTCAAATAACAAAGACAGATCCTAATTCACAGCCAAACACAAGTCAGGAGACACAAACTTACCAGAATTACAGGATACCTGTTGTGGGGGTGGGGGTGCCTGATGTGTTAACGTCTGATGCTGATGGTTCGGATGATGCTGTATGTGTTGATGTGGAGAGGGGTGCTGGGGGTGAGGGGGCTGGAGCTGGCTGTGTTGCTGCGGGTGCGACGCTGGGTGCTGGGGACGCTGCGGATGCTGTGGTAAACCATGCGGTCGATGGGACGGATGTGGAGACGGCTGTGTGTGCATCTGGGAGTGGGGCAGTGAGACCTGTGCAACCGAATTACTGCCCGTGGTGCTGAGGCCACCGCCATGATTGTTGGACAGGCTGCTTTGGTTGCTATGTGGGTGAGAGCTCACTGTGCTGCTAGGAGAGTGCTGATACGAACACGAGGTGTGGGACTGCTGGGAAGATTCAGAAGGGATGGTCATCAAACCTAGAAACAGTCAGAGAAAGCAAGAGCATTCAGAGTCAGATTTGAGTTATATTTTATGGCAGACATTTACAAAATTATTAATAGAGCAGAGGTATACATTGTCAGGAAGCAACACTGGCTCAGTTGAAAAAGTGTTGATGGAACATCCACCATACACCAGTCTCTGGGATCACTAAGAAGAGTAAGAAACACCACCCTCTAGCCTCGAGTAGCTCATGATCTAGTACAAGGGACAGACACTTAAGGAGATCATGTCCAATAATGTAAGTACTAAAGGCAGAAGTATACCAAGGGCATTCAGGAACACTGCTTCTTGCTTATTCAGCTAGGAAGGAGCCGAAGATTTGGAAAAGCCGTCCTTGAAAAGGCAGTACCTGGGGTACCTAAGTGGCTCAATCAGTTAAGCATCTGACTCTTTATTTTTTTATAAAGATTTTTATTTATTTATTCGAGAGAGAGAGAATGAGAGACAGACAGCACAAGAGGGAAGAGTGTCAGAGGGAGAAGCAGACTCCCTGCCGAGCAGGGAGCCCGATGTGGGACTCAATCCTGGGACTCCAGGATCATGACCTGAGCTGAAGGCAGTCGCTTAACCAACTGAGCCACCCAGGTGCCCTAAGCATCTGACTCTTGATTTCGGCTCAAGTCATGATCTCAGGGTTGTGAGATTGAGCCCCACGTCGGGCTCTGTGCTAAGCATGAAGCCTGCTTAAGATTCTCTCTCCCTTTCCATCTGTCCCTCTCCCCTCTTCTCCCTCTCAGAAAAGAAAAAGAAAAACAAGTCTTGAAAGACTGAGTAAATGTTAGGGGAAAAGTGTGTGCATGTTGGGTCACATTCTGGATGATTCTCTACAGGCCTGAAGACCAAGGATTTGGCAGAGGTGGAGGAGAGAAATAGGCCCAGTTATTTCTGAAGTTTTTCTTTGATGGCTCCAAAAACTTTTAAGTCAAAGGTGGCCAGAATTCTTAAGACTAAGCAACACAGGACGCCTGGGTGGTTCAGTTGGTTAAGCATCTGCCTTCGGCTCAGGACGTGATCTCAGGGTCTTAGGATCAAGCCCCACATTGGGCTCTCTGCTCAGCAAGAGTTTGCTTCTCTCTCTGTGCTCTCCCTCTCCCTCTTCCTCAAATAAATAAAATTTTTTTAAAAAGACTAAGCAAAACAAAACAGCCATCTTCACTGCTCTTTCATTTGGTTTATGGAATATTCTTGAGACACATACACTTTAGGGGTTAAGACTGCATAATTTATATCACTAGAAAGTAAGGATTAAAGTCTCTGTATTGCCATCTGCACACCTGGTAACTTTGGGAAGTTATTAATCTCTGCAAGTCACAATTACCTCAATTATAGATGGGTATGGATATATCTACTTCACAGAATTGTTGTGAGGATTAAATGCCATGATGCAAGTGCAGGGTGCGGATGAGCTCAGTAAATGTTAGCTGCTATAATGATAATTATGATTAGGCCAGAAGTGCCTAATGTTAAAAATAATGTACTCTTGGTTTGCATGCAGGTAGATGCTCATTTTAATAGCTCTTATTATGATATTTGGTTTGACACAACTAGGCTATTTTCATATCCCAAAGGATGGCACATACAATGTTTTACTGAACCAAAACACAACGAATTTTATTAAATGAAAAATAAAATCCTGCAGCACAGTATCAGTTAATAAAAGAATCAAACCTTTTAAATGAAAATATTCTCACTGCCCTTTAATAAAAAATTGTATTAGAGTACATTGTAAGATAATCTTAGAACCTAATAAGGTAGTTTTATAGGCAGAAGAGTTAATATAAAAGTTCTTGCCCTGGCCCTGGAAAACTGTCATTTGGAGGGAATCTACAGGGTTCTTACAGTAAGATGAGAAAAAGCAGTTATTTCATTGTCTATTTCCAATAAACTCCTAGCATTTTAAAAGGGAACCCAGATATGATCTAAACCAACCTTTCAATCCCAATGTTTTTTTTAAGTAGGCTCCATGTCCAGCGTGGAGCCCAACACGGCCCAAACTCACAACCCTGAGATTAAGACCTGAGCTGAAATCAAGAGTTGGACTACTCAACTGACTGAGCCACCCAGGCACCAACCCAAACTGTTTTTAAAATAAAATTTAAGGGGTGCCTTGGTGGATCAGTTGGTTGGACATCTGACTCTTGGTTTTGGCTCAGGTCATGATCTCGGGGTCATGGGACTGAGCCCTGCATCAGGTTCCGCGCTTGGCAGGGAGTGTGCTAGGATTCTCTCTCTCCCTCTGCCCAACACTCCCAAATAAATAAATATACTTTAAAATATTTAATTAGGGCGCCTGGGTGGCTCAGTCAGGTAAGCGGCTGCCTTCGGCTCAGGTCATAATCCCAGGGTCCTGGGATCGAGCCCCGCATCGGGCTCCCTGCTCGGCGGGGACCCTGCTTCTCCATCTCCCTCTGCCTGCCTCTCTGCCTACTTGTTCTATCTCTCTGCCAAATAAATAAATAAAATCTTTAAAAAAATAAAATAAAATATTTAATTAGTGTGATGAAATATCATTAGAAGCTTCAGAAATTGTCATTTCTATTTCAAAGCCAGTATTTTTCAATTTTGATCACATCTGGATCTCCTTAGCAAAGTCTTGTATTAGTCCTTTTTGTACTTTCATAGATAGAAAATTCAAAATAAAATGAGAAAAATACATGAATCTTACTTTAACCAGAAAAAAACTTCCTGTACAAGTTACTGATATTCATCGATATATAACACTGGTTTATAACATTAACTTTTGTAGTATCTGACAATGATAAATATTAAAATGTAAGTTCTATAAACACAGGGATTTTTGTCTATTTTGTTCACTACTGTGAACAGGTACACTCTCTGAGTTGGGGTAGAAATAATCTGCCAAACAAAGCAATTAGGAAGTGCTGTAAAAGTAGAGGTTCCCAACAATTTCTGATTAGTATTTATGGGGGAAGGACAATGCAATATCTTAATCCTATCACATGACTCTGACTAAAATAAAACCAGCAGCTAAAGGACAGTAACACATAATAGCAACAATCTAGCATTTGGTTGAGATGTAACAGGGCATCTTAACCAAAATCACTTTTAGTGTTAAAATCTGTTAAGTATGTTGTATAAAACAGTGACCCAGGGGCGCCTGGGTGGCTCAGTCGTTAAGCGCCTGCCTTCGGCTCAGGGTCCTGAAATCGAGCCCCACATCAGACTCCCTGCTCTTCGAAAAGCGTGCTTCTCCCTCTGCCACTCCCCCTGCTTGTGTTCCCTTTCTCTGTCAAATAAATAAAGCAAATCTTTAAAAAAAAAAACAAAAACCAGTGACCCAGAGCTTCCCACTAACCAGTATGTTCACTTATAAGCGCCATACATGAAATTGCAAATGTGGTGCTACCATATTCCACTAGCTATCTCTTTGCTAATAACAGTCAGTACAGACAGGAAAGGCACATCTCTGCCTGTAGTGCAACATTTACCACCCCAACACTTCACGTGCTAGACATCACTAACGACGGCAGCAATTCTCCTACATGGCACAGATGCAGTGTCAGAATTCTTCAATACATATGCCTCCAGGACACCACTAGTAAGTGAATTAGGTATGCAAGATGAAATTTATCTGCATTCTTGGGCTATGATGTAAATATATACGGGGTGTAGTAAAGGCACAAAGACTATTCAATCCTGACCACAATGATACTGTTCAACGATTCAAGAAATACAACAGCTGCTATGTGAAAATAATTCTTAAGAACATTTTTCAATAAAAATTTACTTTATAAAACGGTATTTTAAAAACTCCACTTGAAATTAATAGGATATGCATGTCAATTATACTTCAATAAACAAAAACCGCCCACCCCAAGTAAACACTCACCTTGTTGACTAAGTGACTGCTCAAAAACTGACTTATAAAGGCTCCGAAATGAGGCACTGAGATCTTCAAAATTATATTCTGAGAAAAGGAGTTGTTTGTCTCGTTCTGGAAGGTTGTACTGTGGCTGCTGTTGAGGAGTTAATGACTGAGAGACTGGTTCTGGATGGTTTGTCACCTAAAATTAAAAGAAAATACTACTAATTTAGTAGCTCTATATATCAGAATTGGTCTGTTACATAAAATATATAACTGAAAATACTAGAACAGTTTCTAGAATCCAAAGGAAATAATGTCCCTGTCCTTGGCTTTCCCATCCTCTGTTAAGTTGGGTACACATGAAGGACAAGACCACAAAATTGTTAACTTGAATTCTGAAAAACCACAGAAATCTAATCCAATCTCCACATTTCACAGAAGAGGGGAAAGAGTTCAAAGAATTTAAATAATCTTCCCAAGATCATACAAATGAATGAAGGGCTAGGCATGGAACCCTTCCAGTTTCTGGAGAATCTTCATCTTGATTTCTCCTGAAGCAATTTCATCTCAAACTCCACTCTACTATGATATTACTAACACGTCTTATTCATTTATTCAATTAATCTTTAAGTATTTAAACTCAAATACTCTGAGTACTGTGAGGTTGCATGGTGCTGCCCAAAGCAGCAAGGAGCCTCAATACACCTAATTCTTCATTTCTAGAGAAAAAAAAAATTTTTTTAATGAAACTAAGGGGAAATGAGAAATGAGGGTAACAGATAAAGAAGATTCTGAGAAAAAGAGAGTAGAGCATGGCTTTGAGCTATGCAAAGAAAAAAAAAGCACCATAAACTCCTAGAAAATAAGAATTATCACTGAAGGTAGCACAACTAGAAATAAAAAAAGATCAGCTGCATCTCTTAAAGATTTTATCAAGGGGTGGTAAACTGCCATTTTTTTAGTGCTTTGTAAAATTAAAATATGAACACTCACTGTAAATTTATGCAGCCATTCAAACTGATGCTCACAAGAAGTCTGCAATAACAGAAAAATATGAATTTTTGTGTAGGGGAATGGCTCCACCACTGGCACTCTGGTGACCTTACACATCTCCACACAGGCCGTTGGAAGCAAGGCTCAGTGGCAGGATGATCTAAGCCTTGGTGATTATCCTGGAACATGGAATGTGAGTAGTCTTATGAGCAGCAAATTCTCATCTGCCTTCTTATTTTGCAGGAGGCAGCCATGGGGCAGTTTCTTGTCCACCTATCTTGCAGGAAGCTGCCAAGAGACCTTTCTCAACTGCCTCCCTATTTCCAGAGAGGCAGGGGACTTTCTACTTTACTCTCTTAGGGTAGAGCTGCGAGTCATACAACTGCTTAGCTGCAATATGGAATTTGTTCCTCCACTACAGTGACTCACTACTTGTGAAGTCTGTCATCTGGCTCCTCCAGTTCGGTGTCATCATGGGGGATGTGGGGAACCATACCTATCTGGCTTATACATAAGTAATAACAATGTCTCTGTGCATTTGGGCTCACTGTGTCCTTACAGGATCAATCTATATACATGTGGCAAGCCCGACCAGCAGCTGGTGCTGTCCTGTTGCTTACAGAATGTTTGATGACACTTGAGGTCTTGTTAAAGGAAAAAGCACAGTATATGATGTCTAGCTTTTCAAAGTAAAGTTTAACCCTCCTGCATGTACTAGCATAATAGACACGTTTGTTCTTTCTTCTGTCACCTAGTTCTACAAATTTAATTTTTTCCTTTCATTATATTTTGTGATACTGGACTCCTGGTGTCAAGATTTTCTACATTCACATTATTTTAAAAACAACTTAAAATAATTAAATCTTTGCTTAGTTTGCTTCAGTGCTCCAACTAGTCCTTTTATATTATGATTTCATAATTACTGAGTGCTTTAATTTAGTTCACCTCTTGATTGTCAAAGTAACGTTTTTCAGAAGGGCACATGAAAACAAAGATCGGAAAGTTTTTTAAGCCCTGTGTATCAAAGAATGTCTTCCTCTTGACTTCACATATGAATGCAAATTTGGCTGGACATACTATTTATAAATCCAAACCTATTCCCTCAAAACTCTACGTGCAGTATTATTCCATTATCCTCTTGTATTTAACATTATAGAAGAGAATTATGATTTGTGTTTCTCTGAATGCATCTAATTTCTTCTTCTACCAGAGTACTTACATGGATGATAACTTCTTCTTCAGGGACACCTGTAATTCTCAATTCTCCAGATCTATTATCTTCTCTGACATAATTGTTATTCCATTAACTGTTACTTCTGCATTCTGAAAGAATATTTTAGGATTTTTCCCCCAGAGCACTGATAAGTTTTACGGAGCCACCTTTTGTTTTCCTACATTCAATGTGAATTTTAATTCTGCTCTCTCAGTTTTGGTTTCCCTTGTGTTATTTTCTTATTTAAGGTTCCCCTCTGCTATATATCTTTGTCCTGTGTAAAGTTTTACCTATTTACTCATCCTGGAACAGGGAGTGATCTGGTGAGATCGAGTTTAAACCAATGTACAGTGCAGTGTATGGCTCCTGGGCTCTGTTCTGTCTTCTAGGGAGGACAGTTGCCAGATGATTTGAAAAGAGGTATCAGATAACACAAGGGTCATGTTCTTATAATAGGTAACAAAATCAGCACACACAGGTCCCTTTATAGTACAGCTTTGTTTTCCAGACCAAAATTAAAAACATAAGACTGGTTAACAATTGGGTACGAAGTCATCCCAACCTTTGAGGCTTGTAGAATTCCCTTCTCACATCTATAGCTGGAAAACAAGGCAGTATACACATTCTCTAAACTCTTTTACAAAGGACTATAAAGTATCATCAAATATAGCTTTGCTAGACTAAAATACAACTTTTTTTCCTATTCCAATTACTTTTCACTTGGACAGAAAACAGATAAAGTAAATCAAAATAATAAAACACAGTATAACCACATATGTGTTTCGAACCTGGTAAAACATAAGTACCCATTAAAACACTATCAAGGTAGGAATCTGCTCTACGTATCTAAGCTAAATGAATTAATTAGTGAAAAATACACATCTTTACTTTTTATTCTCACTCCAATGACATTTGGCTTAGTTTTAAGCACTCAAGGAGTCTGAACAAAGAAGTTAACTTCACCAAGACTTACCGCTGTATAACTATGCACACTTCCAACACTGTTCAAATTAACAGATGCCAAACTCTGGTCTGAGAGACTGTTGTTAAGGCTACTGCGTGGGCTATCACTACCATCCTGATCGGTGTTGTACAACGTTACCTAGAAAAGAAAAACATTAGCATAAGTAGTTTTCACTGTAAAGAACAGTGAAAAGCAACTCTAAGCAATTCTACAAAAAAACAATTAGGTTGGTATATGGCTCAAAGACAAAATGTTAGTGGTCTTTCCTACCCCAACTCCATGCCCTTCACTACTAACTCTATGTTTACCATGAAATAAATTACTCTCAAACTGAAAAATACCCTATCCAAAAGTACATAAATTCAATATATTATCAGGTATAATTAGTTCATCAACATTTAATAAGGGGATTACGGGTTTTCACTGTTAAGTATTTCTACAATGTATAAACTTTTTACTCAAGCTTTAAGCAAAACTATTATTCTTTTCCATCAAAATACTAGGCATTGAAAAGAACACAAAAAAGGAATTTTTAAAAATCACACGCATCATACTGGTTATATTATTGAAAACTGGACACTCAACTGTCCAATGTACTTGCAAAATCATAGGTATGTGATCTAATTTTTAAAAATAGCAACAATTGGGGCGCCTGGGTGGCTCAGTTGGTTAAGCGACTGCCTTCAGCTCAGGTCATGATCCTGGAGTCCCGGGATCGAGTCCCGCATCGGGCTCCCTGCTCAGCAGGGAGTCTGTTTCTCCCTCTGACCCTCCCCCCTCTCATGTGCTCTCTCTCTCTCTCTCAAATAAATAAATAAAATCTTTTAAAAAAAAATAGCAACAATTACTGGGCACCTAGGTGGCTCAGTCAAACATCCGACCCTTGGTTTCAGCTCAGGTCATGATCTCAGGGTTGTGGGATCAAGCCCCGCATCAGGCTCCACGCTCAGCGCAGAGTCTGCTTGAGATTCTCTCTCCCCCGTCCCTCCCCACTCACGTTCTAAAATAAATAAATAAATCTTAAAAAAAATAACAAGATGCTAACATACACATAAGATGCTAAGGACTATAAATCAAACTGTTAACAAGGGACTAGGTATTCCTGAAGACTTTTATCACTGATATTAGCATTATAATTTTTAATTAGAGATAAAAAAATACTTTTAAAACAGATAACTAGCCTAATTATCCCTCAAGGTTCTATTCATATGGTACAACCAACTTTCCTTTCCATGCTCCTACTTCCATGGACACAATACATTTAGCTTTAGGTAAAACTAATTTTTATCCACTACTAGATTATAGCTCCTTGAGTTCCCAATAAGGAATCACAACCAACATAATGCTTTCTACTCAGTATACAATTATGATATATTTGCTGACTGAATAACCAATTGAGCTATCACCATCCTTCTGTTTGTGCTAAGAATGGGATCATGCTAAATGCTACAAATATTTGCCAAAAGAGGCCAAATATGTAGAAAACTAGGCATGTATCTCTCTATACTGAGGGCAAACTGTCCCCCATTCACACTCTCTCCTGTCCATGCTCAGTTACCTACCACTCAAGTCAGAAATCTTAGACAAAATCTTTATAGCTTATTTTTTAGCTGGAAAGAGGATAAACATTTTTATTAAAATGTAAGATATACACAAAGTACACAGATTACTAATTTATTACAAAATGGGCATACTTATGTAATCACCCTGTAGAACAAGTATAGAACAGTCCTCAAACTTTGGTCCTAGAACACTTTTGCAGTCTTAAAAAACTGAAGAGTCACGGAGCTTGTTTGTGCTAATACATCTATTAATAATTGGCATATTATGTCCCCCCCCAAATAACTGGCATATTATATATTAAAACATATTAATTTAAAAATAACAATTATAAACCCAACTAAATGTTAACATAAGAAATATTTTCTCCCAATAAACAGAATTAGAAAGAGTTCCCCTGTTTTACATTTTTGTAAATCTCAATGCCTGGCTTAACAGGAAACAGCTGGACTCTTATCCACATATGTATTCCATCTGCTGCAGTAAGTTTTTTAGGTGGAACAATACAAAGACAGCCCAGCAACACATATAATAGGAAGAATATTTTAACAGACTTTCATATTATAGTGGATGGTCTTTTTTGATACTACACCAAAACATGCCAAGATAATTTTTTAAAGATTAGTTGCAATGTGGATCTGAAAACATACCAATAAATTTTTCATACTGTTACATTAAAATCCTGTTCTACCTTGTACTTTGAATGGATCATTCATCCAAGCATGATTTTATAACATTATGCATTAGCCATTTGGAAAATACTGGTTCACTAAGTTATACACTGACACATTTCATTATACAACATTAAAACTCATATGTGCTAACATAACCAATGATTAAAGAAGTCTTTAAAGTCTGCTATCAGACTCACTGTGGTGGATAAAAGTTTTCCAAACTTCCGTTTTTTGCTTTAAAACCTCAAATTTTATCACTGGCAAAGGATACTGTCAACTGTTTTCCTTGAGGTGACAAACTCACTTTGTTATCAAGAAAACATCTGCCAAATCGGAATAATCAGTGTCAATTGTTCTTTCAGGTAAAAACAAAGATCCATGAACAAAGCAGCAGCTCCACATCCAACTCAAACCACACAAGGAAGGTTGCTCTTCCCTGAAGCAACCAATGTACTTCAGCATGTAGTCTAAGTGTTTTATGCATACTTCCCATTTCATCACAGAGAAGAGCAAAAAAAGACATGTAATCAAAGGTCACAACTTAATAAAACTATTTTTCCTGCTTCACCAAGGATATCATTAAGTTAAACTAGTATTTTTTTTTTCAACCTGAGGGCTGTGGGCAGTGAAGAATACAATGACTGCTAGGACACTTCAGTGTTACTGCCTTGATTTGTGCTAACATTTACATACTACTGCTTTTGCCGCATCAATGAAAATACAAAAATAAAGGAAAAGGCAAATAATATTTTAGTATCATAAAAAGTCTGACCTCATGGAATCCCTAAAAAGGGTCTTCATTACCTAGGTGTTCAGAGACCACAGAACCTCTGATACAGAACATAACACGGACTCCTGAAGGCCCATTCATTTGCTCTCCCAATCATTCACCAGCCAGTCATTATCCATCCCCATCACTAACAAAGACACCCACTATACCAACTTCTGCCACTATTAGTTGGTTTATCTGCTTTTTTTTTTTTAAACAAAGTATAAATGGAATCATGGAATGTATATCCTTTTCTGTCCTTTTACAGTAAAATCAGCTAAAGGATTACACAAATCTTTGTTTTCTATTACACTAATATCTGCTCTTACATCTTTATTACGTCCTTTGTTACGTTCCTTAAAATTCGTTTTTTTTCACCCAATTGAAAGCTTTATAGTTTTATCATTTATAGCTCAGATCCATCTGGAATTTATTTTTGTGAATGGAAAATCTGATTTTCCCATTGATCCAGCACTATCTGTTGAAAGACATCACTGAGTTGTGTTCCGTAAGTCTATTTGTCTTCCGCCAATACCACTCTTTAAATTATTATAGGTTTACTCTTGATATCTGCAAGTATAAATCCCCTACCGTTACCTTTTCTTTCAACATTATCTTCAACTACCATTTGCCATTTGGATTCCCATTTATATTTTAAGATCAGCTGGTCATTTTCTACTCCCATCCCTTCCCCCAAAAAGCACTGTGGACCTCTGATTGGGATATTAAATCTGTAGATCAATTTAGGAAAAAACTGACTTCTTTACAATAATATTCCCTATGAAAATTATATATTTATTTATATCATCATTTTCTCTCAGTAATTTTTTATAGTTTTCTGTGTAGAGTTCATCTTCCACTTAATCCTAGGTATTTAATGTTTCTGAATGCTAACATAAGTTTTATTATCTCTTTAATCTTATTTTCTAATTGTCTGACTTATACACAGAAATGCAATTGATTTCTAAAGTCAAACACTTATCTTGTATCAAGAACATTAAAGTTCATTTATTAATTCTAAGAGTTTATCTGTAGATTCTTTTGAATTTTCCATATAAACAATCATGTCATCTGTGAATGATAGCTTTGTTTCTTTCTCAAAGTTTATGTTTAACATTTGTTTTCTAACACTTCCATTTCTCCTCTACCTGCCTGAATACTATCGTTGTCCTATATTTTACTTCTACATATTATACACCCACAATATATTTTTGTTGTTTTTGCTTTAAACAGTTTATTGTCATTTAATGAGATTTAAATTTTTAAAAAATGCTTTATTGAACCTACATAGTTACCATTTCTGGTCCTCAATTCCTTTCTGTAGATCCAGATTTCTAGTTGTTACCAAAGCGCACTAATATTCTATATACTTTTTTAGTCTTCTCATGTGTTTCATTTTGTCTAACTTTTACTGCTACATCTTCAATAATCTTTCCTTCTACAATGTCTAATCTACTGTTAATTCCATCCAGCGTATTTTTCAAATCAGACATAATTTTTATCTCCAAGAAGTCTGATTTGGATTTAAAAAAAAATATATCTTCCATGTGTCTACATACATGTTCAACCTACCCTTTTACTTCTCCATGGAATACAGGTATAAAAACTGGGCTTTTTCCAACTTTACTGAGATATAATTAACATGTGAGTTTTAAGGTGTACAATATGTTCATTTGATACACTTATATTCTGCAAAATAAATACCACCAGAGCATTCACACCTCCATCACCTCACATAATTACAATTTCCTTTTTATGATGAGAACATTTAAGATCTACTCACCTAGCAACTTTCATGTATACATGAATACAATATTGTTAACAATAATCACCATGCTATATAAAGATTCCCCAAACTTAGTCATCTTGTAACTGAAAAGTTTATACCTTTTGACTAACATCTCTCCATTTTTCCTGCCCCATAGCCCCCTGGTAACCACCATTCTACTTTCTATGAATTAGGCCTTTTAAGATTACACATATTGGGGCGCCTGGGTGGCTCAGTCATTAAGTGTCTGCCTTCGGTTCAGGCCATGATCCCAGGGTCCTGGGATTGAGCCCCACATGGGGCTCCCTACTCCGCGGGAAGCCTGCTTCTCCCTCTCCCACTCTCCCTGCTGTGTTCCTGCTCCCGTTATCTCTGTCAAATAAATAAAATCTTAAACAAAAAAAAAAGATTCCACATATTAAGTGATATCATACAGTATTTGTCTTTCTCTGCCTGCCATTTCACTTGGCATAATACCCTCAAGATCCATTCATGTTGTCTCAAATGGCAGGATTTTCTTCTCATGGCTAAATAATATTCCATTCTGTATGTGTGTGTATGTGCGTGCACAAACCCCACCCCCCAGCTTCATTACCCATTCATCCACTGATAGGTTATTTCTGTATCTTGGCTTATGATAATTATTTATGTTGTTTTATACTAATTCTATCATCTGTGTTATTTCTGGGTCAGTTCTGATATTTTTCTACTCATTATGGTTGGTTTTTTGTTTTGTTTTTATCTTTTTGTTGGTTTTTTGTTTGTTTACTACTTCTTTGTCAGCCTGGTAATTTTTTATTGGATGCCGGACCATTGTGAATTTTACACTGCTAAGTGCTAGATATGTTTGTATTCCTATAAACATTCTTGAGCTTTATTCTGCAACACAGTTAAATTATTTGACAGGAATGAAGTATTGATACATGCTGTAACTGAGTCTTGAAAATGTATTTAGTGAAAGAAGTCAGACATAACAAGTTACGTATTACATGATCCCATTTATACGAAATGTCCAGAATAGGAAAATTCATGGAGTTAGAAAGTAAATTAATAGTTACAGGAAATGGACAGAATAGGGAATCAATGATAATGGGTACAGGCTTTTCTTTCTGGGGTGATGAGAATGTTCTGGAATTACATGGTGGTTAATGGTTGCACACCCTTGTGAATATACCAAAACCACTAATTAATAAACTTTAAAAGGAGAAATTTTATAATGGTCTCTGAATTACATCTAAAAAACTTTAAATCAAATTTTAAAAACAGAATTACTTGAAAACAGATCAATCCTTTTGAGTTTTGCTTTGAAGGTATGTAGACAGGACCAGAGCAGAATTTTAGTCTAGGGCTAATTTTATTCCACTACTGAAACAAAATCCTATTTTACCTAATGACCTATAAATTATGAAGACTTTCATTTTTGTGTGAACAGTAACTATGCCTGGCCTTATAGGAGTATCAGTAATTTTCCACACTAATTCTTGTAGGTGCTTTTTTTTTTTTTTATGATGTTATTTATTTGACAGAGAGAGAGAGAGCACCAGTAGGCAGAGCAGCAGGCAGAGGGAGAGGGAGAAGCAGACTCCCTGCTAAGCAGGGACCCCGACGTGGGGCTCCATCCCAGAACTCTGGGATCATGACCTGAGTCGATGGCAGCTGCTTAACCAACTGAGCCACCCAGGCACTCCCTGGCAGGTGGTTCTTTCCCTAGTCTTCCTTACTCATGCACTGATAAGTACCCAACTGAAGACTCAGGGGGCACCCTCAGTATATCACTGGAATTCTTTCTTGGTGTAGTTTTCTCTTCTCTGATATGCTGCCCTGTGAACTCTAGCCACCTCAAGGATTTCATGATCTCCCAGCTCTACCTGGCTCCACTCAGGGAGACTTCTGGGCCTTAGAAACTTTCTCTAGACAGTAAGCTAGGACAATCACAGGGCTGACCTTGTTTGTTAACAATTTCTCAGGGATCACTGTCCTATGGCCCAATCTCTTGAAAACCACTGTTTTCATATATTTTGTCTATTTTGTCAGTTGTTTCAGGTAGCGGAGTAAATTTAGGCCGTTATTCCACCTTGGCCAGAACCAACAAATCTTTACAAAGAACCAACTTCTTGTTTGTTGACATAATTTTTATTACCTTTGTCTTCTTCAGATATCTGTTGCTCTTTATCTAGATGCTTAAATCATTAATATTCAATCTTCAGTATTCTAGTACACACATTTAAAGCTAATACTTTAACTACACTCCATCTACAGGCTTTCATATTTTATATTTGTTTGTCATCAAAGTATTTTCTATTAGGATTCATTCTTGATCCCTGGGTTATTTATAACTATACTGCTTAATCTGCAAACTTTGGGTGATTATCTGATCATCTATTTGCTATTATTCCTACCTTAATTCCACCATGCTGGAAAATACATGTATATGGTGTTGGTCTTCTGAAATTTGCTGAGACTTTATGGTCTATCATAAATCAGTATTACATGATCAATTTTGGTAAATATTCCACGTGCACATAAAAAATGTATATTCTAGGGGTGCCTGGGTGGTGCAGTCAGTTGAGTGTCCAACTCTTGGTTTCAGCTCAGGTCATGATCTCAAGGTCGTGAGATCAAGCCGAGTCAGGCCCCGCACTCAACACAGAGTCTGCTTTAGACTCTCCTCTGCCTCTCTCCCCCACATTCTCTCACTCTCTAAAATAAATCTTTTTTTTTAAAGTATATCCTGCAATTGTTAAGTGTAATATTCTATATGTATATCAAGTGGATCAACTATCCTCATTTCCTGGTTCAAATCTTCTGTATCTTTAACGGGATTTGTTTGATTCGTTGTGTTTTGGATTTTGATCTGCTTCTTCTATGAGTTATAAAGAGACATATGTTAAAATCTTCCTCTTTGGTCAAGGACTTGTCCATTTCTCCTTTTAGTTTTGTCAGCTTTTGAGGCATATATAAATTTAGTATTGTTTTTTATTGAAATGATCCCTTTTGCATAATAAAATATTTTTGTTTTCAGTAATGTTTCTTGTCCTTTAAGATATATCTCTTGTGGGGTGCCTGGGTGGCTCAGCTGGTTAAATGTCTGATTCTTGGCTCAGGTCATGACCTCAGGGTTGTGAGATCAAGTGAGATCGAGCCTCACGTCGGGCTCCATGCTCAGCGCAGAGTCTGCTTGATATTCTTTCCAGCTCCCTCTCTCTCCCCCCACTCACACTCTCTTTCTAAAATAAATAAATAAAATCCTTAAATGTGTGTGTGTGTGTATGTGTCTGTGTGTGTGTGCATATAATTCTTTAAGATACATCTCTTGTGGGGCCGCTGGGTAGCTCAGTCATTGAGCATCTGCCTTTGGCTCAGGTCATGATCCTGGGGTCCTGGGATCGAGCCCCGCATTGGGCTCCCAGCTCCACGGGAAGCCTGCTTCTCCCTCTCCCACTCCCCCTGCTTGTGTTCCCTCTCTGTGTCTCTGTCAAATAAATAAAATCTTAAAAAAAAAAAAAAAAAGATACATCTCTTGTAAGTAGCACACAGTTGAATTTTGTTTTTTCATCTAGTCTGACAATCTTTAACCTTTTAAATGGAATACTTCATACATTTACATTTATTTCCTAACAGAACTCAATCTTTTTTTTTTAAAAGATTTTATTTATTTGAGAGAGAGGGAGAGGGAGAGGAAGAAGCAGACTCCCCACTGAGCAGGGAGCCCAATGTGGAGCTCGACCCCAGGACCCTGGGACCATGACCTGAGCTGAAGGCAGATGCTTAACTAATTGAGCCACCCAGGCGCCCAACATAACTCAATTTAAATACATATTTGTTTTCCCATTTTTCCTATCTCTTCTTTGTTCATTTCTTTTCTCCTTTCTTGTCTACTTTTGGATATATTATCTTTCCTTACTTACTTTATATTCTTTTACTATCCTTGTAGTAAACAATAAAGCCACCAGTATCTGAGTATTGTTAGAAATTCAAATTTTCAGGGGTGCCTGGCTGGCTCAGTTGGTAGAGTGAGTGTGACTCTTCATCTCAGGGTTGTGAATTCAAGCCCCATGTTAGGTGTAGAGATTACTTAAAAAAATAAAATCTTTGGGGCACCTGGCTCGCTCAGTCAGTGGAGCATGTGACTCTTGATCTCAGGGCTGAGTTCAAGCCCTACACTGGGTGTAGAGATTACTTTAAATAAAATAAAAATAAATAAAAAATTAAAATAAAAAAACAAAGAAATTCAAATTTTCAGACCCCAATTAAATGTACTAAACCAGAAATTCTCAGGTGAGGCCCAGCAATTTGGGTTTTAACAAGCCCTCTTAGTTATTGTGACATATGTTGATGTATTAAAAGAACCACTGCCCTAAATATTACAACATGCTCTTGACTTAGTACTTTTACCACTTCCAATGCAATGCAAAGACTTTAACTGTACCTACAGGTGATCCTTAACAAGGATTTAAACCACATGGGTCCAGTTATATACAGAATTTTTTCAATAAACACAGCACAGGAGCACCTGGATGGCTCAGTCTGTTAAACGTCTGACTCTTAATTTCAGTTCAGGTCATGATCTCAGGGATGGGCATGGAGCCTACTTAAGATTCTCTCTCTCTCCCTCTCCCCCTGCCTCTCGTCCCAGTTAAAAAAAAAAAAAAAAATCTTAAAAAATAAAAGAAAAAATATAAATACAAAACAGTTACTGGGGTGCCTGGCTGGCTTAGTAGGTAGAGTATGCAACTCTTGATCTCAGGGTCGTGAGTTCAAGCCCTATGCTGGGCGAAGAGTATGATTTAAAAATATAAATAAATAGGTGTGCCTGCGTGGTTCAGTCAGTTGAGCATCTGACTTCAGCTTGGATCATGGTTGGGATCCTGGGATTGAGCCCCACCATCAGGTTGGGAGTCTGCTTGTCCTTCTCCCTCTGCCCCTCCCCCCACTCATACTGGCATGTGCTCTCTCTCAAATAAAAATCTTTAAAAACAAACAAACAAAAATACAGTACAGACGGTAAGAATATTTTTCTCTTAAGATTTTCTTAACATTTTCTTTTCTCTAGCTTCACTGTAAGAATAACAGTATATAATGCATGTAACATAACATGTATTAATCACCTATTTATGTTATCAGTAAGGCTTCTGGTCAACAGCAGACTATTAAGTTTTGGGGAAGTCCAAGTAGACATGCAGATTTTCAACTGTGCAGGAGGTGGCGGGGTCGGCACTCCTAAACACATTGTTCAAGGGTCAACCATATTTCTTTCTGCCTTACCCTTGTAGTGTCATGTCTTTTAACTTCTGTAGTATTTTAGACCCAAAGGCATTGTGTTATGTAACAGAACTGCTATTGTTGTAAACACTCAATATACATTTAGATTTATCAACAGACATACTCTTTTGGTGTTCTTCATTCTTTAACATACAGGATAATTTCCTTCTATCTGAAAAATCAATTCCCTTTAACTGTTTAATACTGGTATACTAGTAACATATTCTCTCTGATTTTGTTTCTGTAGAAACCTATTTATTTAACCATTTTTCACAGAAATTTTAATTGTAGAAATCTGGATTAGCAGGTATTACCTTTCAGCAGTATACAGATTTCATTCTCGTGTCTGGTTTTCAGCATTTCTATTCAGAAGTCAGTGCCCGGTTTACTGTTGTTCCTCTGAAGTTGCCTGTTTTTGCCTCTGATTTTAAGGTTTATCTTTGCTTTTAGCAGCTCGATTTTTTTTTTTTTTTTTTGGCCTGGTAAGATTTCGTTTCATTAATTCTTCTTAAGCTCTCAAGAAATTCTTGAATCTATACTGTGTTATCTTTCATCAGTTTAAAATTTTTAATATATTGTTTCTTCTTTACTCCTTTTTCCTCTCCTCCGAAACCCTAATAACAAGTTTGTTAGACCTCTTCCCCTATATCCCATTTATCTCTTAAGTTTTTCTGACTGTTCCATTGTTTTTCTTTGTGCTTCAATCTCTGTATTTTCTATTGACATTTCTTCCAGTTCACTATTCTCTCCTCTGGTGTGCCTAATCTGCTGTTAAACCCATCTACCAAATTCTTAATTTCAGTTACTATATTTTGCAGTTCTAGAGTTTCCTCTTGATTCTTCCACACAGATTCCAATTCTCTGATAAATTTTCTCTAATTCAACTGTTTTCTTGAACATATTAGTTACAGGTATTCTAAAATCATTATCTAGATCACTTGTAAATATGTTTATGCTGTTTTTCCTTACCCATCTCGTGGTTATTTAATTGGTCCTGTTTCCTGTAATGTCTAAAATTTTTTTACTGAAAGTGAGATCTTACTTATGAAAACTCGTAAAAGCTCAGGATGATGTTAATTTCTTCCAGAAAGGATTTAGTTTTCTTTTGGCAAGCAGAAAAAATATTAGCAACCACTCTAAGTAACAATTTGAAGCTGGTCTATTTTGGTTTGCTCTGACAGACCATAACCATTCTGAGCTATCAACTTGAAAGGCTGGAGTGTTTACCATGGCTCCCCTCCTCCTTGAAGATCATGAACAATAATTTTTGTTCCCTCCTTCTCTGTAAGGCCGCTTGATTCTAAATAGTGAAAAATCCACTTGATTTATCTATGCCTAAGCCCAAATACACATGAGTTAGGAATTAGCAAGTGCCTTAAGTGGATATTACTTGTAAGAAGTTGAACTCACTTCTGATATTCAACAGGATCTTAGTCCTCAAGCCCTGGCTCTTGGTAGCCTCAAACTCCAGTTTTTGTCTTCCTAGCCCAATGACTGCTCTAAGCTTCTGCTTTCTGTTTAGCCTCCACGCCATGCACTGAGAATTGAGAAATGTCCCAAGGGAAATATGCATGGCTTATCTCAATGTATTTCCCTTTTCCCTGGGATCTTTAGTCCTGAAGTCATGGCTTTTCTGTTCTCCAGTGCCTCTCCCCTCTTTTTTATTAGTGGGGGATGGTGGTATTTTATATAGATAGAAAGAAGTATTAATCTAATACTACCTATTCCATCATATCTAGAAGCAGAAGTCCAAACACTCCAGCTCCTTTGACCCCTGTATTATTTCATCATGAAGTCCTAGCATTACTATTTTCCTAAAAGCTACTACTATCTATGTTTAGGCCTCAGTATCTCCTACTTGGACTACTATATGGAACAGTATTGGATATTTCTGATTCTAGCCCATATGCTCCACTAGAAATTCTTAAGTTTAGTTGGGCACCATTAGGGATAATTTCTTTCTTTTCTTTTTTTTTTTTAAGATTTTATTTATTTTAGAGAGAGAGAGAGAGAGAGCCAGAGAGTACGACTGGGGGTTATGGCAGAGGGAGAGGGAGAGGGAAAAGCAGGCTCCCCACTGAGCAGGGAGCCTGATGTGGGGCTCAATCCCAGGACCCTGGGATCATGACCCAATCGGAAGGCAGATGCTTAACCAACTGAGCCACCCAGGCGCCCAGGGATGATTTCTTAAAGTACAGATTTCTGAACCCTATCTATAAGTATAAAATAAATGATTTGGCAGACCTGTAATAATACCTTGGAATTACCACCAGCACCGCTAAACACACACACACATGCACCCACATATTCCTCCCCTAAGTGATTCTGATGGAATCATTCCATGGATTGGTATTTGGGAAAAATCAATACTCTATACTTCAGCTGCCAGCTTCCTTTCTAAATTGTAAATCTGGGCGCCTGGGTGGCTCAGTTGGTTAAGCGACTGCCTTCGGCTCAAGTCATGATCCTGGAGTCCCGGGATCGAGTCCCACATCGGGCTCCCTGCTCAGCAGGGAGTCTGCTTCTCCCTCTGACCCTCTTCCCTCTCGTGCTCTCTATCTCTCATTCTCTCTCTCTCTCTCTCTCAAATAAATAAATAAAAATAAAATAAATCTAAAAAAAATAAAAAATAAAAAAAAATAAATTGTAAATCTGATCAGTCACTAAGATGATAGTATGCTTCTATTGGTTTATTATCTTTCTACAAATAAAAAGATCCTATGTATACAGTGTATCAGTACAATTAATGTATATATATCTGTGTGTGTGTTTATGTGTGTGCATGATAAAATAAGAAATAAAGCAAGAACAAGTGAAAGCAAGGGAGAGAGGAGAAGAGGTAAAAGCAATATTTGAAAGTGAGATTGAAAGAGAGTAGGAGCATGAGACATATATGGCTTCAAGATGCTCATGGTCTAGTAAAGGAGGAAATACATGCACAGAACTTAAGTTACTTCATGAATCTCCCAGACCCTTTTTAGGGTTTTGAGATACACGCTTAAGAAATTACCTTGTAAAGAAGAAACAGTTGTATTCCACTAGGTATCTAATGACTTGGCATGAAATTTTGAAGTTTTGGCCCTTGCTTCAAAAAGAAAAGAAAAGAGAAGGGAAAGGGAAGGGGGGGAAGGGGAGAAAAGGAAGGGGAAGGAAGGGAAGGAAAAGAAAGCGAACTACTACATGCTATTTCTGGATATGCACCTACACTTGAATATCATGAAACAGGTTGACGACCATTCAGAGAACTCTATGAGTTTGTCCAAATTATTCATTTTACTGGATTCTGTTGACCTCTTGGGAATCTGACAATTTTTTTTCAAGAACATATTCAGAGGGGTAGTCAACGGTTTTTGAAACAAATTGATTCAATAAAATACTGACTCAAAAATTCTATCAATGGGGAACTGGCATTGTCAAGAATTTAAATTAAATAGAGCTTCCCAATAAGCATCCTCCAACTTCTTTAGAGAAATATTTTCTTCTAATTTGTGTATACCTCAAAACATTGTGGATTCAAGCTTTCAAGCTGCCATGTATAAGCTAGCCAAATTTATGTCATCTTTAAACTCAATCATATAGAACTCTATTGTTATTATAAAGGCAAATTAAATGTATTATTCAATAACATTTCAAAAGTGTTAAAAAAAAAAAAAAAACAGAATTACTTTGTTAGTCACAGTGTTGATTGCCAGAGTTGGAGAGGCACTTCCCGAAATAATACACTCCATTCCCAAAGATTCTGAATCTATGCTATATGGAGTTGAGGCCTAAAATACAAGAACAAAATAAATAATTATTAGCTCATATATCCAGCAACTTTAACACAATTTGAAGGTATTTCATCAAATTCTCCAACATCCAGTTTTGTATTTTGTTTCTGAAAACGAGAATTTAAATCCCTACCGAAATCTCTTGTACTATATTTTAATATGTTACTGACCTGGTATCACAAAGTCCATTGGTCTGGCTACTTCTTACCAGCTCTTTTTAATTGACTGTGGGATAGTTGAGCAAAAATTCTAAACTTATGTAGTAGAGACTGCTAACGGTCCTCTAATATCCATTTCCCCTGTTCTCCCTTTTAGTAATAAAACCCTATAGTTATTGACTTATGACGGCCCAGCTAAATACTACCTTTACAGCTTCATTTGCAAGTAGTTGTGGCCATGTGACTAAGGTGTATGTGGCCATGTAACTAACTCGTGTAAAGGAGATATGAGCAAGAGTGATATGTGCAAGTTCTGGATCATGTGTTTGAAAAGAACCTGCTTTCCTCTACTCTGTCTTTCCCTCTTATTGCAGGCTGGGACACAGACACAGTGGTGGTCATCTTGCTTAACCAAAAAGCCAAGGGTAATACTCTAGGGAACACTGAAAAGACAAGATTAGAAGGAACATCAACATCTGAATGAACTTGTGGAACACAGATGGCTGGCTATCCGTCTAATCTTTCAATCTAGACTGTATATTACAGGAAAATATTCTTTAGGAATGAAGGCAAAGGAAGACATTTTCAGAGAAAGAAAAACTAAGAGAATCTGGTGCCAGGAGACCTGCATATATTACAGGAAAGTTCATTAGGCTAAAGGGAAATTATAGCACAGGGAAACTTGGACCTGAAGGAATGAATTAAATAAAGCACCAGAAATGGTAAACATCTGGGTAAATATAAGACTGTTGCTTTCCTCTTAGGCTTCAAGAACCACATATAATTATTTAAGGCAAAACTGTAACACTGTCTTGCAAGACTTCCAATATATGCAGGTATCATACATATTACAACTGGAAGGAATGATGAGGAAAGAGGCAAAAGGGACCCATATGTTGGAAGACTTCTGTATTTTGTACGAAATGGTAAAATATTAACTGAGTAGACTGCAAAAAGTTAGGAATGTATACTGAAATCCCAATATATAAATCCCAATCTATAGCTAAAAAGCCAATAGATAAAACAGAATCCTAAAATATATCTAAGTAACCTAAAAGAAGGCAGGAAAGGGGGAAAGAAAGGAACTAAAACATAGAAGTCAAACAGAAAACAAAATGTAGACCTAAATCTAACAAGATCATTACATTAATGTTAATAATCTAAACCCTCCAATAAAAAGACTGTGAGAGATACTAAAAAAGACTCAGCAAACTGCAGCCCACAACAGTCACAACTTCAAACATATAGACACAGATGAGTTGAAAGTAATACATGGAAATATGTATATACTGCAAACAGTAAGCATAAGGATAAAATGAGTCAGGTCATTAGTATCAGATAAAACAGATGGTAAGGCAGATTATACCAGACATTTTAAAAACATTTGATAAAAGAACTGATGAAGACATAACAATTATAAATATAAATGTGACTAATAACAGAGCTTCAAAATACATGAAGCAAAAAAACTGACAATTAAAAATCAGTAAGAAAAAGAACACTGGGATACATTAGAAAATGCCTTGATCTAACGGATATTAGAGAACACTATGCCAAACTGTAGAATACATATTCAAGTGCACACAGATATTCACTAAGATATGGCACATGTTGAGTCACAAGATAAGTCTCAATAAATATGTAAAGAGTGAAATGAAAAAAAAATGTATTATAAAACAGTAAGATATCTAGGAAAATCCAACATTTGGAATACTTAGAAATTAACATACTTATATAATTAATTCATGGGTCAGATAGGACTCACAAGGGAATTTTCCAAGTATTCTGAACTAAATGATAAAAAAGATGCATCATACCAAAATTTGTGAGATGCAGTTAAAACAGCCTTAGAGGTAAACCTGTGGCTTTAAATTCTTATATTACAAGAGGAAAGGTCTCAAACCAATTAATTACCTACGCTGGGAACAAAAAGCTAGAAATATCATTAAGTGAACAAATTAGTAAGTAGAAGGAAGTAAATGATAAAGATAAATATACAAATAAACAGAAAACAGACAACAGAAAAAAATTAACAAAGACAAAACCTGGTTCTTTGAAAAGACTAACAAAATTGAGAAAAAGCTATACTGAGAAAAAAAAAGAGAAAATACATATCCTTGATTTCAAGAATGAAAGAAGAGTTATTACTACAGATTCTATAAATATTAAAAGAGGATATTATGAACCACTTTATACCAACAAATTCAACAACTCAGATGAAAGGGACAAATTCCTTTAAGAATATAATTTACCAGAAGTGGCATAAAAAAGAGAAAATTTGAAAAGTCCCATATCAAATAAATTAAACATCAAAAACCTACCCACAAAAAAACCTGCAGGGCCAGATGGTTTCCCTAATGAATTTTCTCAAACATTCAAGAAAGATATACCAATCTACAAAAACCTTTTCAGAAAACAGAGGAAAGAATACTACCAATATGAGGCCAATATAATCCTTATACCAAAACGTGACAGACATCACAAAAGAAGAAAATTATAAATCCATATCCTTCATGAACACAGATGCAGAAATCTTTTAACAAAACAGAGCAAACTGAATCCAACAATATACGAAAGGGATAATATATCATGACTCAGTAGGGTTTATCCAAGGAATGCAGGTTTAACCTTCTAAATGCAACCAGTGTAATTCAACATGCTAATGGAATAAAGAAAAACCATATGATCATTTCAATAGGTATAGAAAAAGTATTTGATGAAATCCTACACCTATCTATTCATGATTAAAAACTCTCAGCAAACTAGGACTAGAGAACTTCCTCAATCTAATAAAGGGTATCTACAAGAGCCCAACATATATGTCACAGGGTACTTTCCCCCTCAAAATGGAAATAAGGGAAGGATGACCACTTTCATCACTTCTATTTAACACTATACTGGAGATTCTAGTTCACTTTAATAAGATGGGAAGAGACAGAAGAGTAAGAGGGAGAGGAAAACTATTTGCAGATCACATAACTGTTTATTATGGAAAATCCCAAGGCACTATAAAGTAACTACTAAAACTAACATAATAGGATACAAGGTTAGTATATAAAAATTAAATTAATTTTTTAAGCAACAAACAATTGGAAAACTGTTTTAAAATATATAGCTTCCAAAAACAAAATATTCAGGATTAAATCTAACTGGAAATATCCAAGTCTCCTACATTGAAAAGTAAAAAACATTCCTGATAGAAATTAGAGACCTAATGAATGAAGAGATACAACATCTTCATGGCTTGGAATAATCAATATTGTTAAGATGTCAATTCCTGCCCCACCCTTCACCCCCCCCCATCAGGCGTACCTGGAGATGAGAATGGAGGAAGGCATGAACAACAAAGGGGAAAGGAAACTTTTGGTGGTGACTAAAATGTTCACTTGATACTGGTGTAATTTCACATGTGAAAACTTCTCAAATTGTAAACTTTATTTGATGAATTATACATAAACAACCTCTCAATAGTATTGTAAAAAAAAAAAAAAAGTAAACTAAATCCTACCCAATCACTGGAATGAACCCTCATGAAAACACTTCCTGGTTTACAATCTCTTACTGGATAGGATTTCTCTGACTTTATAACCCCCAGGAAATTCTATTCACAGCTACCTCCTGGAGGCAACATGTAGTTCCTCCCACATAATGTACACCCAGTCCATGTTCACCCAATTGAAATAAATGTTTTTTTCAGTTCTAGGAGTTCTAAGAGTAGGAATATAGACTGCTTTCCTTCCTCTGCTCACTTAAACCTTTAACTAAATCCCCCCTTACTCAGACTCAGGCTTAGAGATGAAAAAAGGCACACAATGGGGGAACATTTAACCAACAAAACTACTCTGTATGGTGGCTCAGTTGGTTAAGCGACTGCTTTCAGCTCAGGTCATGATCCCGGAGTCCTGGGATCGAGTCCCACATCGGGGTTCCAGCTCAGCGGGGAGCCTGCTTCTCCCTCTGACCCTCTCCCCTCTTGTGCTGTTTCTCTCTGTCTCTCTCTCAAATAAATAAAATATAAAAACAATGACAGAAACTAAGTCACAAAACGACAACAATCTCAGATATGCAGAAAATATAGAATATTCTGCCTAGAAGAATGTCCTCTTTTCTATTTATCCATCCATCTTCCAGTTATCTTCCTGATTAATTAAACTTGTAATCACCTTTGAACTGTCACACACAACTTCAAGAATAAGTAATGTGTATGCCCTCATTTTTGTCCCAATAAAAGCTGGATAATTGCAAAGTATATGGGTTGTTTTGTTTTGTTTTTGCAGAGGCCAACATGTTTAAGATAGTGAGTTTATATACTTTACCTGGCTTTTACTCCCACAGATAATTTCCACAACAATGCATTAGAAGATTTTAGCAAAACCATCCACAGCAATTTCCTCTCTCTCTGCTTCTACCATTCTCCTATAGCAGCTACACTGTTCCTGTGTCACTACTTTGCCCTCCAATGGCTTTCTACCCCTCCCTCAAGGTAAAACCCAAGTCTTTATTACAAAAGGTATACAAGGCCCTACACAATCTACTTCCTGCTCCCACCATTTACTTCTCTGATGTCAAGTCCTACTGATGAGGGAACAGAAGGCAAGCTGAGGACAAAGCAGAAAGTGATACCCCACATCCCCCCTTCATGGGATATATGTGACATTCCTCAGGCACTCCTGGCTGCCCTAAAACAAAGGAAAGGAAAAAGTAATAGTTAACTTATAGAGATCACAATCCTGCAAGACATGAGTCTCCCTCAGTTTACAAATGTCTTAGCAATTTATAGGAACAAAGCATTTCTATCAATAACCTAGCTTCCATAAGGAAACGTAGATACCATTAAATGTCTTTATAACCTGCAGCCCATTGATAGATACTTGAAGTGGACAGAGTGTAATGTTACTCCAGGAAGCTCCCAACTATCTTCATGTTAATGCCTTGCCAGAAGGAAAAACAACCTTAACTTGACAATGGCAAGGCCTCCCAGGATCCAGTGAGCCTTCTTTAACATAGGAAAATCTTTTTGAAACATCCCTTTTCCTTACCTCCCTTAACTCCCAAGTATATATCAGTCACTCCTCTCACAACCCCCGGGCAGCAGCTCTTTCTGCCCACGGGCCCTGTCCCTGTGCTTTAATAAACCACCATTTTGCACCAAAGACGTCTCAAGAATTCTTTCTTGGTCGTCGGCCCACCAAACCTCACCTATATTCCAAACCACTATCCCCTCCTCCACACACTAGAACAACCACAGTGACCTCCTTGTTGTTTCTCAAGACCCCAGGTATGTTTCTACCTTGGAGCCTTTGCACTTGTGGGATTTCCAGGGCCTACAGAGCTGACAATCCACTTACATTTATATATAAAGAAACTATGGCCAGAAAAACATCTAAATTATAACACAGTAACTGTAAAACTAGGTCTCCTAACTTCCTAAGTTCTATTTCCCCTAAAGTTGTAATTAATAAAAGTGACACCTCATGACTTTGTAACACGACTTGATTTTGCTCATAATTTTACTGTTCTTAAACAGAAGAACTCTGGATGATTAAATGCTGCTAAAATATAACACAATCTCAGGGGGTTTTTTGGTTTTGTTTTTAGAGTTTCTATTTCCTACCACTGGCAGCATCCCAAGAGCATTATTTCCTACTTAGAATCCTTTCAAAGCACCTTACCTGTGCTAAGCATCCAACAGAAACACAGTAAACATGTGCTCTCACTATCCATAAGCAACAGTTACATACAACCATTTCAACTTTTTCTACAACAATACTAAATTTGTCCACTTATTTTAAAATCCTGAATGAGGCACTTAGGCAAACACTAACCAGTGACCAGGAAGGGTCTCTTTCAATTACAAGAAACAATATACTCAAAAAGATGCACCTTCAGTCTACTAATTTAACAGTTGTGCCCATACACACCTTGAAGAGACAAAAGATTTTTTAAAGAATTTCCTGGATTGGATCCAATTTAAGAAATAAGTCAAAGGCTATGAAAATGCAAGAGGCTACAAAAAACAAAGGGTGCACACAGATCTGAAAACACACACATACATTCCACCAACAGAAAAGAAGACATGTAGCAA
The DNA here is from genome assembly GCF_003265705.2 of Callorhinus ursinus. NCBI lineage: Eukaryota > Metazoa > Chordata > Mammalia > Carnivora > Otariidae > Callorhinus > Callorhinus ursinus. The sequence goes on along the minus strand of NW_027397080.1, from coordinate 4,035,898 downwards.
CCACATTCCCCTCTGCGTTCGTCTCTACCCTGTTTACTACAAACACATCTACCTCTCCACCTGAAATTTTTGTTTTTTGTTTTTTGTTGTTGTTGTTGTTGTTGTTTTTCAGTTCAGGACCAAGATTTGGCTTTGTGCAGGACAGGCCAGAAGTGCAGAAAAGGTAATGCCTCCAGCAGCAGCATCACTCAATGAGGGGGAAGAGGTGACAGATAGATAGCTTGCTGCCCAGAGTTCTAAACCACCTCCCAGCATTTCCCAATTTGACTGAGCCAGTCCATACACATAAGTGATTTGATAATTGCCCCACTTTCCTAGTATCACGCCTCAAACTACCTCTACTCAATTCCTTGTCTACTTACAGAGCTCAAATCATGACAGGGATCTTCTTTCCTCAAAAAGAATGTCTCCTGGAAGAGACAGGAAATCTTCCTTTAGCACAACAGTCCTCAAATTTTTTGATCTCAGAACTCCATTGCACTATTAAAAGTTACTGAGGTTCCCAAAGAGCTTTTATTTATGTGACATATCTATTTTTACTTACCTATTAGAATTTTAAACTGAGACAAAATTTATTAATTCATTTAAAAGTGACATACTGCATGTTAACATAAATACTGTTTTGTATGAAAAATATAGTCTCCAAAAAAAAAACTTAATGAGAAGAATGGCATTATTTTATATTTTTAAACAAATTGCTTTAATGCTTTGCTTAATAGAAGACCTCTGCATTCAATCTATGGCAAAATCACAGATCATGTAACCCCTGAAAAATTACGAGTAAAAAAGGTAAAGAACATCTTAGTATTATGAACACAATTTTGACCCCATGGACCCCCTGAATGGGCCTCACACTGCCTTAGCATGACAGATTCCTATAAGCAAAGAATAATACTACAAAATAATCAAGACACATGATTTAATTTGGGGGGGACAATCAAAGAATGAACAGAGAAGAATATGTTTCTGTGATTATCAACATGATAAACGAGATAAACTGTACTAATCTGAAGCACTCATTCTTTCAAGCACTTTTTTAAGCACTCATTCTTTCAAGCACTTTTAAGAACTGCTTAAAACCGGGAGTTCCCTTTTCTATTCCTCACCATTCAGTTCCCTTGTGATGAGGGAAGAGAAGGCAAGCTGAGGACAAAGCAGAAGCTGACACCACACTACCTTCCCCCCACCCCCCGCCCCCGCCATGGGATATATGTGACATTCCTCAGGCATCCCTGGCTGCCCTAAAGGAAAAACAAATAACTTAACAGAGATGACAATCCTACAAGACATCAGTCTCCCTCAGTTTACTTATAAAAGCCTTAGCAATAGCTTCCAGAAGGGAATGTAAATACAATTAAATGTCTTTGTAACCTGCAGCCCATCTACAGATACTTGAAATGGGCAGAGTGTAATGTTCCTCCAGGAAGCTCCCAACTATCTTAATGTTAATACCTTACCAGAAGGGTAAACAACCTTAACTAGACAATGGCAAGCCACCCCCCCAATCCTGTGTGTCTTTGGCATATGAAAGTTCTTTAGAAACAGCCCTTTTCCTTACCTCCCCCAATCCCACAGTATATAATCAGCCATCCCTCAACCCCAGTGCAGCAGCTCTTTCTGCCCACGGGTCCTGTCCCCATGCTTTAATAAACCACCATTTTGCACACCAAAGCTGTCTCAAGGATTCTTTCTTAGTCGTCGGCTCCGGACTCCACCCCACTGAACCTCACCCAAAACCCCATCACTTGGCATAGTTTCAGTTTTCTAGTCTTCAAAAAAATCTCCGTAGGTAATATCCAGCTAATTTTGCTTTTTTTCTACCCTCAGCAGCTTCCAGTAGACAGGGCACTTTTCAATATATTCTTTGGTTGAACTGAACAAGCAAAGCCAAATTAAAAAGCAAAATATATGCAAAAGGTTAAAGAGAAATAATCAGTATAAAAACAAACTAAGAGGACAGAAAAAATGAAATGGGGGGCATACACGCATGCGAGTGGGGGGTGCAGAGGGAGAGGGAGAGGGACAAGTTGACTCCATGCTGAGCCCAAGACAGGACTCAATCTCATGACTCTGAGATCACGACCTGAGCTGAAATTAAGAGTCGGATGCTCAACCACCTGAGCCACCGAGGTGCCCCTTTGGGCACTTTTTTAATGACTAGACTTGTACATGTAATTCCCCCTCACTCTTTCACATTGTCAGTCATCCTCATCTGCCTTATTTCATTTAACAGGCCTCACTGAAACATCAGTTCTCTGCTATATGAGCCCAAAATTCTCAAGACCCTCATCTTTAGAGTGACCACATAATTTATCATCCAAATGCTATTTTGAGAATAGGGAACTATTAATTATGTTGAGACAGCAAGCAATATTATGAATTATCAGTTTAATTTCCTGCTTAACTAAGAGCTTCATAAGGGAAGAGTCTGTCTTGCCTACCTCTATTCCCCCAACACTTCGCTCTATGTGCTCGTTCTCTGAATGGCATGAATAATGCAAATTAATTTCAAAGAGGAAAAACTCATCCAGATAAAATGAACTGCTCTGTTCTCTCCCAAATCCTGATACTATACCACCCCATATCGTATCTTTGATCATGACCTCTTATCTCATGCCTCCCTATCTGAACCCCCTCCAATCAGAATATAAACTTCAGGAGAGCAGAGAATGTCTGTTTTGTTAAATGATGTTTCCCCAGCACCTAAAGCAGTGCCTAAAGCTCAGTGAATGCTGCCTTATCTTGCCTTGCCTATCTCTACCTGAAAGCCAAGGCACAAAACCCATATGAAGCCATCCCAGATAGTCCCAGTAAAACAATGTCTCCTTCCTCTGCATACAGTAATGTGTCATATCTTTCTTATAAGACTTTCTATACATACTTTGACCTTGTGCTAGAATTCTGTTTTATCGTGTCTCGTTGTTCTTGGTATACTGCCTAACATTTTAGCACAATGCCTGACACACAGTATCTAGAAAACAAAGATGTGTCAAATGAAACTGGTAAAATGGCAGCATTTCACACAATTATGAGTACATATTAAGAGGCCAGATACCGTGCTAATTTTCTAGAGAACTTACTTATTCATGCATATATCCCTAGCCCAGGCCATTGTCATTTCACAATGGCAGCTCCATCTACTCAGCACTGAGGGGGTTCAGAACAAGCCATCCCAGAACATGCCACTTTGGCATGCAGATTATTTTGAGCTGAAGGCAAATAAGACCCAGTAGACTGAGGAAAAACTTTTTACATCCTCAACTGCCCAAAAGAATTTAGAAAGGGGCCTGTACCAGGAAGAAAGTTATTACCAGAGATAACTTTTTGTATCTGACTTATCTGCACGGCAGGACAAACATTAATTTACCAAACATTTGCCCTTCTCCCACCTTCCTGTGAATTGCCTTCTTCTCCAAAGCCCCAGACCCACATCCCTTTCCCTAGCTCATGATGGTATATAAACCTCAAATGCCCGGGTGTCATCGAGTCTCATATCTTTGTTGGACTCCCATATGTACATATGTAATTAAATTTGGTTTTCTCCTATTAATCTGCCTTTTTATTATGGGGGAGGGGGAGTCTCAGCCAACAACCTAGAAGGGTAGAGGGAAAATTATTTTTCTCCCCTACAGCATCCTCCTCTTGCAAGGAGTATTTTATAAAGAGAAGTATCTTAACTGTTTTAATTCCATTCTCAACACTACAGGCTAGCAAATCAAAGTTAACTTCCTTGATTCCAAGGCTTTAGGCTTTCTATTCCTTATCTAAATGTCCACACCCTAGCCTAAACTCTTCACTACAGTTAAAAAGGTTCTCAATTATGCCCACCTGTACTTCTTGCCCCATCAACCCTGCACACCGTTTTCTCCAAGTGGAACAACATCCTTTACCATTTCTATCCAAAAAAGTTACATGCCGAGTTTCATTCCTCTTCCCAGAGGCCTTCTGAGGGCAGCATTATCTATTTTGAGTCACTTTAATTATCCTTGCCTGGTCTAACAGATTTATTAGTTAGTACTTGTTCTGTCATTTATAATCATATTTATGTCCCTAATCATGTATGTGTGTGTCTCTGTGTGTACATATATCAACTTTATATATATGTATGTTCAATGTGGGGGTTCTCTTCTAAAATCATGGACCATTAGCTGACAAGATATGCACATATACAAAGAAATCTGATGCACTGTTGTGATCTTCAACATAGCAAATACTAGTGGTAGGAAAGGACAGTTGTAAACAGCATAAACTCTAAAGGCAGACTACCTAGGCTCATAATGCTACCTGGTACTTATTGTCCTTACTACCCTTTGACAACTTACTTAACATCCACACCTATCAGTTTCATTATTTGAAGTTACTATAAAAATTCCACGAGTTAATATATATAAATTTTTTAAAAAGCATCTGGGGGTGCTTGGGTGGCTCAGTCAGTTAAGTCTCTTGACTTTGGCTCAGGTCATGATGTCAGGGTCCTGGGATCAAGACCTGGGATCAAGCCCCATGTCGGGCTCCACGCTCAGTAGGGAGTCTGCTTGTCCCTCTCCTTCTACCTGCTCATGTGTGTGCTCTCTCTCTCTCAAATAAAGAAATAAAATCTTTAAAAAAAAAATAAAAAGCATCTGGCACATAAACTCAATATAATTATCTATTATTATTACAATGTTGTCTTAGCACAGATTATTATAAAAAATGACTATAAGCTAGGTGGCTTATCAACAACTGAAAATGTATTTCTCACAGTTCTAGAGGCAGGAACTCCAAGATAATGGTGCCAACATGGTCAGGTTCTGGTGAGAACCCTGTTAAAGGTATCCTCACTGGTTTCTCACATGGTGCAAAGAGAGTTAGCTAGCTTTGTGGCCTATTCTTAGAAAGGCACTAATCCCATTCACGAGGGCTACATTCTTTTGACCTAATTACCTCCCAAAGGGCCCACCTCCAAATACTGTCACACTGAAATTAGGGTTTCAAATATATGGATTTTGGGGGGACACAAACATTCAGTTCAAAGCAGTTGTTAAGACTTCTATCTTCTCACTTTAAAACTAAGGATACTGAAACTCAAAACAACAAACAATTTGCCAAAGTTACAAGAACAAGTAACCTGTAAAGCCAGAAGAGAAACAAAGGACTCCTAGTAAAGGAGCCTATTCATTTCACCATGCTAAACTTTATTCAATAATATTTTTAAAGTCTGCAGGTTCATTTTATGATAAAGAAAAAGTGGTAAGAAGATGAAAGAAATAAGAAAAAGGGAAATGAGAGACGTTTATATACGCAAGGATTAAGAAAAGAAGAAAGGAATGCTGTAATGATCAAGACAGAACATGGGCTTATGTTCATGTAAATAGAAGGGCCAGGGAGGTGATCCAGAGAAATTACGAATATTAGGTTGGAGATAACTATCTTGCTTTATTTTTCCTTAACTATCACGCTTTATTTTTCATTTAGGACATAAAGATATGGTTACTTTCATTTTTAAAAATCCATTCCCTTTAGCAGTTTAGAAAGCCAATTCTGTTCCTCTCAAAGCTCATCTCTCTCTGATGTTTACACATGGGAAAAAAAATTACAGATTTCAGAAATTTAATAAACCTCAAGAATGTCAACATACTTACCATGTACATTTTAAAAACTTTTAAAAGTTTAGGGATGCCTGGCTGGCTCAGTCAGTAGAGATGGTGACTCTTGATCTCAGGGTTGGGAGTTTGAGCACCACGCTGGGTGTGTAAAAATTACTTTAAAAAATAAAAATAGGGGGGCATCTGGGTGGCTCAGTCATTAAGCGTCTGCCTTTAGCTCAGGTCATGATCCCAGGGTCCTGGGATGGAGCTCCGCATCGGGCTCCCTGCTCGGCGGGAAGCCTGCTTCTCCCTCGCCCACTCCCCCTGCTTGTGTTCCCTCTCTCGCTGTGTTTCTGTCAAGTAAATAAATAAAATCTTTAAAAATAAATAAATAAAAAATAAAAATGGGGTGCCGGGTGATTCAGGTCATGATCTCAGAGTCGTGAGATCGAGCCCTGTGAGGCTCATGCTGGGCAGGGAATCTGCTTAAGATTCTGTCTCTGCCTCTCCCTCTGTCCCGCCCCCCTTGCTCACTGGTGCTCACTCTCACTCTCACAAATGAATGAATGAATGAATGAATGAATGAATGAATGAATAAAACTTTTTAAAAGTTTCAATTTATGGGCCATGTTTAGTTTTTGAGAAAACTTTAACATATAAATATCATACTCAGAACCATCACTATTTGACTATCTAATGCGTTTCCTTAGATAAAACCCAATGGTCATTTAAAATACAAAGTGTTCTAATAAAAATACTACCTCCCCTCAACTCCGAAAAACACCTCTAAATGAAAAAATAGACATAACTAGTTTGTCAGAGCAAGAAATTATGTTTTGTATGAAGACTATCTTTCAGAGTATTTGTTAAATGATATCTGTCTCCCTAATTATATATACTCTGCTTACAGCTAGAATCTTTCTATATAGTTCCTCTCCTACAGGAGCAACCAATACACAGCTCAGGTCAAAATAATTATCAGTAGTATTAACCAAAAGACTCTGGCTCTTTTATGGAACTATACTACAAAGGTAAGTTGTTGAAGCTTTTACATGCTTTTTAACTTAAAATGAAGATAAAAAGATAAACAGTAGAAAATATAAAAAATATGTGTCCAAAATATACACTGAAGAACAAATGCTTTGTATGTAAAACATACTTCTGTAATTTGAATCCTTTATTTCTATAAACTTCCACTGTAAAACGGACAATATGGTCTTCAGGAAAAAAAGGACTCTCAAAAATAGATTGATTGCTCTAAGAACTATGAAAGAAGGTAACAATAAAATTCAGGGCTGATATCCAAAAGGAATGCACAGTTGTCAACCCAACTACCAATTCAAATTTCCAAAAATAATTCATGTTCCAGGAACTTCAGAATAAGAGGACAAATAGGAGAGAAGGCCACGATTCCTCAGCCTTCCAAGATATACATCCTTGCTGATGCTCTGGGTTAACAATGTGGATAGCTCTCCCCTTCCTTCGAATTCTGGCAATAGAAGCTAAATGTTTTGTACTCCGTATCTTCACACAATTAAAGCCCAAGTGCTAAGTCTCCTTTAAAAGGCAGTAGTTGGAGGGCAGGAACTGAGGTTCATTCCCTCTCAAACCATTACATATGGTTTACATACATACATTACATACATTACATACATAGCTCATCAACATCTGTCTTACAACTTACCAGAAAACCATCCCACCAATACTAAACTTTAATTTCTTTTTTAAGATTCTGTTTATTTATTTGACAGAGAGAGAACACACACGCAGGGGAGCAGCAGAGGGAGAGGGAGAAGCAGGCTCCCCAACGAGCAGGGAGCCCGACATGGGGCTCAATCCTAGGACCCTGGGATCATGACCTGAGCTGAAGGCAGATGCTTAACCGAGTGAGCCACCCAGGCGCCCCTAAACTTTAATTTCTTAAACAGTGGTATGTATAAAACCAAAAGGTGTTCTGGCCCAAGAGTTCACCTCCAATTCTATATAGCTTGATAACTGGAATATTGAATTCCCTCTGCTGGCTCCATAAATCTGCCTCACTAAATCCCACTGCTGCTATACTTCATGAGCTTACCTGATCCCAACTTAAACCCAGCTTAAGGTTCTTATCTTTGAGATTGGGAAGTTTCATCTCACTACCAAGAATAGGTATAAAACAAATTTATTTGACCAAATGATTACCCAGTTTCTTTTATCTTATTCCCCTTGCCCTGATTTATTCTGCAAACATTTACTGATACTTATTATAGGCTGTGAAAAATACTAACACTGGAGATACAAATATATTTTCTCAGCTCTTAAGGGATCACAGTCCAGCGAAGGAGACAAATACAGAGACAAATAATTTCTACAAAGTGTGAGAAATTCTATAAAAGAACTTTGTAAGAGTTCTACAAGAACAAAAATAAAGAAATGAGGAAAAGTTTCACAATGTAGTTAAGGTTTGAAATGAGTCTTAAGGAAGAGCAGGGTAGAATGGTGTGTATATATGTGTTTTAGTTGAGATGACGAAAATACAGAATGGGGAAAGCTGAAAGCTAAAGTTAATGTCTGATGACAGCCCAAGTGTTGACCAAGTTTATTCCAACAAATAACTTAGGATATCAACTAGAGCTCCTTTTCTCTTTCATTGTTATAAATTAATTTTAACCATTAATTCACAAGAATGATCTTACAAACAACACTTACACATAGGATTTGGTATAAAAATTACTACATGGTTGGAAGCAGGAAAAAGTATTGTGAAGACAATCAGGAAAATTCAATGTAATTAGACTGCTTATCTGCAGTGAAAGGGACAGCTTTGTTACATAAAACCAGTCCTCAATGTTGTAGATACAGAGGAAAGAATACCAAATTAAAATTTAAGAGATCTGGATTCAAGGCTCAGTTAGACAGGAGGTGTGCCCTAATTATAAAACAAACTTTTTACTTAATTCCTAAACTACTTACCTCACTCAAGGGGTTAAGATCAAATAAAATGAGTCTGAAAGTGCTCTGAAGAAACAGAAATGCTATACAAATAAAATACTACCTTCATTAAGGTTGTACTTATTAGAAATGAACTTTAAAAATCTATATTGCTGACATAAACTCTATCATACTAAATTTGCGATAAAGAGCTTTTTACCCGTTCTACAGATCGTGCTCTCTTCTTTGGCCGAGTAGGCAGCGCATCTTCCTTCGGATTGGTGTCTATTGCCCAGTAGGACCCCTAAAGGTAAAAAAAGAAATTATATTAACAGTATATTACGGCAACTCTATACCATTAAGAATGGATTTTTATAATCCTCTGCTCCAGTAGCAAACGTTCTGCAGATACAACAGTGGAAAAGTGGCATCAGAAGATACACTAGGCTTTGTACTGAGAAAAGTAGTTTATATGAGAAAAAAAAGTCCATTTACAACCAGAATTAAAAAAGAAAAAAAAATCACAATCTGAAGTAGTGAGGTCCAAGAACTTCTGCCACAGCCAAAGTAAAGTGCAGTGACCAACTGAACACACTTTTAAAATATATACTGATTCTTAATTGGACATATATGATAACTACAACAGCATAGGACATTCAAGTCTAACAGTTTTATGTATAAAGATACTATAGTTTCTATATTCTGGGACCTTACAAATCTAAATGGTAAGTGAAACAATTTATAAAGACAAACTGCTTGAACACACTTTATATAATAAATGCATCCTGGGAAGCAATGGTCTGTAAATAAATCTTTTATTGCTTATTCTATCACAACTTTTAACTATTATCCTCTCTTAGACACAAGTTCTCAGACCACTCATTTGAAAATACTATTTAGTCCCTACTGTGTTCCAGGCACTCAAAAACTGTGACTCCTTTAAAAAATATTTGAAAAGTATAGATCATAGCATTTACACATTGTTATACAGATGAAGAAACCGAAGTTCAAAAAGAGAAGTGGTTTGTTCCACCAAGGGTGTAAGAACCAGGACCAGAATCAAGGTCTTGCTTCCCTTCTCCCTCAACTGGTTTACACACACACACACACACACACACACTCTCTCTCTCTCTCTCTCTCTCTCAAGGGGGGCAAGGAATGAAGGAGAGAGTAAGAAAAGGAAATAAGGGAGGGAGATACGCATCCCAGCTTCCCAGGCTCCTTTTCAGGCAGTATTTGAAATACAGCAGGAAATACAGGGGAAATACAGCACTCATCTATCAATCCTCAAACTTGTGTCCAACATGAATTACCTGCTTAGAGTTCTTTAAGCATACCACGTCCTTTCTCACACAGCTATGCCTGCCCTACATGCTGATCTCACTGCCTATAATATCCACCCTACCACTAACAACCTCACATTCTACCTTCAAAATTTAGCTCAGATCTTATCTAAAGGTATCCTTCCTGATCCTCCCACTGTCCTTAAGAATTCATCATTCTATCCGTTAAGATCTCCATACATTTTATACATTTAGACTGTTGACTGGACTTAACATTTATAAACTTATTTGTAGGCCTGTATCCTTTCTGGGCTGAGTTCCTAACAGCAGAAACTCATTTCTATATCCACTGCGCCAGGCACAATGTTAGACACATAGCAAGTACTCAATAAACACTTGTTAAAATGGGAAGAAAAGCATTTGAACAAACTGTGCCAACAATGTTAACAGTACAGGGTATGATACCAGGCCTTCCCATATCCTAGTCTATGCAAGTACCTGAACTTAGCACTCATTTCATCACCCAGTCATTACTGGAGGATTCTCCCAAGATACCTTTTCAAAGTAGTCACTGTAGTTTCAGCTAATTAGTCTACCAGACCTGATGTAAACTTGCCAAGAACCATGTAAAATGTACATGGTACAGAAATTAAGCACTAAAAATAAAAACAATGATTTTATGAGTAGGTTGAGCTAGCAAGTTTCAAAATAAACAAAGGAGGAAGAAAGTTTTATACTCGTTGCACAAGTTGAAAAATAAAGCAGGAAGAAAAAACCAACACTCATCAGACAATAGGTTAAAATCCACTGTTCACAGAAATGACAAATTCCACTGTTTAGTGTTGTTTTCATGGGTGTATATTTGTGTATTAATCTGGGAAAACTACTCACTGTCCACACATCAGACTGATTATTAAACATTTTAAAACTATAAAAAAGTATCTATTTTTCCACACAAAATATGATTGACTGTGGCTTGTCACAAATACATCAACAAAGAAAATTATTGTTCATAAGTCTAACTATTCAGGATGTACTCACAAACCCCTAAATGCCCAAATGCAAATACAAACAGCCTGAAATGATTCACAAAAGAAACTGTAAAATCTTCCACCTTAAGTAGCACTTGTTAACCTGTCTGAATTTCATCTGTGAAATCACAGGTTTGAATTAAATAACCTCAAAATTTCCCTTCACAAATCAAAACCACAAGATACCATTTCACACCCATTAGGAGGTCTATTACCAAAAAGTGTTGGCAAGGATGTGGACAAACTGGAGCCCCTGTACATCACTACTGGAATGTAAAATAGTGCAGCCACGATCGAAAATGAGCTGCAGTTCATCCAAAAATTAACAGAGAATTGCTGTATGATCCATCAGTTCCACTTCTAGGTATATACCCAAAAGAATCAAAAGCAAGGACTTGAATGGATATTTGTATACTCATATTCATAGTAATATTATTCACAAGAGCTAAAACGTAAAGCAATCCAAATGTCCATCAACAGATGGATAAATAAAATGTGGGACATACAGTCAATGGAATATTATTCAGGAAGCAAATTCTGGGGTGCCTGCGTGTCTCTCAGTCGGTTGTGTCTGCCCCTCCTCCAGCTCACGTGCATACACGTACTTGCTCACTCTCTAATTTTTAAAAAATAAAAATATAAGGAAAGAAATTCTGACATATGTATGCTGTAACATGAGTGAAATCATGAAGACATCATGCTAAATGAAATAAGTCAATCTCAAAAAGACAAATATTGGGGCGCCTGGGTGGTTCAGTTGTTAAGCGTCTGCCTTCAGCTCAGGTCATGATCCCAGGGTCCTGGGATCAAGCCCTGCATCCGGCTCCCCGCTCGGCAGGAAGTCTGCTTCTCCCTCTCCCACACCCCTGGCTTGTGTTCCTGCTCTCGCTAACTCTGTCAAATAAATAAATAAAATCTTAAAAAAAAAAAAAGACAAATATTATGTAATTCTACTTACATAAGGTACCTACAGTGGTCAAAACCATAAACACAGGAAGTAGAACGGTGGCTGCCATGGGCTGGGGTACTGAAGATAAGGAATTACTACTTAATGGGTGTACAGTTTCAGTTTGGGAAGATGAAAAAGTTTTGGAGATTGATGGTGGTGATGGTTGTAAACAATGTTAATGTCTTTAATGCCACTGCACCATACACTTAAAAAATGGGTTAAAATGTTAAATTTTATGTTCTGTATCTTACCACAAAATGTCCCTTTCAGCTACCTTTAAAAAGCAGTTACTTTTGCTCTTCCTTATTAAATAATTTTTCTCACAGAAACTGAACTGCCCAAATACAGCCTATCAACAAACACACATTCCATCCAATTTCTTCCCAGAGTAAGGCCTACTACTCTAGGCTCATGTGCAACAAGTAGGAAACGACAGTTTTTTGTTGTGTGGTTTTATTTTTAAAATCAACTTTATTGGAGTATTTAAATTTTTAAGATTTTATTTAAGACAGAGAGAGTGAGTGTGAGCGCACATAAGAAGGGCGGAGGGGCAGAAGCAGGCTCCCCACTGAGCAGGGAGCCCAATGTGGGGCTCTGTGGAGCTCCATCCCAGGCATTACCTGAGCCAAAAGCTAATGTCCAACCGACTAAGCCACCCAGGCGCCCCTATTTTCACCCACGTTTTCTTCTAGATGTTTCGTAAAATAGTCTTAACCTTTATGTTAAGGTCTCTGACTCAGGGTTAACTATCTGTATAAGGCAAGGATCAATATAAATTTTCCTCAAACCCACATATACAGCACCACTCCTTGGAAAGACTATATCCTTTTCCCACTGAATTACATTGGCATCTCTATCAAAAATCAGCTGCATATATACACGGGTCTATTTCTGAACTCTATTCTGTTCCATTGATCTACATGTCTATCCTTATACCAATACCACTGTGTCTTGATTATTCTAGCTATATAAAAGCCTTGAAATCAGGCACTGTAAGTCCTACAACTTCGGTTGTCTTCAAAATTGTTTCGCCAATTCTAGGTCCTTTGCATTTCCACATAACATGAGAACCAGTTTGTCCGTTTCTTAAAAAAAAAAAAAAAGTTTGCTAGAATTTTTATTGGGATTGCATTAACCCTATAAATTGATTTGGAGAAGACTGACATGTAACAATGAGTTCTCTATTCCACAAACCCATTAACATGCCATAGCTCTTCATTTACTTAGGTCTTCTTTTATTCCTCTTAGTAATGTTTTACAGTTTTCAGTGAAGAGGTCTGCATTTATTTTGTTAAAATGTATCCCTAAAGTATTTCATTGTTTTGCACGCTACTGCAAATGGAATTGCTTTTGTTAACCTGCACTGGTTCCTTGGTAGTTTAAAAAAATTATACTGACCTTGCATCTTGTGACTTTGCTAAACTCATTTATTAGTTCTAGGAGCTTTTCCATAGCTTCTTTAGGATTTTCTACATATGCAATAATGTTGTTTGCAAACAAAGACAGTTTCACTTAGTATTTTTCAACCTGGATGTCTTTTCTTGCTTTACTCCACTGGCTTGGACCTCTACTAGAATGTTGCCTAACAGTGAATGCAAAAATCCTTGTTTGTTCTCAGTCTCAGAAGCATTCAGTTTCTCTTCATTAAATATGATGTAAATTGTTTTTGACAGATGTCTTGTTAATCAAATTAAGGAAATTCCTTTTTATTCCCAGCTTGCTAAATGAGTTTCAATTTTTTTTTCTACACTTAAGATTTTTCTGTTTTATTCTACTACTTAGTGAGTTATATATTATCAATTGGTTTTCTAATTTTAACCTGCACTGCGTTCCTGGGACAAATCCCACTTGATCACAACATATTCTCCTTTTCATATATCAATGATTTTAATTTGCTAATATTTTGTTAAAGATCTTTGGGTTTATGTTCACAAAGGATACTGGATAAGTTTTCTTATTATTTCTTTGCCTGACTTTGGTATCACAGTGATGCTGACTGAATTCATGAAATGAGCTGTAAACTGCTCCTTCATCCACTATTTTTTTTTAACTTTCTGAAAGATTGGCATTGCTTTTTCCTTAAATATTAAAGCTTCTGGTTTCATTGCTTTTGTTTATTTTCTCTTTTATTGATTTCTAATCTTACCTTTATTGTTTCCTTCCACTTACTTTGGATTGAATTTGCTCTTATTTTCCTAACTTAAGGTAAATGCTTACATAACTGATTTCAGACCCTTCTGATTTTTCTAATTTAAAGCTGTAAGCTTCTTCCTAAACACTACATCCACTGCATGTCACAGATTTTTATATATTCTGCTCTCATTACTACTCAGTTCAAAATATTTTAATATCCCTATGATTTTGTCTTTGAACCCAGAGGTACTTTAGAGATGCATCATTTCATTTCTAGACATTTGGGTTTTTTAAAATATATTTTTGTTAACTGATTTCTAATTTAATTCTACTAGTCAGAAAACATACTCTATAAAATCTCACCCTCTAAGTAATCTACTAAAACTTGTTTTCTGGCCCAGCATGTGGTCTATCCTGGTGAATATTTACTGTGCTTTTGAAAAGAATGTATATTCTGCTTTTGATGAATGTAGTATTCAGATCCTTAAATACTTACTTGTCTAACTGTTCTATTATTTGCTGAGAGAAATGTGTTAAAATCTCTTCCTATTATTGTGGATCTATTTCTTTTTTTTAGTTCTGACAGTTTGATTTTTTTTTTTTTTGGAAGTTCTAGTTTTTCGGGGGTTTGGTTTAGATTTTTTTTTCCTAAGATTTTATCTTTAAGTAATCTCCACCCAGTGCACGGCTTGAACTCACAACGTTGAGATCAAGAGTCCCATGCTCCACCGAATGAGCCAGCCAGGCGCCCCAAGAAGCTTTGTTTTTTGGAGGCACACACATTTATAATTCTTAGATGCTCCTGAGGCATAGGTCTTTTCTTCTGCTATCTCTATGATATGCTGTTAAGGCCACTCAGTGAATTATCCATTTAGTTATAATTCTTTTCAGCTCTACATTTTCATTTGGTTCTTTTCATTGTTCCCATCTCTGTACTGAAATTCCCTGTCTGTTCATTCATTCATTATTTGAATATACATTATTCTGATTCTTTCAATATACTTATATAGTGGCTGTTTTGAAATTTGTGTCTACTAAATCCTTTCTCTGGGCCACTTGTTCACCTGATTCAAAAGCTGAGATAACTCTCTTTCCTGAGCCATACTGACACCAGTCTCTTTCATTTCCTACCCTTTTTAGGCAAGCTCTCCATGAATTTTTCCCTCAGTAATGAACCATGCTGAATTCCAACGTAAGGACTACAATATTTAGAAGGACATGTGGTATCCTAAAGAGAACATCTATCAATCAACATACCTGGATTCAGACCCCAGATCTGGTTCAACAATCTTGAAAAAGTTACCAAACCTTTGATCTACTTTCCTCATATCTGTATCATAGAGTTATCATGACAATTAGCACTAAGTATATACTAGGAAATCTAGTTATTACTATTTAACTATAAACAAGAAGTGTCCATAGGACAGAGATGTTAAGTCATTTTACAAATAACTTACAGGATAAATAATAAAGAGGACAGTGGACACAAATTTATGAGTGATTTTAATGGGAATATAAGTTAAAACATATACAATACAGGGCGCCTGGGTGGCTCGGTTGGTTAAGTGACTGCCTTCGGCTCGGGTCATGATCCTGGAGTCCCGGGATCGAGTCCCGCATCGGGATCCCTGCTCGGCGGGGAGTCTGCTTCTCCCTCTGACCCTCTTCCCTCTTGTGCTATCTCTCATCCTCTCTCTCTCAAATAAATAAATAAAATCTTTAAAAAAAAATATACAATACATACTATTTTTATTATATTCAAGTTTTCCTGGTTTTGAAAATATATACACCAAAATGGTCAACATCTCCTGAATACAACTAATTGCTCAACTGTCATGCATAGAACTAAAATGAATATCTACCTTAGAAATTGTGATTCCAAATTTCCAATCTCTAAAATGTTCTACTTTTCATTACTTCTAGTTCTTTAACTTATATTTTACTACCAAAAGGCAACACTGACTCCAGATTTCAAATATATATTTAGTAGATTTAGCATATTATTATTTCTGGTTCTTCTTGCACTTATGTTTTCAAAATCCAGTACTTTTGAAATTTTTGATGGCTCAGAATTTTGGTCAAGGATGGCCATCTCTGCTCCAAAATTGTAAAACATTCTCATATTTGGTTTATAAACCCCAAACAGAATGAGGACTCTGATTAACTTTTTCATTTCTGTATCATCTATTTCCTCGCAAGCACTTTTGTATACACATCAGGTTTCAGGATTTGTCCTCTTATGATATCAAGTGAATTTGGTGCAGAAATATAAAAGATGAAAAATACTATCAGAAGACTTTCCAGAAAAAACAGGATGATTTTGATTCTAGTCACAAAATACTGTATGATGAAGACTTTCTTCCTGAATGACTAAAGGGATGAGAATATTATATTATCTTTTTGTCCTCAGAAATATATCAATAACTCAGTATTTCTTGGATTTGGGAAGATTAATCTAAGATATCATTAGATGATGATTATCAACATGACAATTAGAGTCTAAAGTATTGCTGTCTTTGTATTCATTTTCTGGGATTCTACAGATAAAAGTAAACCATTTTCCCTTGTCAATTTTCATCTTTGTCCTTATGGACAGGAAAAAAACCCTAAACTCTCAACTTTATTCAGTGAAAGTTAAAAGAAAAAAAATCTTTAAATGGTTTCTATAGACTTTTCTTATACATTCTTGAAAGTGGGCAACATAGTAATAAGAGAACTGAAGTATAACCACGACGATTTCATTACTACATCATCTTTCTAGATCATTCAATCATTCTTTTGTAGTCTTGTGATTTTAATATTTGGGCATGATGGAGAAAAAACTGATGGGCAATAATGAAATAAGGTGACATAATCATTTCAAGATTAAGAAAAACAAGATCAATAAAATCCCATAATGCATGTTAGATTTATAAAAAGAATCACATGCTAATTGCAAGATAGAATAAGTTTTATTCTTTTTTAAAAATATATAACTTTCTTATTTGTTCTTTAGAAGATTTCGAAGAAAGAATAAAAGTAATAAAATAATCGTCTTTACAAATTAGACTGCTCAAAATAGATACTCGAAAACTGAATTGGATCCAATGGACCCTGATGATATACCAAGGATTAAATAAAATATATATGAAGTATTTCCTCCTCCAGTATTTGATCACATATTGTTTTGTATTAATTTTCTAATACTCTTCATCTCCTACAATTTCTATTTAAGAGAGAAGCACAAAAATATCTGGCAAATCTTGACTTTTAAGGGCTTTTCTTTTTTTTTTTAAGATTATTTATTTATTTGGGAGAGAGAGAGAGAACGCTGGGGGGGGGAGGGTCAGAGGGAGAAGCAGACTCCCCGCTGAGCAAGGAGCCGGATGCAGGGACTCGATCCCGGGACTCCAGGATCATGACCTGAGCGGAAGGAAGTCGCTTAACCAACTGAGCCACCCAGGCGCCCTTTAAGGGCTTTTCTATTACAACTTTTATTTGATTGCCAAAGAGAGTTGAGCCTACAAAAGTTAAACTCTAAAAAAAACAAATTTTTTTTTTTTTACTTTATTTATTTTAGAGAGAGAGTGTGAGCACACAAGCAGGGGGAGGGAGAGGGAAAAGTAGACTCTCACTAAGCATGGAGCCTGACACGGGACTCGATCTCATCAGGACCTGAGCTGAAATCAAGAGTCGATGCTTAGCAGACTGAGCCACCCAGGGGCCCCTTATCTTTTCACTTAACATTTGTTTTATTCCTACTTTGCACAAGAAAAGACAAAAGATTAATAATAACAGCCAAAATATATTTAGTGAAGCTTAATATCAGAAAGTAAATATAAGAACAAGCTATTACCTGGACATAACCTGAATATTTAACCCACCACTGGGAAAATGACACATGTTGAAATCACACAAACTGGCTAAATTTCTCAAACTATGGGCAGATACCAGAAAGGTAAACAACCTTTCTCTTTATGACAGTTCATGAAGCGTTGATCATGTTACTCACAATGCTAACACTAGGAATACAAATAAAAAGGAAGTCTCAGTCCTCAACTGCGGTGAAGGGGACAGAAAAGATACCTGTATAGTTCACTCTCACCACTTTCATGTCCTTGCTCAAAAGTCACTTTCCCAACAGGCTTACCTTATTACTCTTTTGAAAATGGCAATCCACACTGAATCCACTTTATACTACTCCATATTTTTCTACAGCATTTTTAATTATCTAACATTCTATATAATTCTATGATTTATGTTATTTGTTTATTGTTATTCTTCCATAAGGCTCTAAGTTCCTTGTGGGCATGAATTTTTGTCTGTTTTGTTTCCTTATGTATTCCAAATACCTAGAATAATGACTAGCACATAAAAGGCAAGTAAGTAACCAGAAAGTGCTAAGTGAGACAACTGAGCTGAAACTCAGGAAAATCAAGCTCAGATGTGGTAGAAGGGAAAGGAGGGGGGGGAGACACAATTTTAGGCAGAGGAAATAGCTCAATTAGCATTTTTAACCTGGCATTCATGAACTCCTAGAGGGTCCATGCAGGACTCAGGGACTTCATGAAATTGCATAAGGTGAAAATGCTGAAATTCAGCATTTCCTTCCATTATGAATGTAAGGAACAAATGATGATATTAGGAATATCTAAAAATCAGATTGATTCCTGTCACATTAATAGTTTTTGTCTCAAAATGTCAGTCATTACTTCTCATTACTCATTTCTACTTTTGTTATTTAACATGCTACACATTCAAAAAATAATAATATGCTACCACATTCAATTTTGTTACTTAATGTTATTAAGGAAGCATGTAGATTATTGTATCATAAATTTGTCATATTTTATAACTATTTTAATATAACTGCTTATCTTTTTAATCCTGTATAGTCTAGCTTAAGCATTTAAAAGTATTCTGAGAGGGAGTTTCCAGGCTTCCAAAGAACTCCCAAATTAAGCCATGGCATAAACCACACAGAGAATTCTGGTGCTAAAGTCACAGATCTATGAGAATAAATAAGAAATTAAAGAATCTGTTCATTTGACTAGGTTTAAAAAAAAAAAAAAAAGACTTGGTAAGAGATGAGTCCACATAGCTGAAGAGAATTTTTTTTAATTTTTCTTTTGCTTCACTTGAATGCTATTTATTTCCTTCAATATTAATGTGGCATGCTGATTCTAAGTTTTCTTGTAATTATTAATTCATAAATGCTGAAAATTCATTAAAAATGTATTATTGATACTAACCCATCCAGAACTCAAAGTCTTAAGAGCCCTTAAAGTACTTATTTTTTTAACTTCTCCATAAGCTATCACAACTAGGCAACACTGAAAAAAGTGCTAATACACAATTATAATCACTTTTTTTTAAAGATTTTATTTATTTATTTGAGAGAGCGAGAATGAGAGAGAGAGAGAGAGAGAAAGCACATGAGAGGGGGGAGCGTCAGAGGGAGAAGCAGACTCCCTGCTGAGCAGGCAGCCCGATGCGGGACTCGATCCTGGGACTCCAAGATCATGACCTGAGCCGAAGGCAGGCGCTTAACCAACTGAGCCACCCAGGCACCCTATAATCACTTTCTTATGTAGTGAAATCTTTTACACAGTGAAGACTGGTCAACAACTTTCAAAAAAATCTTTATCTCTAATATATTTTATGAAATTCTCTTTATAAGTGATTTCCTCCCTAGACCAGAAATTTTAATGGTAGTGATCTCATACCCATCATCCTTGTGTCTCCAGAGCCAAACTTTATAACTAGCATAAAGTTATAATATATATTTAATATATATATAATTTTATATAAATAACAAATGACTGCCAAACTTAACTCCAATAAATGTCTTATTTGAAGATACATTTAAATTATTAAAATAATGAAAAATTCAGAACATCCAGAGCTACATGGGACTTAAGATACTGCAGCTCTACTTGCTTTTATACATACCCAGCATTTCACTCCTTAAGTTAAAAGGAATAAAGGATGTAAAGACATCCTGTGCTCACAGATTGGAAGACTTAATATTGTTAAGATGGCAATACGCCCCAAAGTGATCTCTAATTCAATGCAATCCCTATCAAAATTGCAGTCAGTTTATTTGTAGAAACTGACAAGCTGATCCTAAAATAAATATGTATTTGACCTAGAATAGTCCAAACAATCTTGAAAAAGAAGAACAAAGTTGGAAGATTCACATCTCCTAATTTTAAAATTTACTATGAAATTACAGTAATTTGAATTAAGAGTCTAGAAATAAAATAAGTATATATATAAATATATATATATTTTAAAGATTTTATTCATTTATTTGACAGAAAGACAGCCAAAAAGTGAACACAAGCAGGGGGAGTGGGAGAAGGAGAAGCAGGCTTCCCACCGAGCAGGGAGCCCGATGCTGGGCTCCAGCCCAGGACCCTGGGATCCTGACCTGAGCCAAAGGCAGACGCTTAACAACTGAGCCATCCAGGTGCCCCAATAAGTATATTTTATGGTCAAACAGTTTTTCACAGACTGAGATAAAACAATGAATAGTCTTTTCAACAAATGGTCCTGGCAAAACTAGATATTCACATGCGAAAATATGAAATTGGGCCTCTTAACACCATACATAAAAAATAATCCAAAGTAGATCAGAGACCTACATGTAAAGGCTAAAACTATAATATATATACTTTAAAAAAGTGTAAATCTTCATGACCTTGAACTAGTCAATGACTTCTTAGATATGACACAAAAAGCACAAGCAACTACAGAAAAATTGATAAATCTATCAAAATCTAAAACCTGTGTTTTATAAATACACACAATCAAGAAAGTGAAAACAGTCTGCAGAAGGGAAGGAAATCCACAAAACATATGATAAAGAACTTGTATCTAAAATATATAAAGAATATATAAAGCTCACTATTAAAAAGACAACCTGATTAAAAAATCGCCAAAGGGTCTGAATAGACATTTCTCCAAAAGAGATATACAAATAGCCAATACATGAAAAAATGATCATCACTGTTTCCCATTAGAGCAATGCAAATCAAACTCATAACAGAATGAGATACCACTTCACACCCACTGGGAAGGCTATAATCAAAAAGACACAATAAAAGGGGCTGGCAAGGGTGTGAAAACTGGAAGCCTCATAATTTTAAGAATGTAAAATAGTGTACTTCTATGGAAAGTAGGCAGTTCCTCAAAAGATTAAACGTATGACTCAGCAATTCCACTCCTACAAAAATGGAAACATTATGTTCATACAAAAGCTTGTACAGGGGCGCCTGGGTGGCTCAGTCGGTTAACGGTCTGCCTTCAGCTCAGGTCATGATCCCAGGGTTCTAGGATCAAGCCCCACATCGGGTTCCCTGCTCAGTGGGGAGTCTGCTTCTCCCTCTCCCTCTGCCCCTCCCCTTCCACTCAAGCTCTCCTCTCACTCGTTCTCTCTCAAATAAATAAAATCTTTAAAAAAAAAAAAAAAGCTTGTACAAAAATGATCACAACAGAGTTTTCGTAATAGCCAAAATGGAAACAACCCAAATGCCCATCAACTGATGAACAGATAAAAAACATATAATCTCAGGGTGGGGATACTGAGTCCTGCTTCCAGGCTCCACGCTCAGCAGAGAACCTGCTTGAGATTCTTTCCTTCTGCCCCTCCTCCTGCTCCTCACAGGCACTCTCAATCTCTCTCTCAAAATAGGTAAATCTTAAAAAAAAAAAAAAAAAAAAAAGCTACTTAACTAGGAAAAGACAAACATCATTCTTATGATAAACATTTAGGTCTCTACTATGTACAGGTACTATGCCAGGTGCTCTGGGGATATGAAGATGTCAAAGACCCAATCTTTTTTTTTTTTTTAAGTTTTATTTACTTAAGCAATCTTCACACCCAATGTGGGACTCGAACTCATGACCCCAAAATCAAGAGTCACATGCTCCTCCAACTGAGCCAGCCAGGTGCCCCTCAAAGACCCAATCTTGGTCAACAAAAACTCACAAGAGATTAGAACAGATCAAAACAGAAATGGCTACATCATTCAAGAACTGTAACAGTGGTATGCTCAAAGAGCTATGGTAATAAAAAGAAGAGAGGTAAAAATAGGGAAAAAGTAAAGAAAAGGCGAAGGAGGGAGAAAAAGGACTGTTACTGACTTTCAGAGTAATGCTGACATTTGAGCTGGCCACCAAAGGATGAGTAAGATATAAAACTATTGTAAATACAATGAAGATCTTCAAAAATAAGATATAAAACTGCATCATAAATGCAAGAAAAATAATGCAGTATAGCTTGAATATATAGTTTAGGGCATGAAGTTAGGGACTAGAAATGAAAAGGTGGCAAGAGAGACAGGTTTGTGGTTTCGTGTATCATACCTAAAGGCAGCACTGTAGAAGACAGAGCAAAGGGAAACAGATTAAAGAGACCAGTTAGAGATGACACAGTAATCCAACTTGTCTTAATTAAAATGAATAAATTTATTTCTTAAAAATCTAATTTCTTCTAGTAACTGTTTTAAATATAAAAACCCAGGATCTCAAAGCATCAATGATGATATAAGGAATCAGATGAAAGAATGAACCGGGTTCAGGGCACCTGCGTGGCTCAGTCAGTTAAGCATTTGCCTGCAGCTCAGATCATGATCCTGGGGTCGTGGGATCAAGTCCCACATTGTGTGTGGGGGGGTGTCCCTACTCAGCGGGGAGCCTGCTTCTCCCTCTCCCTCTGCCCCTCCCCACCCCAGCTCATGCTCTCTTTCTCTTGTGCTCACATTCTCTCTCAAATAAATAAATAAAATATTTTTAAAAATTAGGTTCCTGGGCTTCCTTAAACCTATACAGATCAGGACAGTACTATATACCTTCTTATTATTAAAAAAAACAAAAAACAAGAAACAAAAAAACATAGTGAAGCAGTGGCTCCTGGGCATATCTCATGTCCAGGAACTAGCTGGGACCAACAAAAACGTCCCTAATGTTCCAGCATCAGAGCACTTGGTTGAACTCATTTCACCAATTACCTCTTAACACACAAAAAAAAGACCAATGGAAATTCTACAAATAAAAAATCCAATAACTGGAATAAAAAGTTCACCAAACATGCTTAACAACAGATAGGATAGAGTGAAAGAGAAATCTTGGAGACAGATCAGTAAAAATTACCTAATATGAGGAAAAAAAAGAAAAAAAAAGTGAAATTAAAACCTCAATGACCTGTGAAACAATGTCAAACAGCTGCATTTTAATTGGACGCTAGGAAGAGAGAAAATGGAACCCTAATTTTTTTAAAAGAACTAATGACCAAAATATCCCAAATTTGGATGAAAACCTCTCCTTGTAGATCCTAGAAGACTAGCAAATCCCAGGCAGAATGAATACAAAGAAAACTACACTGAGGCACAAACTCCTTCAATCTAAAAATAAAGAGAAAAATCTTGGAAACCACAAAAGAGGGAGAGAGGGAGCAAGGGGGCGCATTACAGCAGTCTTCCTTATCCACAGTACATTCTAAGACCCCACAGTGGATCCCTGAAACTGTGGATAGTACCAAACCTTATATATAGTATGTTTCTTCCTATATACACATACCTATGATAAAGCTTAATTTAAATATTAGGCATAAGAGATTAACAACAAACTCATAAAATAGAGTAACATACTATAAAAAAAGTTATGTGAATGTGGTCTCTCTCTCTCAAAGTATCTTATTGTACTCACCCTTCTTCCAGTGATGATGTGAGAAGATAAAATGCTTGTGAGATCATAAAATGCCTATGTGATGAAATGAAGTGAGATGAATGATGTAAGCATTGTGACACAGCGTGAGGCTACTGACCTTCTGACAGTATGTCAGAAGGAGATCATCTGCTTTGAGACCACAGTTGACCACGGGTAACTTAAACTGTTGAAAGCAAATCCATAGATAAGACAGTTCTACTCTAAGTATAGGGCATAAAGGACACCTGACTTTTCACCAGAAATAATGGAGGCCAAGGACAAAAGAACATCTTCAAAGTTCTGAAAGGTGGGGGAAAACCCTGAAAACTCAAGATTCCATATCCAGAAAAAGTATTCAAAAGATGAAATAAAAACCTTTTCAGATAAATAAGAGCTAACAAAATTTGTTTTCTACGGACCTGCACTATAAGAAATGCCAAAGGAAACATTCTTTAGGGGCTCAAGGGGAAAGTTATCAGTTTGAAACTTAGATTTATAGAAAAGAACATTGGAAAAGGTAAGTCATTGGGAAAACATTTTCTTCAACATAATTTCCTTAAAACACAACTATCTAAAGCAAAGAAAACAATCCTAAGGTAAGATTTGTGATAAAAACAGAAGTATACATAATATATGACAACAGCACAAAGAAAGGGATGGGTAGATAAATAGAATTATACTGTTGTAAGATTATTACATTTGTGAAATCGGTGGGAAAAGGTAAGCAGTAAGTGGCAGAAGTGTGAAATATGAAGTGAAAGGTGGTACATTACCTCTAAATAAACTTTGATTAAGTTAATATTACATATTAAGCTCTAGCATGACTACTTAAAAATAAAAGGAGTACAGCTAAGAAGTCAACAGAGGAAATAAAAGTACTTTAAACTATTCGATTAACCCCAAAGGCTGCAGAAATGAACAAAGGAACAAAAGAAAAACAAGTTGTAACCATATGAATAATCATATTAAATATGGACTAAGCACCCCAATTAGAAGGCAGAGATTGTTACTGAATTTAAAAAGCAAGAGCCAATGGCTATATGCTGTTTATAAGAGACATACTTTAACTATAAAAGCATGTATAAAACTAAAAGCAAAATACTAGAAGATATATATTATGAAGCTACTTAAAGCTGTAGTGGCTATATTAGAAGAAAAAGTAAGCTTCAAAACAAAGAATATTTTAAGAACAACATTTCATAAAGATAAAAGAACAATGCAAAAAGCAGGCTGTGTGCACACAAATATTACTTTGAAATTACTTTACATTTTACACTTAGGTCACACAGACCTAAATGTGAAATCTGAAACTATAAAATCTGTTGCACCTTGCTGGCTCAGTTGGTTGACCGTGCAACTCTTGATCTTGGGGTCCTGAGTTCAAGTCCCATGATGGGCACAGAGATTACTTTAAAAATTTTTTTAAATAAAAAATAAAAATACATAAAACTGTAAGATCTACAGAAGAAAACAGAGGAGAAAATCATTATGACCTTGGCTGATATCCTGGATGGGACACAAAAGTTACTAATCATTAGGGGCGCCTGGGTGGCTCAGTTGTTAAGCGTCTGCCTTCGGCTCTGGTCAGGATCCCAGGGTCCTGGGATCAAGTCTGGCATCGGGCTCCCTGCTCCGCGGGAAGCTTGCTTCTCCCTCTCCCACTTGCCCTGCTTGCGTTCCCTCTCTCTCTGTCTCTCTCTGTGTCAAATAAACAAATAAAATCTTTAAAAATAAGTCAGTAAATATCTTTGAAGGGGCACGTGCACCCCACTGTTTAAGCAGCAATGTCTACAACAGCCAAATATGGAAAGAGCACAGATGCCCATCAACAGATGAATGGATAAAGAAGATGTGGTGTGTGTACACGTGTATACACACACACACACACACACACACACACACACACACACACACACACACAGTGGAATATTACTCAGCCATCAAAAAGAATGAAATCTTGCCATTTACAACAACATAGATGGAACTACAGGGTATTATGCTAAGCAAAGTAAGTCAATTAGAGAAAGACACATACTGTATGATTTCACTCATATGAGGAATTTAAGAAACAAAACAGATGAACATAGGGGAAGGGAAGGAAAAATAAGATAAAAACAGAGAGGCAAACCATAAGAGATGCTGAACTCTAGAAAACAAACAGTGGGTTGCTGGAAGGGAGGTAGGTGGGGGGGAAAGGGATAACTGGGAGATGGGCATTAAGGAGGGCACATGATATAAGGAGCACTGGGTGTTACATGCAACTGATGAATCACTAAACTCTACCTCTGAAACTAAAAAAAAATGTATTGAGTACCTATTAATAGAAATTATTACATTCAGCAATAAAGATATAAAAATGTGAAAAAAAGATGCTATTATTAAAAAAAAGGAAAACCACAGTCTGAAAAAGTATTTATATAATATAAACCTAAGAAAAAACATATCCAGAATATATTTTTTAAAAACCTACAAGGCGTCTGGGTGGCTCAGTCAATTAAGCATCCAACTTTTGCTTTTGGCTCAGGTCATGATCTCAGCGTCACTGAGATTGAGCCCTGCATCAGGTTCCATGCTGAGTGTGGAGCCTGCTTAAGATTCTCTCCCTCTCCCCCAACTCCACTCATGCACGCTATCAAAAAAAAAAAAAAAGAAAGAAAA
Source organism: Callorhinus ursinus (assembly GCF_003265705.2). Classification (NCBI taxonomy): domain Eukaryota; kingdom Metazoa; phylum Chordata; class Mammalia; order Carnivora; family Otariidae; genus Callorhinus; species Callorhinus ursinus. The sequence goes on along the minus strand of NW_027397080.1, from coordinate 4,009,677 downwards.
GAAAGAAAAGCCTGCTGGGTTCATTTAAAAAAAAAATTTACAACTCAGTAATAATTTTGACAACCAAATTTTAAAAAGAAAAGGGCAAAAGACTTTACAAGAACCTCCAGAAGACAGGATATACAAATGACCAACAAGCACATGGAAAGATGCTCAACATGGAAAATTCTAGATAAAAACATGAGATACCACTCCATACCCACTAAAATGACTTAATCAAAGACAGGTGATAGCATCTGTTGGCCAAGGTGTGGAGCAACTCGAATACTCATGCACTGCTATCAGAAATTTAAAATGCACAACTACTTTGGAAAAAGATTTGGCAGTTTCTTATAAAGTTACTCTTCCACCTACCCTTTGAGAGAGCGGATACTGTGTTATTCTAGAAAAATGAAGGCATATGTCCACAGGAAACCTGTATGAGAATTTCTTAGTAGCCTGCTCCTAATAGTCCCCAAATTAAAACAACCCAAATGTCCATCAACAGATCAATGAATAAATGGAATACTATTTAGCAATAACAAGAAACAAACAACTGACATATGCAATAGCATCAATGCATCATGCTGAAAGAAATCAGACATAAAGAGATAGTACAGTTGACCCAAGAACATGCTTGGGGGCACTGACACCCCCTGCCCTGGTCAAAAATCTACATGTCACCTTTGATTCCCCCAGACCTTAACTATCAATAGACTACTGCTGACCAGAAGCCTTACCGATAACATAAACAGTCAATTAACACATACTTTGTGTTATCTGCATTATACACTGTATTCTTACAATAGAGTAAGCCAGAGGGGAAAAAATGTTAAAAAAAAAGTTTTTTTTTAAGAAAGAGAAAGTACACTTAAAGTACTACATTTATCAAAAAATTCCATGTATAAGTGGACCTGTGCAGTTGAAACCTTGTTTTCAAGGGTCAACTGGATACTGAATGATTCCATTTATGTGAAGTTCCATTATGTGAGTTTTACGAAAACCAATCTACTATGGAAAACTCTACTACAGACTTAAAGATCACAATCTAAAACTGGAGCTTGTTGTAAAGATTGAGATAATACCTGTAAAATAATTCCCTAATCTGTAAAGCAGTATACAAATGTAGACATTATTAATTCATATCAACAACTCTGGTACAGCACATTAATGTCCTCCCAAGGGAGAAGACTGCAAAGTCCTAGGGTGCACAGTCCCAAACATCACAAATTAGACTTGTACAGCTTTGAAGACATCTTCCAAAAAGAAATCAACTGCCAACTTCAAGATATTCTAAAACATGGGGCCCCTTACTGGCTCTGTTGGAAAAGCATGCAACTCTTTTGATCTCGGGGTCATGAGTTCAAGCCCCACGTTGGGTGTAGAGATTACTAAAAAATAATAAACTTAAAATGTACATATACCCATCCTAAAACAAAGATTAATTCTAGAGTGGAAAAAAAAAGGGGTGACACCCAAATGAAAACTAGGTAGCATTCTTAAATTGATCAAATACTGATAATTCATCAACTTAAGGAAAATTAAGGTAATCGAAATACAGAAAATGCATCAGAAATAAAAATGTGCCAAAGACCAGCAATGGACTTAAATACCTTTATTTTCCTCATTGCAAAACATTTATCACTTAGAATAAAGCACAATTATCCTAATTAATTTCTGACTGAAATTTTATGTTAAATAAGTACCCTGCTCTATCACACACTAATTTGAACTTTCTTTAACAGCCTTCAGATTAAAAACAGCCTAATAAAAATGCCATTATCTGGGGCACCTTGCTGGCTCAGTTAGGGAGCATGAGATTTTTAATTTCAGGGCTGTGAGTTCGAGCCCCACGCTGGGTATACAGACTACTTAAAAAAAAAAAAAAAGCCAATGGGGCGCCTGGGTGGCTCAATTGGTTGAGAATCTGCCTCTGGCTCAGGTAGTGATCCTGGGATCCTGAATCAAGCCCCACATGGGGCTCCCTGCTCAGTGGGGAGCCTGCTTCTCCCTTGCCCTCTACTCCCCCACCCCTGCTCATGCTATCTCAAATGGATAAATAAAATCTTAAAAAAAAAAAAGCCATTATCTGATTAAACATAAACACAAGAAGTTACTATTTCATATTCCTGGGGAAAGCAGTCCCTATCATAAATTACTAACCACTCCAAATGGCTAAATCTGTGAATTTTATGTTTTTGGTTTTAACTAACCCTATTGCCAATATACATGTTCATTGGTAAAGTGAATCATCATAGACTATTCTCTGCTCATCCTTAACTCTCAATGCACATCACCAGGAGCCTCAGACACAATAATGAATCCCTTCTGTCCCTGACTTCTTTGACTTCATACCATGTCTCAATGTTTTATTTCTCTCCAGTTTAGATTTGTCAATCCAGTTTCAAAGGTTTTTGTTTTGTTTTGTTTTTTAACCCTCCAACATCTCAGGATGCTGGTAAACTGCCTGATAACTGCTCATAGCTCCACGGTAGAGCATATAGAGTGAACATACTTCCCAGTTTCAGTCTTGGTTTATACCTATTGCCTAAGCATAATTAGGAAAGTTAAATAGTTACTCAGACTACAAAAATAGATAGTAAACAGTCAAATATACTCAAAGGCAGGCAGCATGGCTGGCTAGTTAGCCGAATGAATGTTTGGACAAAAACTATCCCAATGCCAACTCAGGTCCTTGGAACAGTCTTCCTGAACAAATCCAGGCTTTTACTACTTATATTTAAATATACTGATTATCAAATTAAGCTAAGTATTACTCAGGAAAGACTGTTAAGGAATCTACTCTTAATCACTGGATTAAAAATAATACATAATTAGCATTTTTATTGTAGTAAACAGTTCCTTAAATGTTAAGGATACTTAAAAACAGTACATTCTATTAAGTGATTAATAGTTGGTCATACCTTTTTTTTAAATCATCAATGCCCTACCTTAGTCCTTTTGGAAATTAAGTTGGAGAAAAATAAGGCTTTACTGTATCATGATTGATTTCCAAGAGACAGAATGCTCACCTATATTTAACATAATCCACAAAGCAGTTAAGTATGACTATTATATATTAGGTTAGGTTAATTCAACATTGTCTTGAACTTCAGTATTTCTCAGTATTAATTACTGAGTCTAAGCCTAAAAGAAAAGAATTTGATGGTCAAATGAAATTATGACTGGCAACAACTCACATATTCTTCAAATGGTGATTAAACGTGGTAAATCCATACAACAGAATATATAAAACAAAGCAATGAACTGCTAATATAACAACCTGGAAGGATCTCAAATGCATTATGCTAAGTGAAAGAAGCCAGACCAAAAAGGCCACCTATTGTATGAGTCCCACTTACCTGAACTTGTGGAAAAGGCAAAATTATAGGGAAAGAAAAGAGATCAGTAGTGGCCTGGGGGTGGAAGAAGAAGCTGACGACCAACGGACAATAATGTTCTGTATCTTGATCACAGCGTTGGTTAAACTGTTTGCATTTGTCAAAACAACTAAAATTATACACCAAACAGTGAATTTTACCATATATAATTTTTTAAATTAATTTGTTGACAAAATACTATTTTTTAAAGTAGTTTAGAGATGGAAAAAATAGGCCAATAACAACAAAATGTTACTTCCCACCCTTAAAAAAAGAAGAGAGAATATGGCACGTGGAAATAAAAAGCCATTCTAACTCAACTGCCTTGACTAAGTTTATTCTTAAGAATCTATGACAGGGGGCACCTGGGTGGCTCAGTCATTAAGTGTCTGCTTCGGCTCAGGTCATGATCCCAGAGTCCTGGGATAGAGCCCCGCATCGGGCTCCCTGCTCGGCGGGAAGCCTGCTCTCCCTCTCCCACTCCCGCTGCTTGTGTTCCTGCTCTGGCTATCTTTGTCCCGTTAAAATAAAAAAAAAAATCTAAAAAAAAAAAAAATCTATGACAGGGATGCCTGGGTGGCTCAGTCGGTTAAGCGGCTGCCTTTGACCCAGGTCATGATCCCAAGGTCCTGGGATCGAGTCCCACATGGGGCTCCTTGTTCAGCAGGGAGCCTGCTTCTCCCTCTCTCTCCCTCTGCTTGTGCTCTGTCAAATAAATAAAATCTTAAAAAAAAAAAAAAAGACTCTATGACAGCATTTCTGTTTCTGCAATATTCTCTCTCTCTGAATATGATCATCTCTTGATCAACTCCAATCTTTCAAATCTCTTCGTCCAATGCCTGTGCTTACTCTGGGCTTTCTAACCTTGCTCTGTCTACTGAATCATCTCATGTTCTTAATCCACCTTTGCCTTAATATGTACTCCCTGGTACCAATCCTTTTCTTCACTCTTGGATCTCATTTGAATACGGCAATCCCCCCTCTTATCCCCCGTTTCACATTCTGCAGTTTGTCACAACTGTGGTCCAGACAATGATCCTCCAATGTAGCGTGAGAGGTCAAGAGTAGCCTAATGCTCCATCACAATCCTCCATCATTCACCTCACTTCATCTCAGCCCAAAAGCACTTTATCATCTCATATCATCACAAGAGGGGGAATAGAGTATAATAAGGTAGTTGTGAGGGGGATGACAGTCACATAATTTTTCCTACAGTATGTTATTAAAATTGTTCTATTTTATCATTAGTTATTACTAGTATCTCTTACTATGCTTAACTTATAAATTAAATTTTATCATAGGTACATAAGTATAGGAAAAAGACATACATAGGGTTTGGTACCATCCACAGTTTCAGGTGTCCACTGGGCGTCCTGGAATGTATCCCCTGCAGATAAGGGGGAGGACTACTGTACTTACACTAATTCCCTTAATTTCTGATTCTATCTCAACTTTGTTCTCACTGGTCCCCCAGCTCAACTTGATCATGTCCTCTTCTCAGCCTTCAAGTGGGGTCTTACCTACCATGAGTTAAAACCACAAAGGTTATTAATTTTATTTATCCTTAAAGTGCTTCAGAAATAGCAAACTCTAGGGGCGCCTGGGTGGCTCAGTCGTTAGGCGTCTGCCTTCAGCTCAGGTCATGATCCCAGGGTCCTGGGATCGAGCCCCGCACTGGGCTCCCTGCTCAGCAGAAGCCTGCTTCTCCCTCTCCCACTCCCCGTTTGTGTTCCCTTTCTTGCTGTGTCTCTGTCAAATAAATAAAAAAAGAAGAAGAAGAAGTGGCAAACTCTAAAACATCCCTTGGAACCCTACCAGTGTTTCTTCAATCAAATAAATAAGATGTCCTTATTTTTGTCTAATCAAATTCTTGCTCTTATCTTTTTAAATCCCATTTCCAATTTGGTTTTAAACAAAGACAAAGAGGTCAAATTCTTCACAAAAATCATGCATCTACTGTAAGACTAGTATTAAAATTACACTCTTCCTTCTTCAGAGTACATACCTGTGATTCCTGCAACACTGTTAATCTAAACTTAATGTTATATCTTATGTACTTTCAAACCTCTCCAGTTTTTCTACATCTTTTAACAAATAAATTGACCAAAACAGGATACCAATGAATAAGAAACAATTTATAAATAAATACAACCCAATACTAACACGGCCAAAAAAGAAAACTCTGAAAAAAAGAGATCAGTCAACTATGCTATGGTCCCCATACTAGGACAGAGGACAAGAAGAGAAAAAAATTACAGTCTCAGAAATTCCAAAAGTTAATTCTCCAGCAGGGGATTTGTTGTTTCCTCACAAAACACTCCGATTTTCACAGCCACCAAGCCTTTACGAGCTTCCCATCCCCAGGCAAGAAAAAGCATCCCCTGCCCTCTGCCCCAAAAAACTCTTGTGACTATGAATTCACTGAAGTTCTCTCTCCCAGAACAGGCAGGTGGCCCTCATGGGGTCTTCTTAGCTACCACCTCAATTCTATTAGAACCCAATGCCGCTAACTAATTATACAACTGTTGAAACCACTTCCTATAATCTTTTATTTCCTTTAAAATCAAAGATTCATTTTTCTGAGCTTAAGAAGAGGAAAAAGGGTTGAGAACAGATGAAGGAAGAAAGCAAAGAACAAGAACTCTTTTTTTTTTTTAAGTGAATTTAGCTGATAGGATTCGTTTTCCCATAATGCGAAAATATACCTTTAACATAATTAAGAGGCATGTGTGAATAAAAGGCAGGATAAGAAAACTTTAACAACAACAGATTACAAAACAGAAATACAGAAAATAAAGCTAATAAAAAGAGAAAAGATAAAAGACAGTAATTTAAAAAATGGAGATAGACTACAAGATGCAAAAACAGAGTTGTAATCAAGGAAGAAATAGAAATCTGTCCCAAAACAGGCAGCAGAGTTATGGATGCAAATGTAATTTCATTTTGTGTTTCTTTTTAAAGAAAGCAATAATGTGGCTATTTGAAATTAGTTTCAGGGAACATAAGACTGATTTCAGCCCATTAATGTACATGGAAGAGATTCAAATATTAAGGGATTTTATGACAAAGACATCTAGAAAATGAAGGATTGAGTCAGGAATAAATAGCCATAAAAAACATTGGTAATTCAACAATACTCTTCCAAGTTTAGGCTGGCCTTCATACCCCTCTGGTGATACACTGAACAGGAAGCAATTCAAATAAAAATACAGGGAAGAAGATACTGGATGTGCTACTTCTACTTCTATCTCTTGGACCCATGTGAGTCATGGCAACAGCTAGTAAAATCCTAAGGGGTTAAAGTCCACCCCATACCCAAGACCAAAAACTACTCCCACCCCACCTTGGCTCAATGGTTTTCTCCCACTGTGGTGAGGGTGGTTTTGGAAAAGCTCCTCAAATGCCAGGAAACACTGTAATACAAAAAGAAAAAACAATTCATAAGTACCAAAACTTAACTAACATTTTGGCCTCCCTCTCAAGGAAGATTGGTATAGTGGAAAAAGCATAAGTCTAGGAACCAAGGAACCAAGAAACCAAGTGTATTCTGCTTGTTCAGCATTCATTCTAAGATGTTTGCTATATTCTAGGTGACTTGGTAGGGGAGGACATCAAACACTCCCTTTCTACTAAGGGTTAGTAAACTCGTAGAACATAAGCCAGAAGCTGCTGATGGTCATCTCTGCCATTAACTGGGCTGAAAAAAGAAGCCATCAGAGAAGCGAGTAGAAATAAAGGACTTTAGTAGACTAAAGAGACATTCCTGGTGACACAATTTAAGAACCAGGCTCCAGTTCTTTCTGTAGATATTTTCTCCCTTAAGTTGGTCTGTAATGGGTTTCTGTGACTGCAACTAAGTCTGGCCAATACACTTGGGTTCTAATTCCACCCTGAATCTGGACAAGTCATTCCTCATTTATTAGCCTTAGTTTCTTTTTCTATCAAATGGATCTGAGGTTTTTCAAAAGTGTTTTTTAGGTAATGGGATTTTTAAATAAAAATCATATTTTGATATCAAAAATTAAAATGGCTTTATTCATATAAATGTATTTTATTAAGATCCGGTTTACATTTACTTCTGACCAAGATAAATAAGAACAATGGATATTTAAATCTCACCTGAAGACTGAAAATAAAAATGTCTCTCTTAGTATAATGCACTTTATAAGATTAAATGTATGGCATTTACTATTATGACCAAAATTAATGATAACAATGATGTGCTGTGATTAAAACAAAACTTTAAAATTGGAGACTAATGGTAAAAGTTGAAATCTGTTATTAACCTCTCAGGATTCTATTTATTTCTGTATTTTGTTTTGGTTGCACATTAGTTAAGACAATCCTGATTCAAAAAGGATAGTTGCAAGAGTAACATATGTTTTCTACATATGCCTTACCCCATACTATTTAATTAAAGGTGGAGAAAAGTTTTGGGTTCTGCACAAAAAACCTGATAAGCACAAGTTTTTTTTAAATAGATCTCCAATTGGTTAAGACTTAGTACATAACATAGTGAACATTCGGGTATGTTGGTTTATTTTTTTTTAATGATTTAAACCTCATGTAAAAATTAAATTTTTTTAAAAAGATTTTATTTATTTATTTGACAGAGAGATACACAGCGAGAGAGGGAACACAAGCAGGGGGAGTGGGAGAGGGAGAAGCAGGCTTCCCGCCAAGCAGGAAGCCCGACGCAGGGGTCAATCCCAGGACCCTGGGATCATGACCTCAGACAAAGGCAGATGCTCAACAAGTGAGTCACCCAGCGCCCCATAAAAATTAAATCTGAACCAACTGTTTATAGTATTCAATTAATGCTCTCAAAGAACTCATAAAGATAATCTCTGAATTCTTTGAAGAACATTTTCAGTCAGATTCATATACACTCACTGCCCATCAGAAATTGTAATGAAGCAAATATAAAAAGTTGTAATTTCTTTTTTTATAATAAACCTGCTTTAAAGAAAAGAAACACAACCTTGGAGAATTATGAACACAGACAAACAATAAATTGGGTCAAATAAGAAGACTATCATAATAATCTATTCAGTCTTACTGAGTACCAACTTGATGGGGCAGATCATAGAAGGTGCTATAAAATAACCATTATTTAAGAGTGCCTTCTTTACAATGGAAATGAGTAACTCTCCATCTCTAACTTCAAGAAGTTATCCATCTAGCAGAGGGGACAATACATTCATTCATTCAACAAGAGAGTCTCCTCAGTGACACCAGCCACTGTGCAAGCAACTGGAGATAAAAAGCGAATTCTCTCTCTCTATATATAGATTTGATATATAGATATAAATATATATATATGATCCCTACCCTCATAAGTTTAGACGTTAACCTAAGGACAGTAGATAATCAACAAAGATTTTAAACAAGGAGAATGTGTAATTAGGTTAACATTTTTGAAAGACAGCACTGGCTACTACATGAATGTTATTATGATTTGGAGGAAGTAACCCAAGGACAGACTGATTAGGAGCTACCGCAATGATGACAAAGTAACAGGAAATCAAGAGGAAACAACAAACTCAGCTGAAGTATGTGGAAACAAAAATTTCAGAGAAGTAATGCTGTAGCTCAACCTTAACATATCCAAAGAGCAGGCCAGACAAGTAGAGAAAGGGAGTTTGTGCAGAAGAGAAAATCATATGAAAGGCGTATTTGGGAAACTTCAAGTAGATCCTCACAGTGAGTCTTGAATGTGAATCATAGCTAGAAAGGTAGATCAAGGAAAAGCATAAAGGGTATTTGATAACATAAGGCAACATCTCCAAGACACTGGGGAGTACTTTTAAGCAGGGTGGTAACATAACCAGGTTTACATTTTAGAAAGATTCTTCCAGGGATGGTGAGCTTAAAAAGACTGTTTTGGCTGGTTAAAAAGTCTAACCAGCCAAACAACAAAACGTTTGCCAACAGATACACTATCTCCAAGTCCTAATGTAATAATTCATCATGACAACCGAATTATGGTCCAAGAACGTACTCTGAGCTTTAGAAACCAAGTAACTAGTACCAAGTACAGGCCACACTGCAGTTGATATGGCTATTAAAACCAAAAAGAAGGGAAGTCACTGTAGCTAAAATACTAAAAGTGTAATGGTGGCAGGAGATAAATGGAATGAAAAGGAAAAAACAGTTACTAAGAAAATAGGGAAATAATAGAGAATTTTATTTCAGGGGAAGAATTACTTGCACTTACTGTGTCAAGATCTACCAAATCTACCTCTTATATGCAATAAATAATAAATTGTGGTTCCTGACAAGCAGTTCAAAAACCAAATTTAACTTAATACACAGTACTTAAGAAAATAACCAAACAAAAACTAGATCAGAAGCAGCAAACTATTACAGAGGACCAGCTCTACACTAGCTAACTTCCCAATGCTTAAAAAGAAAGCTCTCTCTGCCTGGCTGGTCCTTGAAGATTACCAACTAAAATGGAGATAAGGTAGGGTAAGGTGAAGGAGAATCAGGAAGGTTCATGACCAATGAACTAGACAAGTTCTGGAGTGCTCTCATCCCAATTCTCTTTCTCTATATATAACAGATATTACTCAGATACAAACATGACAACACATATAATGAAGAATCCAATTATTTTATCTTAAGATAATGAATCCTACCTTTCCTGGGTCATCCTTTGATCGAGGCACTTTAAGGAAACACTTGTTCAGTGACAGATTATGTCGTATGGAATTCTGAAATTAAAGAAGAAAAGCCACAGGGTCATTGGAATACAAAAAACAAAACTCACCTTTAAAAACAGAATCAGAAGTCTAAATATCTCTATGCACTAGAATACAATTCCAAGTGGAATGAGCTTTTTAAATGAACTTCAAATTTAAACCTTTCTGATTTTCAAATTATGAATGCTGCAAAGAAAAGTAGCTAATGAGAAAAACAGCTTCTAGTAGACTTTGAAAAACTCCAAATAATGAAATATATATCCTATTTTAAATGTTTATTAAGACCTTTTAGGAAGATCTAATCATAGGAAGATGTCTATGATTAATGTTAAATATTAAACACCAAATATAAAATTGTATACACATTATGACTTTAATTGTGGTATTTATTTATCCATTCTTCTTTTTAAGTAGGCTCCACGCCCAATGTGGGGCTTGAACCACGACCCTGAGATCAATAGTTGCATGCTCTACCAACTGAGCCAACCAGGTGCCTCTCATTCATTCATTCTTAGAATAAGCCAGAATGCAAAATGCTAACAGTTATTCTACTGAATTATATAGGTGATAACTCTTTTTTTTTCTTTCCTACAATGTTTAAATGATCTACAAGGCACATGTATTATCATTTTCTAATGAGATAAAAAAAAATGTTTAGGCAAAAAAAATTTCACTGCTCCATTACAAGAATATAAAGAAGCCAATTAGGTTCTTACTTCAATCTGTAAGAAAACACATTAGAAGACACTGGCTACAAAGGACTAGCAAGAACATCTAGGTTCATCAATACAGCAAGAAAGAATAACCATCTTGAATGGCAAGAAAATGCACCTGGAGACCTGAAGAATCTGTGAAACAGGCAATCTTTTCATGAATAAGTAGGACTGTGCCACAATTTTTACAGAAAATACCCAAAAGCCATTTCATTTTAATGAAATGCTCCAAAATCCATCCCATAATTTTTATGCCAAAATGGCCAGGTATTTGGGGGAAATGGGCTCCAACAGCACTTAGCCACCACTTAGAATTTTAGGAGAGCATTTTGGGCATACCTTATTTTTTAACATAAAATTCAGACTCTAACAACAATGCCTATATGAAAACTTCCCTCTCATAGAGGAATAATAGGATTACAAAGTTTTTTAAAAATGATCACAGAATATAGGGGCGCCTGGGGGCTCAGTCGTTAAGCGTCTGCCTTTGGCTCAGGTCATGATCCCAAGGTCCTGGGATCGAGCCCCACATCAGGCTCCCTGCTCCGCGGGAAGCCTGCTTCTCCCTCTCCCACTCCCCTGCTTGTGTTCCCTCTCTCACTGTGTCTCTGTCAAATAAATAAAAATCTTTAAAAAATAAAAATGACCATAGAATATAAATTCAAGCCTATCTTACTACCAAACATGAATTTCAAATTTAAGAATGGGAGTTCCACCTCTGCTTGGGATATAAACGGCTACAATGAGTAATGATCCCTCCCAAATGATGAGAAAACAATGGGTAAGCCAAAACAAAACAAAACAAAACAAAAAACCTATTTCTGAGGCACATCAGAGAGTTGAAGCTGCAAGGCAGCCCAACAAATTAAATTCTTGTCCTAAGAAGGACAAGCCCATACAAGGAGAAAGCAGACAAACTATCTCACCTTTTTGGCAGAGTATGGGAGAATGAAGTGGCCATCATCCAAGCATACAAAAAACTAGCTAAAATTTGTAAGGTCAAGCATGGGCTGGTGTGTCAGTTTAGAACAGCAAGGGCCCCAAACATAAGGCAAGTTCCCACTCACTGTCCAAGCTCTTCTCCATGGGCCTTTACTATATACTCACAAAAAAGAATGGGGACGAGAAAGGAAAACAAAGTCTCCTTTGTAGCATAAGCAGAAAGGAGGTAATAGATAGCTGTAGTGGGAAACAAAGCCCTACCACCTTCAAAAGATCTCACAAAGCCAACTTTAACTGTGAGGTAAGAGCAGCAAAACTTCTCACCCACAGGACTTTGGCAAAGATAGATTATGAGGGAAGAATGGAAACGAAAACCGTTCTCAAGACACAAGCAAAGATCTACTGCTGGCTGGTAGAGAAAGAGTACCTCTTTTACCTCTGGGACAACTGTTGGAAACTACCTTGGACCCGGGACCCTACATCAAAAGCAACTACAGGCACAGGCTTGTATGGCTGAAGGAAAACACTGAAAAGGCCCGACCCCAAGTACAAGGGCCGGAGTAAGAATGAGGCTGAATCAAGAAAACAGAGGGACACCTGGCTGGCTCAGTGGGTAGAGCATGTGACTCTTTATCTTAGAGTAGTATAGTTTAAGCCCCACGTTGGGCATAGATAAAATGAAAAATAAAATAAAATGAAGAAAAAAAAGATAAAAATAAAAATAAAATGAAGAAAGAAAGAAACAGAGAAAACCCACAGCCCCTACCCCAAACCTAGCAGTGAGTAACAAACATTAACAGCCTATTGATAGAGGAGGGGCAGGAACATGGAGAGATCCCCATCTGTAGCAAGGTAGGCAGAGACAACTAAAATCTAAAGGGAAAACAGGAAAACAGAAAATTCTACAGTACCCAAGCCCCTCATTTCCAAGCACAGGTAATAAGAGCCTACCACTGGAGGAATGTAAAGTCTGTGGTATACTGAAGGTAAAGATACCAACAACAAAACCCAAATTCAACTCAATTATTGACAAATTGATTCAACTCCCTAAACAAATGGCCTGGGAAAAAAGATGTTTGTCCATCTACAGGTATAAATACTATTTATCTTGGAGTGCCTGGGTGGCTCAGTTGGTTAAGCACTGACTCTTGATTTTGGCTCAGGTCACGATCTCAGTGTTGTGAGATCCACACTGGTCGTGGAACCTGCCTAAGATCCTCTCTCTCCCTTCTCCCTCTGCCTCACTCCCACCCCCAACCATGCTCACTTGCTTGATACCATTTATCTCAATTTCTACCATTCTTCTACACATGTATCTGGCACTCAGTCAAAAATTGCAAGATACATTAGAAATGCAAAAAAAAAAAAAATCCACTGTCAAGAGATAAAATTATCAATACCCAAATGAAAGGTGCTAGAACTATGAGACCAGAACTTTAAAGTAACTATGACTACTATGTTCAAGGACCAAGTAGAAAAAGCAGTAACTTGCATAGAGAGATGGGGAACTTCAACAGAAATGTGGAAACTCTAAGAGCCAAATGTAAATGATAGAATTTAAAAACATGATCAAAGATAAAGAACTCCCTAGATGGGTTCATCAGTAGACTGGACACAACCAGAAAAAGGCTCAGATATTTTGAGGACAGATTAACAGAAATTATCCAAATTGACACACATGCGTGCACAAGTACTTTAAAAATACACACACACACACACACACACACACACACACACACACACAATCATTCAATAACCATGGAATATATGTGAGTCCCAGAAGGGAAGAAAAATGTGAAGAAGGAACAGTCAAGAATCTTCTGAAAATAATGCAAGACATTAAATCACAGATACAAGAACTTCAGAGAACACCAAACAGAAGAAATTAAAAATTCACACACTTATATTCATTATAGGTCAAAATGGTGAAAATCAAAATGAAGATAATATTGTGAAGGCACCAAAAGGAAAAAAAATTATGTACAGAGGAATAAAGATAAAAATTATAGCAGATGTCTCAAAAACTACAAGTTAGAAGACAACAGAATGACATCTCCAAAATACTAAAAGAAAAAAAAGTATTCTATATGCAGTGAAAACATCTCTCAAAAATGAAGGCAAAATAAAGACTTCCAGAAAAGCAAAAGCTAAAAGAATTTATTTTTTTCTAGTGTCATTTGGCGGGTAATGTTATACAGAAGTTCTTCAGGCAGAAGTGTAACAAATAGAAACCTGGATCTACGAAAAGAAATAGAGTTCAAGAAATTATAAAAATGAAGGTAAATTTTAAAAACACTTTTTCTTATTTATGACATCTTTAAAATATAACTATCTAAAGAAAATATAATAATTATGTGGTTTATAACATATGAAGGAAAATGTATAACAACAGCACAAAGGATGGGTCAAAAGAATTAGAAACAGAAAGTTTATAAAGTTCTTACACTGTACCTAAAATGGTATATTTGAAGGCAGACTGTGATAAGATAAAGATACATGTGGTAAACCCTACAGAAGTCACTAAAATTTAGGAAGAGGTATAACTAATAAAATAATAGAGAGAAAATGGAATCACAAAAAATAGCCCAAATCTAAAAAAAGACAAGGAAAAAAAGAACTAATAAAACAAACCGGAGTTCATCTACCCATCTTAAAAGTTCAAGATGGGGAGAAAAAAAAAAATCAACATGGTCACATTTTTCTTCTAAAAGGCCTCGGGAAGGACACATCTCTCCTTGGGGCTTCCTCCTCTACAAAAACCTTAAATGTTGGAAATCATCAAGGCTCTGCCCTAAGTCCTTTTTTCATTTCCACATTTGCTGCCTATGTAATCTCATCTACAGCCATGGCTTCAATGACCATCTGTGACAATCTATCTAGACCTCCAAACTACACCTGTCTCCTGAGTTCCTAACATATATATTTTCAACAATCTACCAGACATCTCCAGAAACACCTTAAACTCAACTATGTTTAAAATTAAACTCAATCTTTATCCCCAGTGTGATCTTCCAGTTTTCTCTTCTCAGGTTAAAGACAATTATTCATGTAACAGCTCCAATCAGAAAGCTTTAAGACATCCTTAATTCTTCTCTCTTCTTCACCATCTAAAATAAATCTGTTAGCAGATCTTAAGTCTACCTTTGACCTACCCACTTTATTCCATCTCTTCTGTCACTATCTCAGTCCAGGACATCATTCTCACCAAAAACAGTACAAGCTTCATAATTGGTGTCGCCCTCCACCTTCCTCTCTTTGTCCCTACTCCACCATGCTCTACCTTGCAGGCAGTGATCTCTTCACAAGGTAAAAATTCAGTATTACCCCTTCACTTAAAACTTTCCAATTATGTCCTATTGCACTTAGGATAAAATCTAAATCCTTAACGGAGCCTCCAAAGACCCTTCATGATCTAACCCTACCTCCCTAGCTTGCTGTCTATACCCAACCCCCTCAATGTTCTTTCTCACCTCTAGGCTTTCCATGTGTTGCTCCCTCTGCAAAGGTGACTGCCCCCCACGTTACTCCATCCCTTTCACCTGAGTCTACTCAACTTTCAATTCATTCTTGGCTTAAACATCAGTCCTTTAGGGAAGTCCTTTCTGACTTTTCTCGATAGGTTAGGTCTCACTGTAATAAACTTCTTTATCACCCTGGATTTCTCATCACACTTATAATTATTTAATGGTGTTCTTCCCATATACTGCATCTTATACCAAAATGAATGTAGGCTCCACGAGGTGGGGACCTTGTCTACCAACTTAGAACCTAGAATACAATGCTTTTCATATGGTAATCAAAAATCTGTTGAAAAAAATACCAAAAGCATATTTAGAAAATTAAAATACCCAGAGAAAGGGGAGCCTGAGTGGCACAGTAGGTTAAGCATCCAACTCTTGGTTTCAGCTCAGGTCATCATCTCAGGGTCATGGGATGGAGCCCTGCATCGGGCTCTGTGTAGAGCTTGCTTAAAAATCTCCCTCTCCCCCTCCCCCTGCAGGAGTGCGTGCATGAGAGGTCTCTCTCTCTCTCTCTCTCAAATAAATCTTAAAAAAAAAAAAGTTTTTTAAATACCTAGAGAGATACAAAAGTCAAAACATGAATACACACACACACACACAATTAAGAAAAGAGATTACTTCACACCTCACATTTTGGCCAGACCCTTTTTCTTTCTTTCTTTCTTTTTTTTTTTTAGCCAGACCCTACTTCTAATAACTCTAAGAAAAGAAGTTAGGAGAATAGAGAGGTAGACATAATTTAAATGGTCTAGGTTAACCTGGAGAAAAATGGCCCAGGTTAAATAACTGATCAAGGCATATTGCTTGGTCTTAAAAACCCCAGACCCAAAAGTGGTTTCTCAAAAGTACAATCTATCTCAACTAGAACCAATTAAAATGAATTTTAATGCCAATTTCTAGGCTCCATCCAAGATGACTAATTCAAAATCTCTAGAGTTGTGACCCAGGAATCTAAATTTTAAAAACATTCTAAATGATTTTTATTTTAAACTTGAGTTTAAACTGGCACCTCCAATTCAAATTAACCAACACATTCCTACCTGCATCTCTTTTTTCCCCACTGTGAGAGCCCTGGTTCCCCCCACATCAATATATGTACTCATGTGTTCTATCCTACCAACAGTTTCAGAATACTCCCAACATCCCAACTTTTCTTCACCTAAAATTGGGTGGAAGAGACTTTTTAAAAAGAATAAACATGAGACAGCCATCCCTGGAAATATTAAGGATCTGCCTAAAGCAAGAGACTGGACCAGACAATCTCTTGGGTTCGAAGTGCAATATAATCCCCCACTCATTCCCATTTCTCCCCTTTCCCCTTCTTTCCTCATTATATCTAAACCATTATGTCTTCCAGTTGAAACTGTTATCAGTTACTTCCAAACCAGTTTCAGGCCATGAGCTGGGCTGGCCAGCAGCACGAAATTCAGCAGAATGGATTTGGCACTCTCAGGTGGACTTACACTTGAGCTGAGATCGGACAGTAAATGAGGTATGTAATTGACGTTCATGTACTATTCACTACCAAATTTGGACCAAGCTCTTCTTCAGCTTGGTATTCATATATTCATGGAATCTCTGCATTCTGGCTCTATCCCAACTTCTACTGCTCTCTACCAAGAACCCGTATAAGCAACTATTTCCTAAGAGTGTTCGTTATTTAAAAAACACCCCCCCAAATCTTACTCATCTTCAAAACAGAGCTCAATTACACTTCCTCAATAGTTTTCTATTGATTCACCCTTCCTGTATTCTCCTAGCACTCAGTCTTTTTGCCACTTACTTTAGAACCTCATCACACCTCCTATAAGCTCTTCTAAATTCTCACAGCACTTGTAACTTCACCCTTCATTTAACACTCTTACTAAGTCACATATATACTAGATATTATTATGGCTTACACACACCTTATCCGTCATAGCACAGCACTGTGTATTTCTCTATTACAGAGCTGTTTACATAACATCATAATTGCTTGTTCATGTATATCCCCCTTACCCAATAAAGATTATAAGCTTCCTTAGGGGCCCTGTGCTAAGTTTCTTAGTACTGCCAAAGCCAAACATACTGCTCACAAGAATATACAGTAAATAAATTCTTTTCAAATTAACAAAAATTAGCTGAAAACAAGAGGATATAATCTCAACCAGAGATTGGAAACTTGTGGTCTACAGAATGAACTCAGCCAACAGACTTCTGTTTGGCCTCTAATGTATTTAAGAAAACTGGAATTGACATTTAAAAATTGGGAAATGGCACACAAAATCCAGATTTCTGAATTTTCTTGGGGGGGCGATTGTTAGATATGCCCTAAAATGCTACAAGTACCTGCCTAAGAGCACAGCAGCTCTACATTAGATGCGATCTTCAGTTAGTCATCTTTTTTGCTTTACTCATTTATGTCACCTGTCTGTTCTGTGCAAATATGTAAGTTTACAATCAGTGATATAGACCCATAACCCATGATGGGCTTTCTAAGCCACTTATTCAAATTTGGGGCATTTCTAGTCCCTAGCCACCATGTTTTTCCAATGCTACACAAGTTTATCAAATCTGCTAGCCTTCTCTCATCCTAAATCTTGACAAAAGTACTCTACTGAATAGTAGTATACCTAGTGGTAAAGCCAGAACAAACAACTTAGATGGATCACTACTACTTGGTTAGAATGATGCTTTTTTTGATTCATGGATCAAATTTTATTATGTACCTACTCCACTGAAATATTGTTACAGTAGATTCTTATTCAAATTATACTGTTAACAATCGCTTCTCATACTGAGTCGGCCAGTTCATCTTGGCATATTAAATTCAATAAATATTTATACAGTGTTTGCAAAATTATAGGCCCTGTGTAATGGTTAAGGCAAAAGATTTGAAATCTCCAAATCTACCAAGTCTGATACCAAATCTTAGCTCCTCCATTCTCTGAGAAACTGCAAAGTTACTTCTCTAAGCCTCAGTTTTCTTACTTTTCAAATTTGGACAGTAACAGCACTTATTTCCTAAGAATGTTGTGTAACTTAAAAAGACAAAGATGTAAGAAGGCAATCTGGCAGATAGCACCTGACACACAGAAAACAATAAAAGCAACTATCATTTAAGTATCTGAGTACAGAAATAAAAAACTAATGAAACAAGATATCTGAACAAAAATCTAAAAATCTATGATACTGTTATCAAGCAAGCATATGGAAACCCAAAAGAGATTCTATAGGGAGGAGAGAGGGAACATAGGAGCTGGACAGGAATGATACAAGATGAACCTGGAACATCTTGTGCCAGAAAGTTAAAAAGTACTAAAGAAACAAAATATTAGGGCCATGTCAAAAGGGCACAATGGCCAAAGCTGCAACAATCTGATTAACAAATAATGACAACACAAAGAATGTCCATGAGTGCATATAACACCAATAAATGATTGAATAAGTAAATAAAAGGAAAAGACTAAGTCTTCCATACAGAAGAATCCCAATTAATAGAGAAGTAATGAAGAAAATAAAAAATCACCACTAGAAAACAATAAAAACCTGCTATACAAATGCTAAAATTAATGAGCAAAAGTTTAAGAACAGGGTACTTGCATACCCTCAAAGTAGCTCCCCAAAACACTTTATAATTTACAAAGCGGTAAATATTAATTTTATAACAGAGAAACCTGGAAGACATCACCTTAGCCAAAGAACCAGGTTACATTACCAGTTATAAGACATACTAACATCAAATACTTCTTGATACGACATACAGAGAGAGGCACATTATCTCTGCATTATCCTTCCCCAAAATGCATTACCTCAGTCTAACCATGAAAAAAATCAGACATATCCAAATTATAAAACATACTATACAATATCATTCTACAAAATACCTGACAAGTACTCTTCAAAAGTGTCAAGGTCATAAAAGACAAGAAAAGACTGAGGTACTACAGATGAGAGGAGACCAAGGAGACATGACAACTAAATGTAATGCAGGATCCTGGACTAGATCCTGACACTAGGAGAGAAACTAATCTAAATGAAGTCTGTAATTTACTTAGTAGTTAACAGTACTACTTACTCAAAAGTACTGTACTAACATTAATTTCTCAGGTTTTATCACTGTACTATGCTTATATAAGATGTTAACACAGAGGAAGTGAATGAAGAACATATGGGAACCCTTTAGAGTATTCATTCAACCCTTCTATAAATCTAAAATTCTTTCAAAATAAAACTTAAAAAAAAATCTTAGATGATGAAAACAATACTGGTGTTGTAATACTTTTTTTTTAAACCAAAGACTCACTATCAACTTACCTGAACTGTAGGTATTATTTTCCAGTGAAAGCTACATTATCTCTGTTCTTATTTTATGCTCTATCAGTCATGTAACATAATAAGCTTTAATAAATTGGTATTCTACCAAAAATAGTCAATCACTTAATAAAAAACATTTAATTACCTTTTCTGACATCTTAAAAATGACTAATAGAATTTCACTTTTTAATCACAGAAGCCCCCACAAAGCTTTATCTTTAATAGAAACTAATGTTATTATTGTTTATAGCATAAAAATAATTTAAATAAAATTCTTACCTTCCAACCACTGCCAGCCTCTCTATAATATGGGAAGTTATCACAAATCCACTGGTAAATCTCACTTAGAGTCATTTTCTTTTTGGGTGAGCTATTAATTGCAAATGTAATGAGGCTGGCATAACTGTATGGAGGTTTCCCATCTTTGTGCTGTTGGACTTCTTCCTGGTCCAGTGTTGTATTTGGGTCAAGGAGCGCATTCTTCTTGGAAATTCCTGTTCCATGTGCATTTTGTGTAGCATCAGATTTTTGGATGGCTGCTCTCATGGTGAGCTGTGGTAACCAGTCCATAGATGTTAGGCTGCTCTCCAGTTCAGATGTCATCCTGAAGGTAAATAGACTCCTTAGTCAATATCAAGGAAAGAACCCCTGCTTCTCAAAATATCCAATATTCACAAATCTAGGAGTTCCAAAGTGAGGGAAAGCCTGAGTTAAATCTGGAGGAAAAAGATTGAGTATGTTAATGATCAAACCAAATATTTAAGGGCTCAACATTTCCAATCTTTTTTCTTAATTTTTTCCTCTCCAAAACACAACAAATTTGGTTTTAAAATATTTAAGATACAGAACAATACATAAACACAAAGTGATGCCAATGCCAATGTTTCTAAAAAGACTGTCATTTTAAATAGGGCAACAGGATCATAGTATGAAAAATAAGTCTGCAGTCCAGCGCTTTACTCACCAACACCACAGGCCCTTTAAAACCTTAAGATTGCCATTTCTTTTACACAAACTTTAGGGGAGTCATACAAACAAAAGAATACCTAAAGTAAAGAAGTCAGAGAAGTGACTGAGAAACAGGCACAGGAATTTGCAAGGAGGAAAGAAGGTAGAGCTGAGCAGGTGGGAGGTAGGAAAAGCAAGCAGGGTAGACAAGAATAGTAAGTAGACAAGCTAGCTGGGGGAGCTGACCGAAAAGAGGAATGCAAACTCAAGGACACTGATGAACAAGAGGAGAATAGGCAGCACCCAGGCAGTTAAAAAATAAAAAATAGGAGCGCCTGGGTGGGTCAGTCATTAAGCATCTGCCTCCGGCTCAGGTCATGATACCCGGGTCCTGGGATCGAGCCCCGCATCAGGCTCCCTGCTCCACGGGAAGCCTGCTTCTCCCTCTCCCACTTCCCCTGCTTGTGTTCCCTCTCTCGTTGTGTCTCTCTCTGTCAAATAAATAAAATCTTTAAAAAAAATAAATAAAATAAAAAGTCCAAAAAGTCAAGGAACAAGCTTAAGAAAACTAAAGATCTGGGAGTGTAGGACAGACGATCATACAAATGGACAGCAAGAAGCATTAAAAACTCAGGGCAGGTTAATCCAAACATCTAGTGATCTGGATTCTGTAACTTATTTCTCTCCAAGGCTGAAAAATTCAGACCATTACAACCCAGAGAAAGAAAAAAAAAAATCTGCCGGATTAACACATTTTCTGGAGAAGGGAAAAGCTGCTTGAAGAACTGAAGATAAAAATATAGAAACAAAGCTTGACACTTCACACTGGAATTGCTAACTTTCAGCTGAGGACACAAACCTTCTACCATGGGACCAAAGAAACAGGAATAATAGGGTAGAGAAGAATGAAAGACTTTTAAGTGATAACAAAATAATGAGAAAAAAGAAAACAAGAAACCTGAAGTACCTCAGTGAAAAGAAAATATTTGTGGCAAATAAAATCCAGTATAGGCCCTCATCCCAAATGGCTGCAAGCAAAGAGCAGCCTGGAATACGTGCTTAGGATAGGAACTTAGGGGAGGCAATACAGAACTGATAAAGAACACAGGCTCTCAAGTCAGGCAGATCAGAGTTCAAGTACTAATTCTACTAGTTACTAGCTGCAGGAAATTAAAATGTTAATTAATATATCTAAACTCCAGCTTTCTCTAGGGATGCCTGGGTGGCTCAGTCTGTTAAGCATCTGAGTTCGGCTCAGGGTCCTGGGATTAAGCCCTGCATCAGGCTCCTTGCTCAACAGGGAGCCTGCTTCTCCCTCTCCCTCTGCCTGCTGCTCCCCACTGCTTGTGCTCACTCGCGCACACGCTCTCTCTCTCCCACAAATAAAATCTTTTAAACAAAAAAACAAACAAGCTCCAGCTTTCTCATCTGTAAAATGAAACTAATAGTTCCTACAGTTAAAATATTACTTTGAGTGGGCACTTGGGTGGCTCAGTCAGCTAAGCATCTGACTTCCGCACAGGTCATGATCTCAGTCAGGGTCTTGGGATGGAGCCCTCCCTGCATCAGGCTCTCTGCTCAGCAGGGAATCTGCTTCTCCCTCCGCACCCCTCCCCCCGCCTCCACCCCAGCATGCTCGCTCTGGCGCGCTCTCAGATAAATTTTTAAAAAATTAAAATATTACTTTGAGAATTAAATGTGGTAGCATATACACAGAAGAAACATCCGTTAAGTATTAGTTAATAATATTACTCTAGGATTATCTGGCGAGGGTACTAATGCAGTATAAAGTAAACTAGATTAAGCAACAGCAATTATAAATCAAGAGACAGCCATGAGGACTTTATCTGCACTGCCAGTAGAGTCCTACCTTGCTCTTAGATATTTTGATCCAGCTTTACCTTTTTCACTTTCTCAAATTCCCTCCATCTCTACTGCATATATTCCTCTGAAATCTGAACTTTAAATTCTCTATACAGTACCTTTAGAGATCAAAAAACCAGACAAAAACCAAAACAATAAAACCCTTACCATTATGCTCTATAATCTCAGCATTATATCAAATGCTTGTTGCAAGCATGAAATAAGTTACAGGAACTTATGGAATAAAGAAAACAACGTAGGGGCGCCTGGGTGGCTCAATCGGTTAAGCAGCTGCCTTCAACTCAGGTCATGATCCCAAGGTCCTAGGACTGAGCCTGCATGGGATCCGTGCTGGGCAGGGAACTTGCTTCTCCCCCTCTCCCGACGCCCCGCCCCCGACCTCTGCCCTTCCCCCCACTCATGTTTTCTCACAAATAAATACTTTTTAAAAAAATTGAAGAAAACAATCTAATTTAGACATGACAGGTTGTCAAATGAGTGGGCAAAGTACCCTAGAGATCAGAGACCAATCACTTCAATTTAAAGATGAAAAACTAAGGTCTACTAAAGTTAAAGACTTGCCCAAAATCACAAAGGTAGTTAACAATAGAAGTAAAACCAGAGCCCCGGTCTCCCAATGCTCAATCCAGTAGTTTTTCTACCATCCCTCATCTGTAAAATGAGCATAATAGTACCTACCTCACTGATGAAAAGTACTGAGAACAGTGACTGGCAAATAGTAAGCATTCAAAAAATGTTAGCTACTGGTGGTGGTTATGCTAATAGTAGTTGCTGCTACTATTATTCATATTTCATTCTATAAACATTGGCAATTATTATACCATACTGTCATCCTATTTGCTTCAATTAAGGCTCCACTAGATAGCTTTATTTTGTCTAAATTCCCAAAGGAGCCAGTCGCATATATTTTCAAAGTTTAATATAAATGCACATTCCAAACTGGAATATAATGGATATTGCAGATGCCCCCTACTGAGAACCATCTTTAACTTGTTTCCTTCTGGGCGCCTGAGTGGCTCAGATGGTTAAGCGTCTGCCTTTGGCTCAGGTCATGATCCCAGAGTCCTGGGATCAAGTCCCCCATCGGGCTCCCTGCTCCTTGGGAGCCTGCTTCTCCCTCTGCCTCTCTTTCTCTCTCTCATGAATAAATAAAATCTTTAAAAAAAAAAAAAAAGCAAACTTCTGTTTCCTTCCACCAGTGCCACTAATTGAGACTTTATAAGAGCCTCAGAAATATAATGTAAACATATAATAAGTACTTAATACATGTTATAACAGTTAAGAATTTATAGTTACACATGTACAGGGCTATTAGAGTAAAACTGTACACACACACACACACACACACACACACAGTATGATAAAATTCCTGTCCTCCAGGAAACTGTAGTCCAATTAAGAAGGTCAAACACAAAGAAGAACTGAAGAAAAGAAGGCTGAGATCTGGGTGCTGCTAACAGTACAAAAACGGAGAGGACAACATAGACTACAGCCCTCAGAGGCAGAGAAGGAAGAACTTCAGCTAAGATTTGAAGAAAGTAAAGATCTCAACAGGCTAGAAAGAAAATGGTCCCTAGTCATCAAAGACATCAGGAGTAAGAATCACTCCACTGCTGTGCTTATCTTCATCAGTTCTGCTAGATCAAATCTGAACTATAAAATATCTATCTTAAATTTAAACTCTGAAAAAGTGGGGCTTCTGTGTGTAATTTATGAAATTTTATATATTCTTGGTAGTAAGGTAAAAAGCGCTTCCATTGTTAGTGTGTCACCTGGTTGCCACAGCGGTTCTCCATTAAGCACAAAGAACACAAAAAATGACCATTAGATATGATCAGATCATCAGTAACTTTAGAAAGAAACCTCTTAATGGAATGGTGATGACAGAAGTCCGCCTGTATAAGAGAACAGATGGTGGTAAATTTAAGAACAGCATGGGAGGCTCTGAGGAATCTGGTTATGGAAATCTGGTTAAGAAATGTCAGGCCCTCATTACCTCACCTCATTCCAAAAGCTTCCTAGCTGGCCTCCTGGAGTCTGATTTCTAACCACTCCTCTCTGCTAATCACCTCCAGAGTCCATGCATACACTCCAAGAGAAATCTATCAGCACTGTTTTCATGTCATTGTGCCCGAAAACTTTCAATGGTTCCCTTTTTCCTATTATACCAAATTAAACTCATTTTCAACTACTGTAGTTTTTATTAATCTTTTATTAATCCTTCTCTAAATCCCTGGAGCAATTATTACCTCAATTTGGCATCTACCATGCTGTTTCATATGTATAATTGCATCATACACCTAAGCTTACTACCCTCTTCCCCCACCTCCCCACTGAGAACAGTGACCATACAACTAATACTTCAGATGCTACCTAACACCACACCAGGTACATGTTATCTGAAAAATAACAGTATTTGGATTAAAAACATTCCTTTCTGGAATGTCTTTCCCATCTAACACTGCCTAGCTGGCTTCTACTTTTTTTCAAGACTCAGACCAAACACTTCCCCCTCCAGAAAGCCTCATCAATCCACTCTTATCTTCCATCTCCTAAAGTGAACTAGATCCTACTCCCATAGTAGCATGTCAACACCTCTCTATCCCAGAACTCATACAAGATTATAACTATATCTATCTCCCCAGAGTCCATGAGTTCTGAATAAGAAACTTTCTTCTTCTTTTCTCTCTCTCCAATCCCTAAGAACATAGTAAGTGAAGGGTCAATAAATAATGGTTAAATGACTGAAACAGTTACTAGCCAATGAAGGTGTGGGTGTGATCCTTCCAAAACAAGTGAAACCATACACACTGACAAGCTAAAAGGAAGAGGCAAAAGAAAAAAGGACTCAATAGCATGAGGTAAGGATAATCACAGGATTGAAGTCCTTTATGAACTGGAAAAAAGTATGACTCAGGCTGACAAGTAGCACCACACAGAAACAGAGAGAGTTCTGGGGAAGACAGAAGCAAAGATAAAAAGATAATGTTACTTATGGGAGAAAGCAGGGCATGGAAAACTCAGGTCTTACATCTATGATATTTATTGCTAAAAAAAAGTTTCATGATGAATCTTCTCTGCATAACATGAAAATGTAAACAGTATCAAGATATAAAAATATATATAAAACTCAACATAAAGCCATGAGATGGGGAGAGGGGCGGGGGTTCTAATCCCATTTTATGAAACTGCGCCACTAATAGGATCCCAAATAAACTTTCTAGGTACTTTAACACATTGCTTGGCCTCCCTCTGCAACCTCCGTATTTCCAACGAGTAACCAAGGATTACTCAGGATGTTTTCAACAGTGTTATCAAAAAGGGGGGAAATGGGTAGAGATACTGCTGGCTTCCTAAATAAAGGTAAGAAGAAGACATCAAGGAAAGTAAGAATAATGATAGTGATGTCGTGACCTAGATATTCCTGAATCCTCTCACTCTATTCCTGGCACTTGGCATTTCATCTTAAAAGACTTCAGAAAAATCCTAAGAAAGAGTCATCTTAAGACTCATAAGAAAAACTGAGCAACTAAAAACTCAAAAAGAAATCCTTATAATTACCACAGCAGTAATTCTGATCATATGCATCTCAAGGAATACACACACACACACACACACACACACACACACACACACTTTTTTTTTGAGAGGGAGTGCGGAGGAGCAGGGAGAGAGAAGAATCTTAGGCAGGCTCCACGCCCAGTGCGAGACCGATGCGGGCTGCATCTCAAATGACCTGAGCCAAAACAGAGAGTTGGACACAACCAACTGAGCCACCCAAGCGCCCCTATATATATACTTTTTTAAATATATAACTCCCGTTACAGAATCTTACCACCCAAGGCAACCAGAAGTAAGGTCTATGGCAGAAACCATTAACTGCCACCTAACATCTGTTTTTATCTTCCTCCTAAGGAATACAATCTCAATTTCATTCTGGATGGCACTGTGCCTCCTGCCATTTCTGCTCTCTGAAGACACGATAGCTACTGCTCCAGTGTCATCTTCGATCATAAGGTGATTTTTTTTTTATTTGTTAGCTGTTTATTTATCAAGACAAACTATTCCATAAGCCAATATTCGTGTTTCATAGTTCAGGAACACAGGTCAGTGACAGACTTCAATGGAACTCAACCCAAAGAAATTCTTTACATTCCCAAATCACTTTGCACTCTGAAAGATACCAGCCTTCATCTCCTCAAAATCTTTCATGGAATCATAATTTCTGTAGAAATCTGCATATGCCTTCTTTCTTGGTTCGGCCACAGCAAACTTAGAGAAAGCTGCAACCCCCAGGGATACAGCGAACGCTCCAACAATATGAAATCACAGACGCTTGGCCAGAAGGCCTCGCATCTGGGGTTTCGTCAAAGCACTGGAAGTCATGGTAGTTACTCTCCTCAACACCAACCTCAAACCTAACGTCCTCCCTAACTGATACAGAAAAAAAATCCGTAAGGTGATCTTTGAAAGTGCCATACACTGAGGACATAGGAGCAAAGAGAAGGAATCTGGGTCCCTGAGTTTTTTGTGAAACAATTGTGAAGCTGCCATCTGAACCCTGAAGTGCCTACCTACCAGACTTATATGTTTAACTACCATAAAAAGATCACCAGTGGATGAATGCAATTCTTAACAAACATGACATCTGGGATAAGGAAGTGGGGGATACAAGTAAGAGAACCTAAACTAAGACACTCTTAAAGGAGGAGGTGATGAGGCAAACATTAACTCTGATATTGCAGGTTGGAAAACTGGTGACCTTCTTAAAGAGTGACAAAGGATTTGGTCAAATTTGGCCGTATACAGAAGTTAGAGAACAAACCACATGCCAACTAAGGCTATGGCAAGGAGAGAAATATAAAAAAATTTAGAATGTTGGCATGCTTTGGCTTCTTCTTGTCACTTAAAACAAAATCCTGAGAGAGAAATAAACTTCTATTAGAGCTGCAAGCAGAGAGGGAGAAACTACAGATTTGCTTAGGGAGGTAACTCCCTGCCTATGGCCCACAATTTAAGCTAACAGTCCTATAATTTAAAGCCTTGCATAGCTGGAAAAAAACCAACCGCTTCTGAAGTAGCAAATGGAAATAACTGAATGGTAGCTGCAAAACTGCAGCCTTGGCAGTAGAGAAGACTGGTATCTTGCCACACAAAAGCAATGTCATAAGGGTGTTGTCTTTCCACCAATGATTTCCACCATTGTTTCAAATGGCCTCATCAGAACCATCTTTCCCTCAGAAGCCAGAAGATGTCAATGAACTTGGGTGGGGAAAAAAATACTCTTCATTTCCACTAACTTGTAACTGAAATTTAGCACTTCCTTTAATTATGAAATTAGACAACAAATCATAGTAGCATTGACAGTACTTGTGACTTTGCCACCAATAAAAATCACAAATGTATTCTTCTCACATGCAAATGTTGCAGAATCTCAACTTTTAATTTAAACTTAACTACTTAGGGGCGCCTGGGTGGCTCAGTCGTTAAGCGTCTGCCTTCGGCTCAGGTCATGATCCCAGGGTCCTGGGATCGAGCCCCGCATCAGGCTCCCTGCTTGGCGGGAAGCCTGTTCTCCCTCTCCCTCTGCCCTTGCCTCTGCTTGTGTTCCCTCTCTTGCTGTGTCTCTGTCAAATAAATAAAATCCTTAAAAAAATTTAAAATAAATAAACTTAACTACTTAAAATTATGCTAGTGTATTAGACTTGCCACTAGATCTTTCATTTAATATGTTAAAAGCACACATTACTATGTTTCAAAGTTAGTATTTTGCTAACCATATTTCAATATAATTGGTTTCCTTTGTAATCCCAAGTACTTTATTTTGTGAATTTTGAGACATTCTGAGATGGATCCACAGGTTTCACCAGACTGTTGAAGGGGTTCCATGGCACCAAAACAAGACTGGAAATTCCTGTGGTAAAACGGAGCACAAAGGGCACAGTCTTCACACTGAAAAATTCTGTCTGGGCAGGCGTTATGGATCAAAGCAGCAAAAAGTCTAGAAACTAAGTATTTTAAGATAATTGTATGGGAGGTTGGGGGAGAGAAAGAGACCAGACTGCAAAAGCCTCAAGTTTCCAAAATAATACCCAAGCTCATCAACAAGTGAGCTATAAAAGCTGTACATTTCCCAGAAAGGGCATCTTCACTAATATCCATCTCAGACGTAGTCATGGAAGATAATGGACAAGGTAGGATCTTTCAGAAGGCATAGTAGACAATGGAGGCCCTACCAAAGAGCAAAATCAAGGAACTTACTACACTGTCAAGGCATCACTGTCACTTCGACCCAGTAAGATTTTATAATGCACTAATGACTATTGAGTGTTTCCCGTTATCCCCTTTTCTGAATAATACCTTTTACTGCTGTTATCCTAATCTTTCTCCACCACTACATATTAGGTAGAATGTAAATAACTCATCTGGTTTATAGATCTTTGATCCACAAGAAGCCACACCAGCATCTGATGAAAGAGACTGTACCTAAAGAGCTTAGATTTTCAGCTAATTATAATAACTGGATGAAACTCTGGGTTGTCTCCCTTGAGAAAAGAGCAAGTAAGTTCAATACATAGGAAAAGTACATGTGAATATTTGTGTACCCATAGGGGCAAATCGTGGTGGAAAACTAAAAAAGAAAATAATCTACTACAGATTGATTTTATATTTTATAACCATAGGACAAAAAATAAAATGTTAACTTATAAATGAGGTAATAATTTAAGCTATTTCCAAGCAAAAGCAGCTGGTGTTACTTTAGTTTTCATACACCAGCAAAATCAAAGTTTCTACTCTTAGTTCAATTTCAGCAAAACTAACGGCGTCCTACATCGGAAAAGATACGACTTAGTAATTAAGAACACAGGCTGCTGAGCAAGTCTGCCTGGATTAGAATCCAAACTCTTCCACTTTAAGCTATGTGACCTTACACAAGTAAATTAATCTTTTATGTCTCAGTTTCCTCGTTTGTAAGATGAAGATAAAAATAGTACCCAACCCAAAGGATTGCTGTGAGGATTAAATGAGTTAATGCATACAAAGCACTAAGAATAGTCTCTAACACACAGTCAATAATTTTATTACCAAATGCATACTCTTCAGAACTTTCTAAATTTTATTTCATTTTTTAAAAAGATTTTAAGTAATCTCTACACCCAATGTGTGGCTCAAACTCAACCAAGATCAAGAGTTGCACACTCTACCAAATAAGCCAGCCAGGCGCCCCAGAATTTTCCAAATTTTAAAAGGTTGTCACTCTTACTCAGTGGTTTTAGACTTACATGTCCTAAATGATACAATAATCATTTAGCAGCCTCAATGGAAATGAGCCCCTCATATTTACTCTAAAGTGACCCAGAAAGTATTAGGTTTTAAAATTTTGTTTGTAGATTATATATGAAAATTGAGAACATACTTTTCCCCACAGAAATAAGATGATACGATGATTCCTGAAGCAGCCCACAAAATCCTATTATTCCATAAAGGAATTCCAAGTCAACAGTTCTTGAGTATAAAACCCCCAGTTAGGTATCTTGCAGCAGAGAGACAAAGGAGTAACTTGGAAAAAAAAGAAATAAGCTTTTCCATTTTCCTGGTGCAAGATCAGCTTAATCCTGACAAAATTTCAATATGGTTTATATCTGGCATACTTCTAACTACTTTCTATACTTTGGTTCTCCCATCTCACATGCCCTAAGCCTCTAATATTGGCCCCCAATGTTGGTATTATAAACTCCAAAATTACTTGGCTCTTCTCTTCCAGTAAAAACTCCCAGCTTTTCAAAACAGTTGATCTCTGCTCCATTTAGGAAAAAAATGGACAGCGTCAAACGAATCTCCACAAAGGTACTTCCTATAAGCAATGACCTTTTTGGAAAATAAGCTGAAAAATCCTCACTGGTTTGAAGTGAAAATACAGGTGGAGGAATCATAATTTAGAAGGAATCCAATAAACAAATAGCAGGTCACTCTTCAAACCTCTTGACTTTCACAACTTCTCTTCCCACTTAACATTCCAAGAATATTCACAACACAGCTAATGCAAAATTCCAGGAGATTTAGTGAGACAACTGTCATTCGTAAAACTGTTGTGATTTCAGAGCTATTTATCATAAAATCAGAGATGAAAAAGAACCTCATTCGGTCATTTCTTAAAGTCCTGGTATAACCTATTTTGGAGACTAACAATATTCTTTAAGATCTCCAAGGGAAGAAAAGTTCACAACTTACTCAATCTGTTCTAAGGTATGTTACTCTAAAGTATGCGTTTTTTGTTTGTTTGGTTGGTTTTTTTTAAAGGTTTAACTGGCTAGGGGAGCCTAGCTGGCTCAGTTGGTAGAGCACGTAACTCTTGATCTTAGGGTCATGAGTTTGAGCCCCATGCTGGGCACAGAGATTACTTTAAAAATAAATAATTTTTTTTTAAAAATTAAAAGTTTTAACTGGCTAATCTCTTATCTCCCTTGCTACGGAGAAGAAAATGTCTTTAAATTCTCTCTTGGAAAATGAGAACGGGTCAGAGTTCTATTCATAATGATGCTTCACATATTTTACAATATTAACACAACTTTTTGTGTTCCCTTTTCTCTTAAGTTTTAAAGTCCAGAACTTCTCCAACAGGATCTGAATTTGGAACCCTAATATATTTATTGCTCTTCTCTAGATTCTCTCCAAATTACTCCACATATAATCTTAAATTCATAAAACTGTATTCTAAATTCATACAAGTCATACTCATAGTTAGAATTCCATTCAGGGTACAAACTTAGGGATCATGTAGTCAAAAGATATTTTCACACTATATGTGTGATTCTCATCTTAGGTATCTTTTGCTCCACAATGTAGGAAGGAAATATAAACATTTTTGGACCTTAACCACTCAACTATATTCTGTCATCAAGTAAAGACTGTATTTTGCATTTAAATCTCACGTACTGGAATCTGAGTAGTTGGAAATACTGATGAACACTAGTCCCTTTAACACCAGAACACTCAAAGCCATCTCTGTAGCTGTTATTTAAAAAAAACCACACAGGGGCACCTGGGTGGCTCAGACAGTTAAGCATCTGACTCTTGATTCTGGCTCAGAGTCCTAGGATTGATCCCCGTATTGGGCTCTGTACTACTGAGCTTTGAGCCTGCTTAGGATTCTCTCTCTCCCTCTCCCTCTGCCCCTCCCCTGCTCATGTGCGCCCTGTGCGTGCACTCGCTCTCTCTTTAAAAATAAAGTTAGGGGCGCCTGGGTGGCTCAGATGGTTAAGCGTCTGCCTTCGGCTCAGGTCATGATCCCAGGGTCCTGGGATCGAGTCCCGCATTGGGCTCCCTGCTCCTTGGGAGCCTGCTTCTCCCTCTGCTTCTCTCTCCGTCTCTCATGAATAAATAAATAAATAAAATCTTTAAAAAAAAAAAAGTTAAAAACCCTGGGGCACCCATGAAGCTTAGTGGGTTAACTGTCTACCTTCGGCTCAGGTCATGATCCCAGGGTTCTGGGATCAAGCGCCATGTCGGGCTCCCTGCTCCGCGGGGAATCTGCTTCTCCCTCTCCCCTCGTGGAAGGTAATCCTGTCTTACCTTTTAGGGTTAAGTATGACACACGGAAAATGCTAAACAGCTTAAACTTCTACATGTGATGTCTAGGATTCAGTTGTCCTCAAAGTGTGGTCCAGACACCCTTTCAGGGAATCTGAAGGGTCAAAACAATTTTCACAATAAGATATTATCTGCCTTTTCCACTCTCATCCTCTGATAAGTGTACAGTGGAACTTTTCACATGCTATGTGATGGGTGTTATCACATCAGACTCAATGCAGAAGCAGAGATGAGAATCCAGCTGTCTCTATTAAATGTTTTTAAAAAATTTGCAAAAGTTGGGACGCCTGGGTGGCTCAGTTGGTTAAGCATCTGCCTTCAGCTGTGTCTCTGTGAGATAAATAAAATCTTAAAAAAATAAAAATTTAAAAATGTTTCTTAGTCACACTAGCCATATTTTAAAAGTGCTCAGTAGCCACACGTGGCTAACGGCTAGCACACTGGATAGCACACATACATTTCCATTGTTGCAGAAAGTTCTGTTGGACAGTGCTGGCTTAGAGCATCCTAAATGTAACTTAATCTTTGATCTAAGATGACCAAATCCCCTAGGGCTTCCATTTCTGAGTATTAGATATTGAAGAGTATCGTTGACTAGTCATTGACTTATTATTAAAAGTTACTTTTGTGACTAAATATTGACTTTGATATATCTAGGCTTTTATGGTGTTCTCACTACTAGACCAGGCATTATTTAAGCATTTTAAAGTATATTAATTAAATCCCTCTAACAGCTCTATAAGTTTGGTACCTCATTTCATAAATGAGGAAAGAGAGATACAAAAGGTAAGCTTAGCTGAAGGACATGCAGTGAATAAAGGGACAGAGCTGGAATTCATATGTAGGCCTTGCTCCAGTGCCCATGCTCTTAATCACGAAGTTCTGCCTCTTGGCTGTCAGTATTCATCATAATTTGAGGTGTTTTCTTAAAATGAGGGATGTCAAAAATATTCCACTTAACTGAGGATACTATAAAAATAATTAAAAAAGTATCAATGCAGGAAACAGGAAAAAAGTGATAGAAAACTAGTGATAAAATTGAAAAAAATCTTATGAAAGGCAGCAGCTTTTTATATGGGGGGATGGTAGAGAAATTTGAGTTGTCATGAATTCATATATGTGGGGGAAATAGTATCAGAGGTAATAGGAAATAAAAAGCATCACTGGGTATATTGCCAAAGTAAAAGAGGAGTTAAACATAAAATCTGTACCTGTCAACAGTGTTTAAGGTATAAACTTGAATAATACTGAATAATAATACTGAAAAATAAAGCGTTATGATTTGATTTAGTAAACTTATTTTAGTCAAGCTTTGCTTGGCTGCAAGTAAAGGAAACCAGCACTGGATGTATCAAACAAAACAGAAAAGGGTTTTATTTGTGGAGAATACTGGGGTATTTCACAGAACTGAGGGATAGCTGGATCTCTTGAGGGGATAGAACTCAGGTTCTTAGGAACCAAGGCAGTATACTCTCTTCTCTGTTGCTTTTCTCTGATTGTAATTTATTTCTTCATTTCTACAAACCAGCTTTCTTCACCTTTCTGGCATATGGGCATCCTGTACCTCTCAAGTTTCATAGCTTCTTTATTCAGGAAACCAGCCCAAACCATTTCAGTCCTAATTCTGAATTCCTAAGGAAGAAAATTCAGGTGAACAACTTAGGTCAGGTGTCAGCTCCGGTTCTCATCCTTTAATTTGTTGTAGTACTCACATAGTTCTGGTATAGATAAGACTTTCAGGGCCCTGGGGATGGAGACAACTCTGGGAAAAGGGCACGGTGAGCTAGGCAAAATACTACAGGAAGTGTCTGGTACAAAGCAGCATGTATCCAGTGTTGGGTAAAAAGAGTTAGGATTTCAAGAGAGGATGTTTTTTAGGATTCAGACCCTTTCCTTATAGTCATATGGGTAGTGAATGGGAGACTTGATTCTCACCTTCCTCTTGGAACTGTAGATTTGGAATTGGACTAAGAGTTCCAGTTTTGTTTAGTTTGACAGATACATATTGAATACGTACTCATTATGTGCTTACTAGCATTCAAGATTCTCAGAGAAACAACAAAAGAAAAGGACAGCAGAAAGATTATTTTGCCCTATACTGATGCTTACTTGAGAGCCGGAAGGATAGGTGCTTATGGACAGGTCCCTGTTGAAGGTTATGGTGCTGAATGAAGATTTTAAGCATAGGAACCGCTTTCTTCAAAGTTAACATTCTTTCTACAGTCCCCCTATGTATATTTGGAACTTGGAAAGTGATGTATTAGCTATGTAAAAAAGTACAGTTGGAAGTTATGGAAAGATGAGACTACTTGAATAGGTAGAGTCTGAGAAAAAGATAGTGCTTCTTTATTACAGATAGGCCTCTAGATAATTAAAAAAATAAAACCCCGGTGGTTTGGAGCTCGGAGCGGCGTTGGCCGGACCTCTATTCGCGCCCAGCTCGGCTCGGCTCGGCTCGGCTCGGCTCGGCTCGGCTCCCTGCCGGGCTCCAGGCCCATGGCTTCTCGCGGGAGAAAGCGGAAGGCCGAGGTGGCGGTGGTCGCGGCGGCGGCGAAACAGGAGAAGCCGGCGGGCGGCCGGAAGGCAGTGGAGGCCGCGACCGTCGTAATCGAGCATTGCACGAGCTGACGCGTCTACGGGCGCAACGCCGCGGCCCTGAGCCAGGCGTTGCGCCTGGAGACCCCGGAGCTACCGGTGGAGGTGAATCCTGCCAAGCCCCGGAGGGGCAGCTTCGAGGTGACGCTGCAGCGCCCAGACGGCAGCAGTGTGGAGCTCTGGACTGGGATTAAGAAGGGGCCCCCACGCAAACTCAAGTTCCCTGAGCCTCAAGAGGTGGTGAAGGAGCTGAAGAAGCACCTTTCCTAGGGTGTGCTGGGCAGAAGTCCTCACGCTGAGCCTCCTGTCCCTGGTGATGTTGGAGCATTTATGATGGAACATGGCCAAACTTCAGTCATGTACCTGAAGCCATGGTTTCTTCCCCTCCAGAGAGGATGGTTCAGTTGTGAGGCGACCCTCTGGTAAGGCATTGAAAAGTTCTTGGATTTGGTTTAATAAAAGTTGAAATAAAGTATTTGAATAATAAAAAAAATAAATAAATAAATAAATAAAATAAAACCCCAAGAAGCCCATGCAATGTAATCAGAGGATCACTGGATTGGAAGCCATATAAAATGGGGATAATCATCCATGCTTTACCTTACAGCACAAATGTAGTTATTTTTGTTTTATCAAGATAAAACCTCTGGAGTTTAAACTAAATTCATAAAGGAAGATACTACTGGTTTTCAAACAGATTTAAACATTTTAATGGGTATAGAGTGGTATCTCATTGTGATTTTAATTTGTCTTTTCCTGTTGACTAATGATGATGTACATCTTTTCATGTGCTTATTGACTCCTTGTATGTCTTTATTCAAATCTTTTGCACATTTTAAAACTGGGTAGTGTCATCTTACTGCATTGTTAGAGTTCTTTAAATATTCTGGATGCAAGTTTTTTGTTAGAGCAAAAAAGCTTTAAATTTTTTGCTTCCAATTTCTTTTTTCTTTTATGTTTTTCTTTTTGTATCTTAGCTGAGAAATCCTAACTACTCCAGATTGCGCACACACACATATATATTTAAAACAGCTTAAAAAAACACCTTTATTGAGATGTAATTGACATAGTATGATTTGATAAGCCCCCCCATAAAATTACCACAACACATCCATCATTCTCAAAAGTTTCCTGGTGTTGCTGTGTACACTCCTGTCACTTTCTGCAAGATATCAGCTGATCTGCTTTTCTGCCCCTAAATGTATGTTTGCATTTTCTCAAGTTGTATAGAACTGGAACTGTATAGTATTACCCTTTTATTTGTCCGGCTTCTTTCATTTAGCATAATTACCTTGAGATTCACCGGTGTCACTACATGCATCAATAGTTCATACCTTTTTGTTTCATTGGATATATGTGCAACAACATTTACCTGTTGGTGCATATGTGGATTGTTCTCCAGTTTTAGCTATTGTAAGTAAAAATGCTATTTTAAGTATAGCATAGGAAATATAATCAGTAATATTGTAGTAACGTTATTACTGGTGACTGTACTTACTGTATTGAGCATTGAGTAACAGAACTGTGGAATCAATATGTTGTACACCTGAAACTAATATAACATTGTATGTCAACTATACTTCAATAATAATAATCATAATAGATCAATTGGCCATATACGGGTGGGTCCATTTTTGGACCCTGTTCTGTTGATTTTTATATCTATCCTTTTACTAAAACCACTTGTCTTGGTTATTGTAGTTTTACAGTAAGTCTTGAAATCTGGTAGTCATAAGTACTCTGTTCTCTTCAAGTTGAGAGAAAAACCTGATAATCAAGTATCTGCTTAATGGTGGGCTGAAAGTTGAGGTAAAGAAAAACTCATATTTACAAATTGCCAAGTAAATTTTTAGACGATGGTAAAGAACTTGAGCACATGGGAGGAAATAGGTTGTTCCATTAAGAAAAGATTGTGACGATTTATGGAAGAAGTTGATGTGCTTGATGAGAAGACAAAGAATAAAGTCTTTGTTAAAGAGAGCAAAGCTGAGAAACTCTGAAGTGTTGATGACAAGAAACAAACAAAAAAAGCCAAAAATGTGGGGTCTTTAGGAGCCGATGGAACAAGCAGGGTAAGTCTCTAGGCAGAGAGACTCCCTTAGGGTCTACTGAGTTTAAGCTGCACAGCTTTTTATAGATTACTAGTAAACGTTCTACCCTAAATAGCACTGGCATTTCTAGGAAGTTAGTCCTTTTCAGACCCTTTCACATCATGGAATGATAATCAGTATTGATGTATTATGTAGGCTGATAATGACTGATGTGCTCTTAGAACAGGTCTGTTCATTTAGATTTTTTTTTTTTTAAAGATTTTATTATTTGACAGAGAGACACAGCAAGAGGGGGAACACAGGCAGGGGGAGTGGGAGAGGAAGAAGCAGACCTCCCGCGGAGCAGGGAGCCCGATGTGGGGCTCCATCCCGGGACTCCGGGATCATGACCTGAGCCGAAGACAAACGCTTAACCAACTGAGCCACCCAGGTGCCCCTTATTTTTATTTTTAATTAATTTAAATAGCCTCATGAGGCTAGTGGCTACTATATCAGAGAGTAAAGCTTTACAAGGTAAGCCAGAGGGGCACCTGGGTGGCTCAGTTGGTTAAGCGTCTGTCTTCGGCTCAGGTCATGATCCCGGAGTCCCGGGATTGAGCCCCACATCGGGGCTCCCTGCTCAGCGGGGAGCCAGCTTCTCCCTCTCCCTCTGCTTGTGCTCTCTGTCAAATAAATAAATAAAATCTTTAAAAAAATCTTAAAAAAAAAAGCCAGAAAAATTCAAAATGTTTAGAAAAGTTTCTGTAGGGGTGCCTGGGTGGCTCAGATGGTTAAGTGTCTGCCTTCGGCTCAGGTCATGATCCCAGGGTTCTGGGATCGAGCCCCAAATCAGGCTCCTGGCTCAACAGGGAGCCTACTTCTTCTTCCTCTGCCTCTCCCCCTGCTCCTGCTCCCTCTCTCTCTCTGTATCTCTGTGTCTCAAATGAATAAATAAAATCTTTAAAAAAAAAAAAAAAAGTTTCTGTAATTGTCAAAATTAAGAGGGCTTCTCATTACTGTTTAATTGGAATATGCCACACCTAAACATGCAAATTGATTCTATCAGTTCCCCCCAAAAGCTTGATAAACATGGTAACAATGAACTATGGCATGATAATGCAAAAGCTATTTTTGCCACTGTGTGGGAGAGACCTAATAGCATAAAATTATGAATATAATGAACATGTAATATTCAATGTCAGCAACATCCTTAGCCTGAAGGCCAGTTGCAAACCTGAACACTACTGGCAGATACTCTAGAATCCAAGAATTTAGAGTGAAGGGGAAATAGAAGTGAGAAAACAAATCCCCATGTTCTTGAGCTGACAGCAAAGGATACAAATCCTCTTTTACTCTAAAAATGATGATCCCTTTTGCTTTCTACTAATGTTAAATTTAAGAGAAAAGAGGAAAAAATATGCCAGGTGACTTATGTATATATTTAATACCATGAATCGTAACAGACCAGTGAGGTAAGCATTAACAACCTTATTACAGCAAAATTAGGAAAAGTGAAGTAACTGTCCAAGATCATATGGGTAATATGTGGCAGAGATTTAAAACTGTATCTACCTAATTCTAAGACTACATACCAGAGCTGCCTTAACAATACCAAGCCTGTTACTAGAAACAAAGCAGCAAAAGGTCTTAAAATAAATCCACCCTTCTCTGGTCATTCTAAATAGCAGGGTCATCAATATCAAGAGAAGAGAAATGAGGAAACAGATGGACAGGAAATTCATCTGGGACACTAACGCATGAGCTTCTCTGGTGCTAAAATATCCCTATGTGTTTCCTAGTATATCCTAAACAGACAGACTGGATCAATAATAAAAAGCATCTTTAAGGGAGAAGCATAACAGGGTCACCTGGGTAGCTCAGTCGATTAAAAGGCCAGCTTGATTTTGGCTCAGTCATGATATTAGGGTCGTGGGATAGAGCCCCACTTTGGGCTGTGTTCAGCGGGGAATCTGCTTGAGGATGCCCTCTCCCCCTGCCCTCCCCCTGCCCTCCCCCAGGTCACGGGCAGGGTGGGGGGAAGA
This sequence comes from Callorhinus ursinus, assembly GCF_003265705.2. NCBI lineage: Eukaryota > Metazoa > Chordata > Mammalia > Carnivora > Otariidae > Callorhinus > Callorhinus ursinus. The sequence continues at coordinate 3,971,052 of NW_027397080.1, read as the reverse complement.
GGGAAGGAGGGTGCACGCACGCTCTCCCTCTAAAATAAATAAATCTCTTTTAAAGGGAGAATCATAACAAAAAGGAAAAAGCAAGTGCAAAAAGGGGTAAAAATAGGAAAAAAAACAAAAGGAAGAAATCTCAGGTAGAAGGCAGTGTCATCAGAAACTACTTATAGTGCTACTGATAACCCCCAGTGTCCCAGGATTTATATACATGTGAACTGTAAAATCAATCCTCTAATAAATATCAGGCAATGCAGAAATGCAGAAAGGGCCTTGTTTGAACAAGTCTAAAGAAACATCAAATTTTATTTTGCTTTAATCAAACCAAATTATAAAAACAGCTATTGCTACATGTGAAAAAAGTAGGTTATATACACGTGTGTTTACTTGTCTACATAAAGCAAATGTTCAAGGAAATTTCTACTTTTTTGGTAAGCTTTTGCTCTTACTGAATCTGTACATGGAAATAAAACACAGGTGCATCTCGGGATTCAAATCCATCTTATACAAACTCAGGAACCAAGCAGATTCTGCTAAATTTTTAAGATTCTATTGTTTGGTAGAATCTGCATCAATCATCATCTGAATTCTCACTCTTGTTTTCCAAAACTGAGGAACTGAACAGATGTAGAGGACTCACTATTCACTTATCCAGACTCTTACTATCCAAACTCAGGATATGAATGCAATAGATTCAGATTGCAAGGAATATCTATGAATCTTACATCAATTTTTTTGTTTTTTTTTTAAAGATTTTATTTATTTATTTCAGAGAAAGAGAGATGAGAGATAGAGAGCATGAGAGGGAAGAGGGTCAGAGGGAGAAGCAGACTCCCCGCCGAGCAGGGAGCCCGATGTGGGACTCGATCCCGGGACTCCAGGATCATGACCCGAGCCGAAGGCAGCCGCTTAACCAAATGAGCCACCCAGGCACCCTTACATCAATTTTTAATATAAATTCACATGATTTACAAAATTAGGATTTTCTTCTAGCAACATATAAGTACTACTAAAATCACATAAACACTGGATGCAAAACAGATCTGAAAAAACATCTTTTTATACCTACTTAGTAGTTTGTTGGAACAAGTTAAGTCATTGCCTCTCAGCTCCAAATCCCCATCCCTACTTCCCAATCTGCTTAATGATGCTGAAAACTGGGACTCTGCAAACCATATCTGTGCTTTGCCAGGTGGTTTCCTATAAGACTCTGCCAAGGGGGGGCATTTAAAGATGGACTGAAACCCTGGAGATGGAAAAAGATACTGGTGCTTTCCTGTCTATTCTTTGGGCTTCATAAGAGCATTACCCCAGCAAAGATTTCTTCATCCCCACAATAGGAGATCCTCCCCATAGTAGTAAGTGAATCCAGTTTATAGTTTTTCCAAGACTTGTGGAACTATCTTCATCATACCCCAGTGAAAGACACAAAGACCAGTCAATACCCATTCCTCAGGGGTATGGGTCTCAAACCCACGGGACCCCTCTTTTAAGTTCAGACACCAGCACCAGCCATGTAGTGTCTTCTCCTCAAAGGTCTGAGTTTTGGTTCCATAGGACCCTTCCTCCTAAGTCTCTAGGTTTTCCCTTTGGTCTCCAAGCCCTTGGGGTTGGCAGATGCTCCTTAAAGTGTCTCTCTCCATGATACTTAGTTTTATTTTTATCCCTTTTGTTACCTACTTAACAACTTTATACATAGTTAATGATTCTGTTAAAATCTCTGTGTTCAAACAAGTGGTGTGATTTCTGCCCCGACATGATCCTGACTTAAAAAAAAAAGTCTCATTATATAGAATACTATACTGTTACAGTAAGTTTTGCTAAAATTCAATGCTACCTATACTAACAAGCAAAGAAAAACAAAGTGTCAAAAGTAACTTATTTAAATTAAAGAGTATATCTTGCTATCACTACAAAATCTTTTGCAATCATTCTTTTAAAGAAAATATGGGGTGCTTTTTCTAATTCACACATAGTATCTACTGGTATAGAATTACATAATATACAGACATTAACAATGGCTCTCTACCTTTCCAAATTTTCTACAATAAACGTATTACTTTTTAATACATAAAATACAGCAAGTGAAATTTTAAAAATAATTCTAACATATTCAGATTAAATATCCAGTATCATCTACAAAAAACAATACTTGTTTATTAGCCTAAATATTTAAGGATGGAGGGAGGTTTAATCCAATTTACTAACTACTCTTTCCTATCCAACAAATTTTTAAATGTCACATACTTTCATTTCACCCCCACCTTTATTTACACATAAAATGTTCACTCCCACTCTTACCTATGCCTACAAATCCCTACCTGCCTACCCATTTCCTCATTCCCAGCCACATATCCAGTTCTTCTCCACCAACACATATACTTCCTATTTTCAATCTAGCCATTTTCTAGATATACAGATATTATAACACAAGATATAAAGGTAGTACATACAAGAGAGGCATGGCAAACAAGCATTCGTCAGTGGGTTTGAGTTAAGAGTTCGGCTCTATTCCTATTTGGACAGTGTTGTCGGGGAGGCCATTTCTTGTTTGGGGAAGACTACAGGAAAGTAGACTAAAATTTATTGTGGTTTTAAGTAATCCAGGATTCTCCCCCATCACCACCATCAAAAAATAGTCATTCTTTTCTCCTCTTCCTTGTATCAAACTCAATGCCTGCTTCCAGTTACAAAACGAAAAAAAAATAAATAAATAAGGGACTCCTGGGTGGCTCAGTTGGTTAAGCATTTGCCTTTGGCTCAGGTCATGATCCCAGGGTCTTGGGATCGAGCACCGCATCAGGCTCCCTGCTCAGCGGAGAGCCTGCTTCTCCCTCTCCCTCTGCCTGTTGCTCCCCCCGCTTGTACTCTCTCTGTCAGATAGGTAGAATCTTTAAAAAAAAAAAAAAAAAAAAGACAAATGGTTTTCTATCCACACATTTAAGAATATCAACTTTCTGCTTTATAGATGGACCATACAGAATATTACAGAAATGAAAGATGTATATAAGGATACTAAATAACCCAACTCAGACACCAGAGTACTAATTAAATGCTAAATGTATAGCTGTAGGCACAAAAAATTTTGATCCAGAATATTGTTCCTCTAACTCATAAGGCAAGTCTCCTGCCTCATCAGTTCCTGGATTCCCTCTGCCAGGAATGCTCACATTCCACATAACCAAAATCGAAGAGTCCATCACTCTTTCAGGTTTTCAAATGTCACCATGTCAGTAAAGCTTTCCTTGGCTAAAATAACACACACGCCTGTATTTCCCATTCCCCTTCTCTATTTTATTTTTCACCTTAGCCCTCATCACTGTCACTAACATACTTCTTGTGCTCGCTTTAGCACCATATATACTAACAGGTATTTCTTGTTTATTAATTGTCCCTTCACCAGAATGTAGCTCCATGATTATAGGATTTTTATCTGTTATGTTCACTGCTATAGTCCTAGCATTTAGAATAGTGCTTGACAACATATTAGGTGCTCAGTATGCTGAATGAATAAATAATACACCTAGCTGCAGCAGTTACATGAGACCAGTAGATACTGTCATCAACACTTCACGTTCTAATCTGAAAGATTTCAATTAACAGATTAGATTTAGGTTATTTTTTCAAACCGTGCTCTGGGAATTGCAACAATCCCTCAGGGGCAATTGTGACGGTAGAATATTAAAGCCTAAGAAGCAAGGAGAAAAGCCCTGTGTGTATCTGTTTTATTCACAGGATTTCACGTAAGATTTAATTTGTAGAAAAGATTTAGCAACTTCAAAAAAATCTAAGACTACTGGGTTGTATACAACTTAGTTCCTACTTTTTAAGCTTTATTTACTGTAAATGAGGATAATCTAGGTATCATGTTTGTATCATCATTTAGAAAGAGATAAAAACTAGCACCGAGTCTTATTTAATCTGCTACAAAAGCAATCAAATTTACTCTGTATTTTCTAATTAAAACATGTAGAAAGCAGAATATTTTTAAAAAGAAATGAAGTATAAAAATTTTGTTATTCCATATACAAGAACATATGTAAATTCACTAAGTGGAAATTAAAATCCAAATCCCATTACCACTAATTATCTCTGTAGGCAAAAATATCTCCCAACCCATCAAATAGCACTGTCTGACAAACTATATTTTATTACGAACCTCACCTTGAAATTCATGGCGTAACTTTTAAAACGTTACATGTTCAATAAGGAAAAAAAGAGCACTCACCTTAATGAAGTTACAGATGGACAAGCCTGTCCATACAAACCCATCTGGCCACAAAGAGAATCTGAAAAGTAAAGAAGAGTTAGTTAGCAGAAGCTCCGAAGTAAATTAAACTATAAATAAGATTCATTTCTAATTAAAACAATCTGAAAACAAAGAGAAGGCTAAAAGATTCACCACTATCTGAACAAATACCTGTATGAATCAAAAATGCTATTAAACAATAAGAGGAATTATACTGAAGAAGACAGACATACCAGGAAGCATAAAAGAAAGAGACACACTATAACTGTAATATCCAAAGGAGGTGAAAACTCTTAAAATTTAACAAATTGTTATGCTTGTTATACAGAGAGTGTGTCCGAGTTATTTCGTGGAATCCTATTGATTCCAGAGAAGTGCCTAAAGGAAACCAAAGAGCTGAGTATGCAGGTTCCCATCCCCACATAATTGTCCCCCATCCCATCAATCAAAGCAGTGTTATCTTTACTGGTTTTATATACCAAAATTCACTAAGACTGCATGTGAAGAATAGTTCCACTGCTTTAAAGAAAGTTAAAAATAGCATTCAAATAAATGGAAGGAGTTTTGAATAAGAAGCTCTAGGTTCAAATTCAACTATGACACCATGAGACCTTGAAGAATTTATGTAACCTCACTGAACCTCAAATTCTTCATCTGTAACTTAGGGATAAATACTGCCTATTTAATTTTATTTACTCATCAGGGACAAATTGCAGGTTTGTTATTAGAATTAAATAATTCAATGAACAAATGTAAAATGGTCTATTAGCGCTACTACCTGGCACAAGGTAGTACTCTACAAACAGCATTTAGGTAACAATGTCTACAGGTAACATGAATGAGAGAAGTTGGAACAGCATAAGCATATATATATGCATACACTGCACAAATGGTGAAGATTATGTGCAACTAAAGAAAACATGTTCACAATGAAGGGGATGGATCGGCTGCTAGTCCCAGTTCCAGCCAATTGCTGCTAAGCAGGATTGCAAGCCCAATATTCTAAGAACTAATAGCAAGAATCCAAAATTTTATTTGAAATCTCCTGATTTTTCTTTTCTAAATACCCTGTGGACCAAACAAAACAGTAGATTCTGTCTATAACCTTTAATCTAGAGGCTGAATTGGGCGCCTGGGTGGCTCAGTCGTTAAGCGTCTGCCTTCGGCTCAGGTCATGATCCCAAGGTCCTGGGATTGAGTCCCACATCCGGCTCCCTGCTCGATGGGAAGCCTGCTTCTCCCACTGCCCCTGCTTGCATTCTATCAAAAAATAAAAATAAAATCTAAAAAAAAAAAAACCAGATTTAAAAAAAAAATCTAGAGGCTGAACAAATTCCCAACATCTAATTGTTCCTGCATGCACTGGAGAGAGACAAGGCACTTATTCTTTTTTTTTTTTTTTTAAGATTTTATTTATTTGACAGAGAGCAGGACAGCACAGGCAGAGGGAGCGGGAGAGGGAAAAACAAGCGGACCCCTGGGATCATGACCTGAGCCGAGGGCAGACGCTTAACCAACTGAGCTACCCAGGCACCCCGAGACAAGGCACTTCTATTTCTGCTAGAATGACAGAATAGATAGCTTAATCAACATGTCACTGAAAATCACAAACATTGGATAAAATCTTTTAAAATCTTTATAAATTAATAATCCTGAAGGAAAATAACATCCGCTCAAGGCCAAAAACTAAATATAACAGAGGAACTAAAGAAGTATGCAGGGTACTGAAAAAAGCTTTCATTCACCTTCAAGGCATTTTGCCAAACCCTATGAATTCCAGCTTGCACTCAGAAGGCAAATGGGGCCCAAGGTTCAAGAAGCAAAGTCCAAGTGCTACCCGAGAGATAGCAAGGAAAACTGTTTCTTAACCTTGGCACTGAATGCCAACGAGGGGATGGGGGACTATGATTGCAGTAAAACAGTATCTCCCCTGATATTTATAACTACAAGCTGATTCTCACCTAGATTATAGTTTAAAAAGCTTCATACTTAGAATTTTGTTTAGGGTAGTCCTAGAATGGTAATATTCCCCACCCACACTTTTGAAAATCAAATGTAAACCCTCTCTGAGGAATCTGCCTTTGATCTAGGTCTAGAACTCTCACAGATAAGGTACCAAAATAAATTCATGGGGCACCTGGGTGGCTAAGTCAGTTAATCGTCTGCCTTCAGCTCAGGTCAAGACCCCTGGTCCTGGGTTGAGCACCACAATGGGCTCCCTGCTTGTGCTCACTCGATAGCACTCTCTCTCTCTCTCAAATAAAATATTTTAAAAATTAACTAATTAATTCACAATTTAAAAAAAAAAAATCACAAAACCCAGAAGGGGGGGGATCACAAAACCCAGAAGGAAACAAGCCACTCAGAGAAAGATATAGCTGAAACATCAGTATGCAGAATCAAAACCTCAAAGATTTCCAGATACAGTAATTACTAGACACTTTACTGTTTTACTTTATGGATGATTTAACTACTCACGTTTCAATTACCTGTATGAATCTCTTATCTGTATCTCTAACAGGGATCAATCTCCTAATCTACAAACATAAATATCTAACAACATTCCATCCTGGAAAACCGAAATCTGTCATTCCAAAACAAAATTCATCATCTTTAATGTATTTCCTATCATAAAATGACACAGTCCTTTTATCTAAGAATGGCCTTCTAGCCTAACTCCTTTCTTTGCCTTTGTTAAAACAGAACATGTCTTTCCAATTCTTGATTTCTATGAGGAATGACTTCCCTAAACACTCCTAGGCTCTTAGGCCACTCCTCACCAAAAAGGTAAATAACTTGGTTACTGGGTAGAGCTAACTCAGGACTACTTCAGGACTCTACAGGCAGTGATCTGGATGCACCTGCTCTGTTGACAGTAACAATCTACCTATCAGGTGGGCCGTCCCATGGTCTAGATTGGATAGGTGGGGATAAGAGAATGTGGAGAGTGAGCTAGCCCATTTGACTTTTAAGACTAAATCACATTCTATTAATATTCTACAATATCGGTTTTAGCAAAAGCAAAGGTAACTCCTCCAAAAGTTACCATATGACCCAGCAACTCAATGCTACACACGAGTGTGTGTGTGTGTGTGTGTGTGTGTGTGTGTGTGTGTATAAAATCCTCTTGGGGATGGATAGACAGATACACACACACAGGTACATGTGTGTGCATGCCCAAGAGAATTTAAAACATATGTTCACAAAAACTTGCACATAAATGTTCATAGCAGTATTATTTATAATGGCCAAAAAGTGGAAATAAACCAAATGTTCAACTTACGAATGGATAAACAAAATGTGGCATATCTACACAATATCCATGATATACAATATTATTATTCAGCCATAAAAAGGAATGAAGTCCTGTTACATGCTACAACATGGATGAACCTTGAGAGCCTTATGTTAAGTGAAAGAAGTCAGACACAAAAGACCACATATTTGGAAAGTAGATTAGTAGTGACCAAAAGTCCCTAATAAAAATACTAAAAAAAAACTTCAGCATTAAACCAAATTCTATGCCTTAAAATGGTAAACTTTACAGTATGTGAATTTGTATCTCAATAAAAAACTAACTTTAGGGGAGCCTGGGTGGCTCAGTCGTCAAGTGTCTGCCTTCAGCTCAGGTCCTGATCCCAGGGTCCTGAGATCGAGTTAACCCCAGGCTGGTTAACTGAAAGAACAAACATCTGCCAATCTTCTCCCTACCCAGCAAATGACCAGCAACATGGAAATCTCACAAAAGAAAGCTGAAGTTCACAGTTCAGTCAGGAAAGTCTCAGTGTCCTCTGAATTACAAACTCACATTTCTAAAGCCAATTATAGTTGAATAATTATATTAACTCATTCAATTATATCCGTAATTTACACAGTTTGAGTTGGTGCCAAAAGCACCTTGTAGAATTTTCTCCAAATCCTTTAAAAAATCAACATATAAGAAAGTTTGTGTAAAATGGCACAGCCAGAATATGGGTAGTAAAAAACAGCCATTCACTGATGAGTATGCTCCACTAAAAGCAACTGTACTATATACCATAACCAACACAAGAGTATAGAATTCCTTTTAATAATGTAAGCAGTCTGCAAGTGTATATTATATTGAGTTACAGGGGTACCTGGTTGGCTCAGTCAGTAGAGCATGCGACTCTTGATCTCAGGGTTGTGAGTTCGAGCGCCACATTGGGCACAGAGATGACTTAAAAAATTTTTAATAAAATAAAATAAACTTAATTATAAACTATTTACATTTAGGAAGCAGATGTTTAAGAGACTAACAGTAGTATAATAATGCATTATTTGGGAGCAGGAGGTGACGAAGAATTTTGAAAAAGCTCCCAAGAAATTCTTATCTTAATTCTTATTCTCCTTTCTCCCACCAACACAGGAATATAATGCTTTATAGTTTACAAAGAACTTATGACATTCATGACCTTGAGTCAAGACCTAGATTTGGAATCCTAATTATGACTTTAGGTATACTGTTAACCTTCTCTATGGCTTAATTTCCTCCTCTCCACAAAAGAGAAGAGTCATGCCTCACTTACGGTGACCATAGCTTGAATGAAAGCATCAGCATAATATTAGAAAAAAGAACTACAAGTTTGTTGAAAATAAATGCTACAGCACTAGAGGTAAGAAACTATTCCTTCTTTTTTTTGTTTTAGCTTCTGAACTTAGACCTGTCTTTCAAAAGACTTGAAAGTATAAAATTCACTAGCATCCATGAAGAAACCACCCCTTTGACTCATGTTACTTAACTGAGCCTTGTGACTTGTTATACCATTAGTCACAGGTAATTATTAAAGCAAAGAAATAACCTGTCTTAATCAGGCTGAACAGAAGAAATCTGCCAGAGGAAGGAGTAAGGGGAAAAGAATCCTGCTGAGTGAGTAGCAATCAGCTGCTCATCTCACCTCCACTAGCTACACCTAAAGGCAGTGGCACAGCTTGAGCTAAAAAGGGAGATCTCAGAGTCCTATGCTCTCAGAAAGCAATTAAAACCATGTCAGAATGATCAATTCACCGCGGGAGAATTAAAGGAAGACAGGAGGCCAAACTTAACTTTGGAGAACTAATAGATAATTAAGAGAAGAGGAACTAGTTTAAAATAAAAATAACTTAAGAAAATTGTCCTGGCGATGGCTGCAAGTGATTTAATGCACAGAAGGCAACATGTCAATTAAGATGGACACATACTGAAAAGAGAATATTGGCTTTCGTTAGAAGATCATTGATAGTACAGAGGGTGGGTTCTGTGCCCTAGTGAAAGCAAAAATAGACTGCAAAAGGTTAAGAATTAGGGGAGGGGATACAGAGGTTTAATATAAAATGAAGATAAATGGGAAGTGCAACAAGGTCAAGCAGTCAGAGAGGAACAGATTAAGAAATCACAGGTGAAGAATATGTTAGAACGTTCATCACACTGTATCCCCCATTACCCTGTTTTCTTCTTCACAGCTCTTGTCACCAACTGATACGACTTCTGTTTCACTGTTTCTTCCCCACTGGAATGCACATAAAAGTTTGTTTCATTCTGTTACGTCCCCAAAACCTGGTATACAGTTAGCTGTCATGTTTGTTCAATATATGAATAAACCAGGTTCCTCAAGAGCTGGAAAAAGAGAGTACACTTCAAATAAGAACAAGATCTGACTGAAAACTCACGAGACCTTTTAAATAAAGTCTTCCATCGAATACTTCTCCCTACCTCAAGGCAAATAATTTAGAACCAATCCATAGTTAGAAGAGCAAGTTAAGTGTCCAGAATATATGAAGAACTCTTAAAACTCAATAATAAAAAGATAATCCAATTTAAAAGCAGGCAAAGATCTGGAGATATAGGGGCGCCTGGGTGGCTCAGTCGTTAAGCGTCTGCCTTCGGCTCAGGTCATGATCCCAAGGTCCTGGGATCGAGCCCCGCATCAGGCTCCCTGCTCCACGGGAAGCCTGCTTCTCCCTCTCCCACTCCCCTTGCTTGTGTTCCCTCTCTCACTGTGTCTCTCTCTCTGTCAAATAAAAAAAAAAAAAAAAAGATTTGGAGATACAGCTCATAGGTAGAGCATTTGACTGCAAAAAAATGGGCAAAGATGAAGTTACTAAGATCTAAAAATGTCCAATAAGCACAGAAAAGATTAGTCATCAGGGAAATGCAAATCAAAACCACAATGAGATACCAGTGCAGCCACTTCAGAAAACAGTTGAGCAGTTTACTAAAAAGTTAAACAGAGTTACCATATGACACAGCCATTCCACCCCTAGGGTATATACCAAAGAAATGAAAAACATTCATTCACAGAATAATCTATACACAAATGTTCACAGCAGCATTAAATCATAATAGCAAAAAAGTGAAAACAATCCAAATGCCCACTAGCTGATGAATGGATAAGATGTGCTATATCCATACAGTGGAATAGTAGTTGGCAATAAAAAAGGAATGATACATGCTACAACATGATCCTTGAAAACACGGTAAGTGAAAGAAGCCAGTCACAAGGCTACATGATTCCATTTACATCAAATGTCCAAAACAGGCAAATTTATATTAGTAGTTAGACTGTAGATCAACAGTTACATTAAATTAGATTAGTTTCTTAGGGTCTGAGGAGTGGGGGAGTAAAGGGGATTGACTGGGTATGGGATTTCTTTCAGAGAGAGGAAAATGTTCTAAAATTAGACTGCAGTGATGGTTACACAACCCTGTGAATACATTAAAAAACACTGATTTTCACCCTTTAAATAGGTGAACTGTACGGTATATGAATTCTATCTCAATAAAGCTTAAAAAAAAAAGCAAGTTTACAACTCCATCACACAAATGTTCTTGTTCAGTTCCTGCCTCTTCCCTCACTAGTGCCACAGGAGCCACCCCCACCCCCAAATTGGAACAGGAAAGGGAGAGTAAAAGTAATGACTTCACCAGAAAGCAACGCTACTACAGCAGTATTCTCAAATCTGTAACCCCCTGAACCGTTAGTGGTTCAGGAAAGTTTGTTTGCTGGTGAGTTCCACTATTTCCAAACCATACCATCTATTAATTAAACATGTTTAATGAAGATACACTTATGGTTCATAAAAAAAATCTTATACAAAATTCTACAGAAAGACATTCTACTAGTATCTACAAATCAACTATTTAGGTTATACCTCTCTCCTCCTAAAACAAAACCAAGACCAGGTCTTGTTATTCTCTAAAACGGAATATGAAAAATGCCTGGCAAGCAACAATCAGCTTTAGCTTTTTAAGACTGTTATAAGACTAAAGAGTCTGAACTAACTGCCTCTTTCCCCTCCATAGTTTAGGTCTAGTGTCAATCAAACAGGTGGTAAATGTCGGGGGAGTGAAGCTTCTTGGCCAAACATCACAGAGCTATAGCTTCTTCCAAACCCCAAACCTTACTTCGGGCAATTTATGTAAACAGATCACAGGCCACCCTCTTCAAACCAAATCATAACCCAAGCAAATAACACAGGATTCTATTTCTGGGTCTGTCATTAACCCACAGATAATCCTGAAGCTTCAGTCTCTCTACTTTGCTCAATAACTTAACCACAATTTCCGGTCCCAAGATCATATTATGTGGTCTAATAAAGAACTTTTTCCCAATTTATAGATTTGTTTTTATGGAAAATCTGACAAAAATATATGAAATTAAATATTATATGTTTAAGTCACTTCTACTGAACGTACATGAAATATGGGAAAAATTCAAAAGACTGTTCACTCCAAAAATTTGAACTCTTCTATTTTAAACTTTTAAAGGTATTCACTAAACAGAGAGAATAAGCTTTCAGAGGGCTGAAGGGTTTAAGGGTTTTGAGGCTTTAAATTTAAACTCAGTTATATTTAGAAAGCCAAGATGCCACCTCTCTGGATCCTGTATCTTTTATCTTGGGCATTTGATTCATGTGCTTTGCCTGGTGTAATTCAAAGCAAGAGATCCTACCATATCCCTGAAAAGTAAACTGAACATATCAGAATGTACTGATTACCAGAGGAATGTCAAGCTGTATTGCAACTGAAAAGATGGGAAGCTACAGTCTCCCACTGCTAGAGCTGTTGAACAAAATAAAAAATTACCTGTCTGGTCCCCAAAGCCAGTCTACAAACCACTGCCAACTTTTTAAGAACCAATTCTAATAATCCATTCCTGAAAACCCTGACTCAAGAGTCTAGGGTGAAACCTAGGGAATCTTAAATAAAAGTATCTCAGGTGATTCTGATACAAGGCTTAATTCAGGAACTCTTGGTTTAGGACAAGGATAGCAGAAAGGTTTCATATCATTTACCAATTATGCTCAATAGGTAATAGCTACCTGAAGTGCTACACTGAGGAGGTCATGTCTAAAAACAACCAATAATTAGTAGTTTGCCATGGACAAAGTGATGGGGAAGTGGCCACATGCAAACCACATTATCTGTCATCTGTGATTCAGACCACTGAAAGGGCTTTTTTTTTTAAGGAGGCTTCTGGGGTAAGAGAAAAAGAGACTTAGATCTGGATTATTTCCTTTTAACTGGCAAAAGCTTTAGCTGACTCTGGGAGGGTAGGAGGCAGCAAGAATAGGCCCACCAGCATATGTATCAATACTCTCCATAAGTACTTATTAAGCTTCTCTCTCTCACTCAAATAGATAAAAATCTAAAAAGAAAAAAAAAGAGCACCTCTCTCTCTCAAATAAATAGATAAAATCTAAAAAGAAAAAAAAAAAAAGAGAACCTGGGTGGCTCAGTTGGTTAGGCATCTACCTTCAGCTCAGGTCATAATCGCAGGGAGTCTGCTTCTCCCTCTGCCCCTTACTCCCCCTCCCCGCTTGTGCTCCCGTTCTCTCTCCCTCCCTCATTCTCTCACTCTGATAGATAAAAAAAAAATCTTAAAAAAAAAAAAATGCTGCCCAGTATTACACAGAAAAAAAAGACAAGGCTTCTGCTCTCAAAATGCCAATAATATTGTTTGAAAAATGAAAATTCTGCAAAATTATATAAATTTAGTTTAAAAAAAAAGGTTGTGCTTTGAGTTCCATGTTAGGTAAAGGTGGGAGCTACTGGGAAGACTGAGTACCAAGCAAAAACAGTATAATTTAGGTTGATTCAAGAGGAAATCAATGGGGGGGGTCTCATCAATACATGACTAAAGTAATGGGTTAAGATTCCCCTGGTAGCATTTTCTGAGGAGGGTGGAGACAGGGGGAGGCTATATAATCAAGGCATGACACTGGAAGGCAAATAATCTGCTTTGTATTGTTTTGTATGCATCTGTCTCTAACACTGGATTACTGGTTCTTAGTGGGCCAGGTACATGTCAAACTAACCTTTCGGGGGGGGAGGGCGGTACCTGGATGGCTCAGATAGGTTAAGCATCTGCCTTCAGCTCCCCTGCATCAGGCTCCCTGCTCAGCACAGAGTCTGCTTGTTCCTCTCCCTCTGGCTCATTCTCTAATAATTTTTTTAAAAAACTTTAAAAAATTAAATAAAATACTTACGCAAAAAAGACAGTTGAGGTATATGTGGCAAATAGCTTAATGATGGTCAAATCTGTGATATATGGGGATTCATTATATTTACTTTTGCAAATGCTCAGCAATGCACTTGTGGACTTTCCTGTTACTTGGTCAAGTCCAGCACTGTACAATTAATTCTTTTTCTTTTCTTTCTCAGATTTCAGGAAGCTTAAGAATGACTAGTGAATGACTTCTGAAGAAAACAGCCTAGACTCAATCAGAAGAAAACCGGCATTCATTTGTTAGCTCTACTAATAGGAAATCTCTCTGAATCTACTCAAAGAACTTCTTGTAAATTAATATGAGAAGTGAACATGAGCCAAGAGAGTGACTCAGCTGCTAAAAGGAAACAAAATACAATCTTAAACTTGATTAAAAGAATAATATCCAGATCAAGGAGGGCAGCAGTCCCATGCACTCTTTACTAGTTAGTTCACAACTGGAGTATTGTGCTCTGTTTTGAGCATCACATTTTAAATAACACTTACAAGCTAGAATGCTTGCAGGCAGAGATATCAGACTAGTGAGGAGTTTAGAAGCCAAATGCCAAGTGCAGAATGTCTGAAAAAAGTGGGTGTGTTTAGTGTGGAGAAGAAAACACTTCCCAGCCTTCCTTGTCACCTCAACCACAGAGACCCCCAGTGTAATATATTCCAGAGGATTTCAAGAGTATTAATAGGCATTCCATTGTCAGATAATTTTGAGATAAACATTTTTTTCTCTAACAGACTTATCAAAATGTTCAATATCGTCAAGTGCTTTATGATTCTTCAGGAAGAATGTTTAGTATTTCCCAAAAGGAACCATTTATTCATTCATTCAACAAAAATTCACCAAGCCCCAATTATCTGCCAAACATTCCAAGTGCTGGGGATACAGTGAATATTTTTAATATTCTGGAGGATACTTTGTGAAACAACCTGGACCTCTTGCTACTCCTCTGACTTGCACTGTGCTCCCCTATCTCTAGGTTTTTTATTATGCTGTCAGCCTAGAGGGTCCATCACTAATCTTAATTCAAACATTATCTCCTCCACAAAGCTTTTCTGATTATAAGCAAAAACTTGCTTTTCAACAAGCTGGTGGTTCCTTCTCTGTATCAGTTCTTTGTGAACGGAATATGCCTATTACCTTCAGATCTCTCATAATGCCCAGGACAGTGTCTTGCACGCACAGGTGTTCAAGAAATATTTGCTGAATGAATAATCACTGAAATATCTGAAGGATTATCTTGTTAAAGAACACAAACTAGGTCTCTACTGTTCCACAGAGAACGAAGAAAGAGATGAAGTTAAAGGAAATTTTACCTCAGTTAGAGCTAAAGACAGTCTACCTTACAGGTATCAGTGACTACAGGTGTTCTAAGAGTAGCCAAATAAGTATGTATCAAGTGCTTTAGTGGGAAATCTCGATGGCCTGAATGAGTAACTCTTAATTTAGGAACTACTGTATTTCTCACCATATTAGACAAAAGAAAACTTCTTGATACGATACATATGTCAATATTAAAATTCTAGGGGCACCTGGATGGCTCAGTTAAGCATCTGACTCTTGGTTTTTGGCTCAAGTCATGGTCTCACAACGGTCATGGATCGAGCCCCAAGTCGACTCCCCACTCAGTGCAGAGTCTGCTTCAGATCTTTCTCCCTCTCCCTCTGTCCCTCCCGAGAGCATGCTCGAGCTCTCTCGCACTCTCTTAAGAAATAAAATCCGAAAAAATTCTTAAAATTAAACTTAAACATGAAATATCCTTTCATTTACAACTATAGTGAATATATAATATGCCTGTTAATGTCATTTACAGTGCTAAGTACAGAGGATAAATAACAAAAAGACACTATCCTGAAAGAGTCAATACAAGATTGCTCCCAAAACAAATCTGAATGCGTAGGTCATTTATCTCAATAAAATAATGCTCCTTAGATGAGGAAATTCTTTAGATAAATGATTTGAATATTTTACAGGCAGAGAAATAACCATGAAGTCATTAGCGGCTCTTAAAGCCATCTACTGACACCACTAAATACATTTAAGTTCTTCAAAAAACAAAGCTAGCCACTCTACCTTTTTAGTTAAAAACTAGAAAAACAGAAGAAATTCCAGATACCTCCATATGCCAAGGATTATCTCTGCAGTGTCTCTCCCAAACTAAAAGCTGTAGTCTTTGCTGACAAGCACCCTGTCTTTTACTTGTGTCCCTGGCATTTAGTACAGTGCCCAGGACACAGCAGACGGTGAATAAATGTGCAAACAAGTTAGAGAAATCAATGAGTCCAATGTCCCTGGATGAAAACAGTACCTTAAAGAAGCACTTTACAAATGGTTTTTCTTATTAGAAACCTGCCGAAGGGGGCGCTTGGGTGGCTCAGTCTGCCTTCGGCTCAGGTCATGATCCCAGGGTCCTGGGATGGAGCCCCACATCAGGCTCTGCTCCGCGGGAAGCCTGCTTCTCCCTCTCCCACTCCCCCTGCTTATGTTCCTTCTCTCACTGTGTCTGTGTGTCAAATAAATAAATAAAATCTTAAAAAAAAAAAAAAAAAAAGGAAACCTGCCAAAGATATGGTAGCATACAAGTAGATTTTAAGTCTAGTTTTCATTATAAACTGAAGTGCTATTTTTAGGTTACTTATTGATAAGTAATTACTGTAAGTAAACCTAAGGCCTTGGTTGCTTCTAAAGAACTAAAATTAATTCCTTAATCAGCGGAGCTAAATGACCAAATTCTAATGCAAAGAAAAATCCAAAACACTTATTACACCCACAATTTGACCGATAGATTATAATGAAATAATTATCAAACTGATTTATTAAGATAACTGCCTAGAAAGCAAAATACTTTGATAGCACCAAGTGTGGTGTTTTTTTTAAGATTTTATTTACTTATTTGTCAGAGAGAGAGAGTGCACAAGCAGGGGGAGTGGCAGGCAGAGGGAGAAGCAGGCTCCCCACTGAGCAAGAAGCCTGATGCAGGACTCCATCCTAGGACCATGGGATCACGACCTGAGCCGAAAGCAGACACTTAACCAACCGAGCCACCCAGGTGTCCCAACACCAAGTGTTTAAACTGCTCTTCAAAAGTGCTATGATTCACATTTTTTTTAATTCTCTAAATTCTCATTCTAAATTCTCACACATGTTTAATTCTTCTGATTATAAAAACGGTATAAGCTCACTGTAGAGAACTCAAAATACAAACAAGTTCAAAGGAGAAAATAAAGACTACCTGTTGCGATGCTTTCTTTCAGTCTTTTTTTTTTTTTAAAGATTATTTATTCATTTGAGACTCAGAGATAGAGAGCATGAGCAGGGGGAGAGGGAGAGGGAAAAGCAGGTTCCCCGCTGAGCCAGGAGCCCGATGTGGGGCTTGATCCCAGAACCCCGGGATCATGACCTGAGCCGAAGGCAGACACTTAACGACTGAGCCACCCAGGCGCCCCTCACAGTCTTTTTTTCTGTGCAGTTTTAACTTCTTTATATACTATCACTCTTCCTACCCACTGGTAAAGAGAAAATAGACTCACAGTAACCCTAGCTCCCTTAGTAGATTCATGTTCCAGGTACATTTTCTTAATGTCTACAGGTTATAGATGTGTACTTCCATAAGATAAGACCAAATCTGCTATTTTCTAATTCTTAAAAGTATCCCTTCTGATTCTGTCTCCTCCTTGCTTCCAGAATTCTACAAAGACAAAAAAAGCAGACTCAAGTAAAAATACATCCAATGACTGGAAATTGACCCAAATTTAATAAGGGAAGAAGTTGTTCTCGATAGGTTTACGTCCCTTAGTCTGGTATTATCACAAGTTCTGCTGCAAGTAGCCCAGGTCCTTTGG
Organism: Callorhinus ursinus; assembly: GCF_003265705.2. NCBI lineage: Eukaryota > Metazoa > Chordata > Mammalia > Carnivora > Otariidae > Callorhinus > Callorhinus ursinus. The sequence goes on along the minus strand of NW_027397080.1, from coordinate 3,953,472 downwards.
GGTCCATAACCTTTCATTTCTACCTCAAAAATCCAAAGTATGTTCTTCACAAAAACTTTGTCAGTTTTCTATAAAGCGTACAAGACCAGAAACAGAATGCACAATCTTGGTTCCTGTCTCTGCTCTACTGAACAACTTGAGTAACACTAAGTCTTAGCTTGTATCTCATTTTCTCCATTTGTATATGTGCTGCCAAAGTGAGCACTCATTTTCTCCATTTGTCAGTAAGCGTTATTACTTGCCCTACCTCTATAACTGGGCTGTTAGGAGGTTTCAAAACCCAACAGATCAGAGAAAATGCTTTTCAAAAAGTATTATTCAAATTATAAGATGGATATTTTTCCAAAACACACATCCCCTATAAAAATATAATAAACAATATAAAACATGACTTCCCCACATATGCAAAGTGCCTTTTCTGATGGTGATTACTATATATATACGGTGGGACAATACCATCAAGACCTCCTTACACAGGGTAGACAGGTAAAGCAAACATGCTTTGTAACAACAGATATGCAGACCCAACGACACTAGCAGAAACTAATGCCATATATTATTCATCTCTTGCTATGACAGTCAACCTGCTCCTGACGACAGCATATTTGACTGTTGTGTCAATATTTCCCAAAGTTCTACAGTCAAGCCACAGAAACTTTAGTCATTTTTTAACAATTTAATAAGCACCCATATATACCCACCAACCAAAACCTAGGATCTTAACGATAACTTATTTTTAACATATTGCACTCCCCTCTCAGTCCCATCTCTCTGTAAGCAAACAATCTGAAATTATTCACGAGTTAACAGTCTGCCCCTCTCATCCATTCCCCTCACAAATCTGTGTCAACATACAGTAAGGGCAGGTCTCTAAGAAAAATTCCAATCCCAACTTCTGAGATCTCTAATAAGGTAACATCAACACTGTATCAATGAGATCAATTTTATTTCCTTGATATCACTATACCACTGGGCAGGATGCTGTCCAATAGGTGAATTCAGTTACAGCTTTTAGCTTTGTACTCCAGGAGAAAAGTTTAGCTAAAGTTTACTGGGTAGTCTCCTTCAAATACAGGATCATCCTGGAATAATGGATCAACTCTTCAGTGACCCTCTCCCGTATGTGACCTAACTCTTCACGACCCTCTCTACATGTGAAGATAATGAAAAAATAGCCAATACTATGCTACAGTTTGAATGTTTCTGTTCCCCCTAAAATCCACATGTTGAAATCCTAACCCCCAAAAATGATGGTGGGTCTTTGGGAGGTGCTTAGATCATGAGGGTAGAGCCTTCACGAATGGGATTAGTGTCCCATAAAAGGGACTCCAGAAGGATCCCTTGCACCTTTTACATGTGCCAGCTCTGAACTAGGAAGGGGCCCTTTACCAAAAGGCAACAATGCTGGTGCCTTGATCTTAGACTTTCCAGCCTCCAGAACTGTGAGCAATAAATTTCTGTTACTTATAAGCTACCCATCTGTGGTATTTTGTTATAGCAGCCCAAATGGACTAAGAGAGCCAACATGCAAAGTTTATAGAGACTTTCTCCAAAAACTCCCACGCAAGGATTTTCCCCACCCCTAAACTATTAGCATTCAACTCAGAAGAGAGTCCTCTAAGATTAGTTCCGACAACAGTTCCTCTTACTGCATTCCATAAGCGTGAGTCCATTACAGACTACTTCACCCATTGATGATGGGAAAGAAGTCAGACAGGGCAGTGTCAATGTAGGTCTGATTATACCAAAACGAAATCACTTCAGATTATGCTAAAATCTTAAAGCAACCAGAGTGGTTTCGTAACTATTAGAATCTATGCTTATTAAATGTGTCAAAGTAAGAGTTCTTATACTGAATATGGTCCTAATTAAATCATATTCTTATTTATCCTATTTTATCTTGTTACAGTACAAAAGTCTGACACCATATATGAGTCTCATTTGCTTTGTTTCAGTTACTTTGTCTCAATTCTATAATAACCATTTTGAAAGACATCACATTCTCAAGTTATCAGTTGATATGTCAAGTAGAATAGAAGCTGAAGGTACCTAACCACAAAAGGTTACTTAAAATAAGTAGAATACCATTGTTATAAATATAAATACAACATCTGGTTCCATATAACAAAGCTATTTCCATATCCCAACAGATGGCCCACAGTAATAATGCTTTGCTGATCTGGTTATAACAAATTCTATTAAATCCAAAATCCTGTATAGCAGATGCCTTTTCCAATTTCAGTATAAGTCAATCTCTTTAACCAAAACACTGTGCTTTGGTTCTTGTTATTTGTGCACTAAAATCCAATTATGCCAATTAAGATGATCAAATTTTTTGACAGTTATAAAATGCCACTGTGGTGTTTTCTGAGTTTTCAAGTGAAGGAGGGTAGAGTACCTCTATCTAGGACTGAAATACTAACTGTTGAAAATGGAAAACAAAAATTTAGTTATAGGATGGCTGAGTAGAGGTAAAAGTGAGTTTTGGCTGTCTCAAGCCAAGGTTCCTGAACAGCAGCAATGTGGAAAGCTAAGTGACTAACAAAGCCAACAGTGAAGAGCACTGAAAATAATACAATTTCTGAGTTGAAAGACTATTAGGAAGGACAAACAAAAAGTGTACCTGAAAGCATAAACAACATCTCTGTACACTGCGATATCAGGTTCACAGTTTTAAAAAATGTGGACACAATGTCAACTGTTATTTTGCTGTTTGCTTCCCCAACACACTCAAAATCCAATCTTCATATTCTCATCATGCCCTTACTTGAAATATTACCCTCTATTAACTCATAACACAGTAAGCAGTACAATGTAGTGATTAACAGCCACTGAGTTCTGAAAATAGACTGCAGGCGTTCAAATCCTGCCTCTTTCCATCCCTAGCTATACAACCTCAGGCAAGCTACTTAATCTCTCTGTGCCTGTTTCCTCTCTGTGCCTGTAAAATTGATAAAAATAAAATCTACCTTTTAGAATTGTTATGAGAATTATATGAATAATAAATGTAAAGTACTCAGAATACTTTTGGACCCATAGTAAGGCTTCAGAAAATGACACTATCATCATCACATAAACCCACCGATGTTCTGAAGAAAAGGCAGGAATATGAAATGACTTATCTAAATCACAGAGCAAACAAGTGACAGAATCTGGTTAAAACATACATACACACACACACACACACACACACACACACACACACACACTTCATTTTAAGTCCTGAACATTTTAATCCTAAGATTAAACATTAAAAACTACTGATTCACTAAGTAAGGAAATTTCCCAGTCCCTCTAATTATCCAGAAATTCACATAGGAATCCTTTAACTTAGAACAGCAGCACAGAGTAGTAGAAATAGCAATGAACATGGACTAAGAAGATCCAAAGCTCCATTACTGATTTAGATGGACAATCTTGGGCAAGTCACCTAATCTAAATTTCAAATTGCTCATCTTAAAAAATACTTTGCCCACATAACAGGGCTGTTGTGAAATGAAATGATGTATGAGAAAATTTATGTAAACCATAAACACTACATCAATGTTCAGGGGCCATGTCTTACTCATTTTTATATCCCCAATGCCTAGAGGAATGCATAGCAGAGGTTACACTCTAAAAGAAAAGCCATAGGAGGAATGAAATTGGCAGGGTGAGGATTAAGATGAAGAAAGGTTTTTACAAGAATAAGAAACCCAAATGTCCAACTAACGAATGGATAAATAAAAGGTAGTATAGCCATAGAATGGAATATTCGTCAGCAATAAAAAGGAATGAGATACTGATACAAACATCAAGATGCATAACCCTTGAAACAGTATGCTAAGTGAAAGAACCCAGACACAAAAGACCATATGCTGTATGATTCCACTTAAATGAAATGTCCAGAACAGGGTACAGACTTTCTTTTTGGGGATGATGAAATGACTGAAGATGATTGTGGTAACGGATGCACAACTTAATATACTAAAAACTGCTGAACTATATACTTTAAATGAGTGAACTATATAATATGTGAATTATACCTCAAAAAAACTTTAAAAAGAATAAGAAAAAAAGTTTGTGAGAACAGTTAAAGTATAAAATCACTAGCTTTAGAATACATTTGCTTCTTTAAGAAAGAGAGTTTCCTGATATTTGAGTATCTCTGACATGTAGACAAGAAAGAATGAGACTGGTGGAAGAATGAAGAGAAAATACTTAAAATTACCACACCAGGGGTGCCTGGGTGGTGCATCTGCGTTAAGAGTCCGACTCTTGGTTTCGGCTCAGGTCGTGATCTCAGGTTGGGAGATGGAGCCCTGCATCAGTCTCCCAGCTGAGCACAGAGTCTGCTTGAGACTTTCTCTCCCTCTCCCTACCCCGTAAAATAAATAAATAAATCTTTAAAAAAAAATTACCAAACCAGACCATAATGTCTCTACAAATCCTTCTGTGGAAAACAAATCTGACATCTATCCTTATCCTTCCTTTCAAAATTCTAAGCTTAAGGGGCGCCTGGGTGGCTCAGTCGGTCAACGGTCTGCCTTCGGCTCAGGTCATGATCCCAGGGTCCTGGGATCGAGACCCACATCGGGCTCCCTCCTCCGCGGGAGGCCTGCTTCTCCCTCTCCCACTCCCCCTGCTTGTGTTCTCTCTCGCTGTGTCTCTGTCAAATAAATAAATAAAAAATCTTTAAAAAAAAAAATATTCTAGGGCGCCTGGGTGGCTCAGTTGGTTAAGCGACTGCCTTCGGCTCAGGTCATGATCCTGGAGTCCCAGGATCGAGTCCCGCATCGGGCTCCCTGCTCAGCAGTGAGTCTGCTTCTCCCTCTGACCCTCCCCCCTCTCATGCTCCATCTCATTCTCTCTCTCAAATAAATAAAATCTTTAAAAAAAAAAATTCTAAGGTTAAAAATTACTTCCCATCCTAGTTCAATAGTCTTTTCATCATGATGATTGTTTCTGAACTCCCAGACTACCTTTGATACTATCAGCCACAGTACCTCTCCTATCTTTGGCTTCTATAGCAATGATGTACTTCCTGGTTCTTCTCAGAATGTTTACCTGTTAGTCTATAATATCACCCAAAATTCCAAACCTTGAAGCTCTTTCACCATCATACTACTAACTTCCCATCACTCATCTACTCACCTGTTTTTTACTACCATCTACACAGCCCTCTGGTCAGTGAACAATCTACATTTTCATCTCTATTAAACCTATAACAATGTACTACAGATATTTCAGATACTTGAATCTTACTCTAGTCAATTCTTCATTGTCTTCACTAAGGCTGGGAAGCAGTAGTGGCTCAACCAAAATAATTCTTATGCTATTTCTATGTGGCTTTGCAATGTGGGGTACATTTTTTTCTTCTGAATAGATCTGTTTTTCTAATTGTTTTGCTTAAACTAGTCTTCATTACCAGAGTCAAACCAGCAAGGAGAAAAGGCCGTTAGGACTGGCAGGAAACTAGCCTGCTATTGAAAAACTGATTGTACCCCATCTAATGGTGCCCATAACCAATCTTAGCTCATTTTCAGTCACAGTGATATTTTCCTAATTTCCTATTATCAGTCATCCTCCCAGGACTCCAGGCTTTTATCTTTTAATGCTTTTTGTTTTCTTCCCTTTGTCCACAATCATCACTAAGTTCAAATTAATTTTTACTCACACATTCATCTTCTTACATATCCTATGCTTCTTCCTTAGGATAGCATAATTTAATGATTAAATGCAAAAGCTCAAAGATGAGACTGCCTGGGTTCAAATCCTGGCTCTGCAGCTTACTTTCTACGGGATTTGGTTGCAAGTCACCTAACCTCTCTGTAACTCAGTTTTTTCATAGGAATAGTTAAAAGACTTTTGAGGAGATTTTGAGATAAATATATGTAAAGAGCTTAGAACAATGCCTGGCATACAGGAAACAATAAATGTAGTTATTATTTTATTCCCATAATCATTACCTTATGTCAGACTCTCACCTTATTCCTAAAATTCTCCAAGACCATTCTAGTCAGTCTCCTCACTCCAGAACACTCAGACAATACAGAACCTTCCTCAGGGACAATAGGCATTATCTTATTCCCAGTCTTTAGAACCCAATATGGTACCCCATCAAACTAAACCTTACATCCTTGATAGGTCCTCCACCCACACCTACTCACCAATCCTGAACTCATATATTACTATTACCAATACAGATTCTCTATGCAGGTCAACCTACTTGCTATCTCTCTCTCTCTCTTTTTTTTTTAAGATTTTATTTGTCAGAGAGAGAGAGAGCGCGCCCAAGAGTACAAGCAGGGGGAAAAGAAAGCAGAGGGAGAAGCAGGCTCCCTGCTGAGCAAGGAGACCGATGATGCAGGACTCGATCCCAGGATCTGGGATCATGACCTGAGCCAAAGGCAGACACTTAACTGACTGAGCCACCAAGGCATCCCTTGCTATATCTTTTTATACACTGTCACTTCTTTACCTCTGTAAATACTCCTTCACTCTCCTGGAATACATCTCCTCCCCTTTGAAAATTCCTATCTTCTGCAAATCTCACTTATACCTTTGAGGTTGGCTGCACTGTTATCCCAACCAGGAGTCTGATGTTACTTGGTAATTTATGAATATGTATGTTACATGTTGTTTCCCCAAAGTTGAAACATTTATAAAGACCACATATTTTATTCCTTATCTCTTCAGACTACTTCACACACAGCACAGTATTTTGCAGAAGTATACAAATGCTGACTTACTAAATAATAATCAGAATAATCAGAAAAACTCTATTTTCCACTGCCCCACCCATACTTAGCATGATAAAAGCAGACAATCTATATTTAAATATCTTTATTTTGCATAGGAGAATATACTAACAATTGTACCACATAAAAGGAATATATACACACACACAAAGAGAACACACAATGCAAAAAACAAATCAAGAGAAAGTGAGCATGCTAGCCAACTTGGAATCTAAAAAGTGACTTCAAAATATTAAGATTTTATTTCACCCAAACTAATGAACCAAAAAGAGCCAAAATAAACATGGCCTGACCCCATCCAACAAATACTCATAAAAGCATGAAAAGTCCCCAGTATCACAAAAACCAATACCAAGATTCACCTCACCTCCAAGAGACACAAAAAGAAAACAAAAATCCTCAGGTTTATAATAAAAACAAACAAAAAACTTAAAAATTTCAACCACATCCATATATGCCAAACAGAAAAATGAAGGGAGTTACTGCTTTTCTATAAATATTTGCTATGGTCTAGGAGGAATAAGGCTTCTCTCACTGCTACTGTAGCCTGCTCCCTGTTAAGGGAGCAATCTGTGGTCACACAAGAGGGAAACACAGGAAACTGGAAACCTTAACCTGGAACTACCCAAAACACGTTTCAAAACCAGGTTCAAAAAACAGAATAGCGCAAAGATACTCAACAGAAAAAGACCAAAAGTGAAATAAAAGAGCTCCCACGAAATATGTGTCTCAGTGAAACTATCTAGTACCGCGTTCCAAGTAAAGAGCCATGCATGTAATACTTTCATAAAATGCGCTCGTTTCACTGGGAAGCAAAATAGAAGGAAAAAATAAAGGTCAGGAAAAGACAAAAAAAAGATGCCCACCAAAAGCTAACTGCCGGGCCAGCCCAACTCAGCTCATTCAGGAATCCAACTAGAAGCAACAGAGATGTGAACCGCACAACACAGAAAAGAAAAACCTTTGCCAACCAAACACGCAAAAAGTAGAACGGAGAAGTGAAAACTACACACCTCAGTGCATCAGCCCCAAGAGCACACTCTTTTGGATTAAGCAATAGAGAAAAGAACGATAACAGCTAAAAGCAGAGGAGGAAAGATGTCTATGAAACTAAGCCCTGCCATGTCCCCTGCTGGTCTCAATTTCAGGGAGTACAACTCATGCTTCTCCCAGCTAACCAACAGTCGGCCTCAGCAAAGCAAACTGACCCGAACACCTTCCACGCCACGAGAGGAAATCACAGAGAAAAAACCACCGCGTAAACCTCCCTCTTCACCAGCTGCAAAAAATGGAGGGGGGAGGGGGGAGACACCCTACCACGTGGGCAGGATGCAACACACACAGGACAGCAACACGTCCGCATGGAACGGCTGCCTCTGCCCCAATGCCGGCAGAGGACACGGCGTCAGGATGGGTGGGAACGGAGGCCCCTCGCACGGGCCTCACCCCGAAGGGCACCCCCGAGGCTCGAAGTACTGCCCGCCTCGCCGGCCGAAAAACATCCCCCAAGCCTGAAGGGAAGAAGCTGCATCGTGCCGAGGTAGGGGGCCAGCCCAGGCCAACGGGCAGGTCATTGAGAGGAGGAGACGGCCGCTGTCCTCGGACTTGGCGCCCCTAGGAACCCCGTCTGGCTCCCCGAGCCCCGCCTGGGGGAGGGGCGGCAGGCGCGGAGCCGCCGCTTCCCAGCTGAGGGGCAGCAGCAGCTGAGGAGAAGCGCCGCGGGGGAGGGAGGGACCCAGCCCTCGCCGCCCGCCAGGCCCCAGCTCGGACCCGGGCCCCCTGCCCCGCCCGCCGCCCACCCCGCAGCGCGGCGCGGCCGAAAAGGGAGAGGGCGTCTCGCGGAGGGCAGCCCCTGCCTCCGTCCCGGGAGATGCCCCAGCCCCGCCTCCTCGCCCGCCGCCTCGGCCCCGCCACCCCGGCGGCGGGCACTCACCTCAGGCTGCGCAGGCCGGGACGGCCCGGCCGAGCCCCCGGCCGCTGCGTGCGTCTCCGCCTCCCGGGAAAGGTCCCAACTGCGCCTGGTGCGAGCGGCCGAGGCCCCGAGCAGCGCCGAGAGCGGCGGCGGCAGCGGGAGCAGCCAACATCCGGGGCCGCGCACCCGGAACTACTTCCCGACCCGCTCCCCTCCCGCCCCCGCCGTCGCCCCCGCCTCCCGCGACGTCGCTGCGCCACCGGCATGGCGTCGGCGGCGTCGCGTCGCGTCGCGTCGCGTCCCCTCCCCCCGCAGGCTCGGCCGTGGCGACGCGCGCGGGATCCCTCCGCTGGCACAAGTAGTGCCCTGGGACGGCGGGATATCTACCTACACGCAGCCCGTATTTTGGAGTTCCCGAACGATTTGAGGTCCCTGCGCTTCAGAGTGGCGGCTAGGAAGTGGGGCGGCGGGGACGGCCCCGTAGTTGAGGACAGCAGGGACCTTCGGCCTCGGACCCTGCTCACGAATTCCTCATGCCCCATGCCTGGGAGGGATGGCGCTTCGTGACCTTGCCCCCCAGCCCGACCCCGCCACCTCCTGGTAGCGACAGGCACCCCAACCTCTCCGGGAAAACCAGACCCCTTTTCCAACTTTGCACAGCGCGGGTTCTACAGGCCCCAAATAAGAGCACCTTAGACCTTCAGGACACCCTTTTAGAACTTTACAAGTCCCAGGTTCTAGACCCATCTGTCGAGGCCGTTCCCGGTCCTAGCCTTAGTTTCTTTCTTAAAACAGAGCAGCTGGCACTCTAAAGGCCCTTCTGATTCTAAAATACTTGTTTAGGTTATGGTTTTTGCTATCAACAGGTGGAACCTTTAGAAGGGTAGTTCGGAAGACTTGTGGACTTTGGAATTTCCTTCTACGTCAGTCTTCACTGATTCTTTCTCTAAACTACTAGCACTGCTAATCTGCTCTGTAATTTCGTACTTAATTACATTCAGACCTCTAATTTGCTATTGCTTCATTGGGTTAGTCACATATATATAAGCAAGCACCAAGGATGCTTTTGAACTCACAGGTGTTCAATATTCGGATACTCAGATATCTGTTGGGTGAATACTAGGTTGATTGGATGAAAGAAAAAGGAGAGGCCTGAGTGAATTGGCCTTAGAAACCGTTTTTGACATGGTCTTGTAGGGATCAGATAAAGACCTCAGGTAGTTAAAAGAGCTGAGTACCCAGTTCTTCAGCAAACATTGAACACCTGCCATTTGCCAGGCATTTATTCCTTCTCTATTTAAGACTCTAGCAAGAATCTAGGGGCCCCTGGGTCATTCAGTCGGCTAAGCCTCTGCCTTGGCCTCAGGTCATGTGACCTTGGGTCCTGGGATCAAGCCCCACATCTGGCTCCCTGCTCAGCAAAGAGTCGGCTTCTCCTTTTCCCTCTGCCTCTCCCCCCACTCTTGCGCAGGCGCACGCGCTCTCTCTGTCTCTCTCAAATCAATAAATAAAATCTTAAAAAAAGAAAAAGACTGTAGCAAGATTCTGAAAATAAAAATATTCATTCACGCATTTGTCCAACAAATATTTTCCAATTACTACTAAGGTTGTCAGACACTATTTTAGTGCTTAGGATGTATCGGCAAACAGTAGAGAGAGGAGAAAACATAGCCTTCCCTTTTGGAGCTTTCATCTATTATGGGGAGAAAGGAGATTAACATAACAAGAAAATTATTTGGTGTGTTAAAAGGTATTTAGCATTATGGGGGAAAATAGACGGTTAAGAGGTAAGAAGAAAACTGGAGGAGGGCGGGGCTTGGGTTTGTTTTTTTTTTAAACAACAGCGGTTTATTTATCAATAATGGGTTTATTTGTTCAACAAATACTTCAGCCAAACGGTATGTTAGGTGCTGGGGCTTCCGTGGAGAACAAGCCAAAGTTCCGACCTGGTGGACTCCCCAGCTAGTGGAGACCACATGCCAAGTGCTTTCCCGTGTCCTCTCATGCAATGCTTTCACAAGTCTGTGAGAAAGGACTCCTCTGTTCATGTTTGCAGCTAATGAAATTAAGGCTCAGGAGAGAAAAACCAGCCAGGATGCAAACCTGAGGTCTTCAGAGTCCAACTCCCTTTCTAGCTTCACCTCAGCTGAGATCTCGTATTTTTCTGTTTCATTATACCTCACCTCTTTCATCGTGGAAACTCATGCATTAATCTAGGCAAATGGCCTTAGGCTGGTATTGGGGCAAAAGGGAGGGAGAAAAGGAAAATATTTAGAGGAGAGGGAGGACTTATCAAAACATCTAGACATGTAAAGCAAAGTAATAGGGGTAGCAAAGAGGATTTAGTGGAAGAGAAATGAAGGTAGATTCATAATAGTCCACTTCTGGTTTTACAGGATGGGCTTTTAAACAGCCATGAGGGAGAGCCCAATTCAAGATGACTTTAATGAGAAGCTTGAAAGAGGTGAGGGAGTGAGCCATGCCATTGTCTGGGAGTGTCCCAGGCAGAAGGAATAGCAGGTAGAAAGGCCTGGAGGCGAAAGCATTCCTGGAAGTGTTAGAAACAGTGAGGAATCCAGGACAACTAGAGCAGGGTGAGCAACTGAGACAGGAATGGGCTGATAAGGTCAGTGGGGTCTTGTGGGCCATGTAAGGATCTTGATTAAAATAAAACCACCACAGGGCTCTGAACAGAGGAGCAGTAGGGCAGTTCATGCTTTCAAAAGATCACTCTAGCTGCCGTGCTAGGAGTAGAGTGAGCAGTGAGCCGACAACATTGGAAGTCAGAGGCTCCACTATCCTGGTTCAAGATGAGGACTTGGACCAGGCTGATAGAGTGAGTAGGAAAAATAGGAAACAGTCTCTATACTTTAAGAACTCACAGTATAGTGGGAAGCACACAGATTAGACAATCGCAATACACTGTGATAAGGGAAAGAGAATCCAGAAGAAGGGGCTACCATTGCCAGCTTCCCTGAGAGAGGATAGAAGACCCATTTTCTACCAAGTTGCCAAGGGAATTGGACGTCTCCAGTTCTTTTTGGGGCCGTTGGGTGAATCCTTGATAACATGGCTAAAATTTGTCTTCTTCCCAGCCCTTCAGGTCCCAAAACCCACCATCGCCAATAGTCACCAGGTTTTAACCTGAGACTAGGATTGAGGTCATCAGAATCCCAAACCAGAAGTCTCTCTGAGCCACTTGAGCAGGGTCAGCCAGATGATGGGGTAAAGGAATGGAAAGACTTGTATCTGGACAGCTGCCAGAACGGGGTTGGGGGCTTGCGGATCAGCAGTCTTTGAGAAGGAAAGAAACACAAGTCCCAGAATGTCAAAGATGGAGGAGCACCCCCTCCCCACCCTCCCAAAAAAAATTTTAATGGCCATAGCCAGCAGGGTGCTATGGGGGGATTCTGGGACCTGGTAGGACCAGGGAGGAAAAGCTTAAAACTCAGACTGGGAAGGCAGACCTGGGTTCAATCTCGTGTTCCATAGCTTTCTGTGTGCCTACATCAAGCGATTTACTTTCACTTAGTCTCTATTTTCTTGCCTATTAAATGGAAACAAGAATCATAGCTACCTAGCAAAAGAGACCATACCACGCACATGCTGCCATAAAATAAAGACACCCGCCCCGCCCCCTCACCGCCAGGGCGCCTGGGTGGCGCAGTCGGTTGAGCGTCTGACTTGATTTCAACTCAGGTTGTGATCTTAGCTAAGGTCATGAGATCCAGCCCAGCACCCAGCTGCGTGCTGAGTGCAGAATCTGCTTGGGTTTCTCTCTCTCCCTCTCCCTCTGCCCCTTCCCCCCATCCTCTCAAATTAATAAATAAATCTTTAAAAATATTTTTTTAAATAATGATTAAAAAATAAATAGAAATAAAAGCCCCGAAAGGCATTATTAATGTACGAGGTCGAGCGTTGGCACAGAAGAAAGTAGTTCACACAGTCCTGAGGGTGGGATGGGGGGCTGGCCTGCAGGGTGGGGGAGCAGGAGGGCCCTCAAAGAGGAGATCAACTCAAGGGACAGAGCCTTAAGAGAAATACATTGCTCGCAGCAATGAGATAGAGGTTTTATTGTTTTGTGTTGTTTGTAATCTTTTCCCAGCCTCACGTGGATTATAAATTCCCTGAAAGAAACACAGCCCTGAGCTGGGCTGCAATTGCCCTACAAAAACCTCGATTCAGCTGCATGGGCGGTTCATCAACAGCGGGGTGTTCAATGCTTCACATGACCCCCAGCCACTTAGACAAATGAGGCTTTACCTGATCCTTTTCTTTCTCTTCGTGTATTCTAAGAGGAAAGCAGAAAATGAGAAATGAGTTTAAAATGAGTAAGACCTACAAGAGGAAGAGAGAAAAACATGAGAGTCCCTCCTATTATTCCCAGCCCTAGAGGATCCTTCCCGATTCCCTGGATATCTTTAGATAATACTTTATATTTTGTGTATTGGATGAACAACAAGTCGATATACAAAGGCCACTGGGAAGCTCTCAGCATGACAAATGCTATTTAAAGACAACACTTGGGAGTTGGGTGTTGGTCACTGTGCATCCTTAACTAGCATTCACTAATCATTTATTGAGACCCTACTCTATACCATGCATTGGGCTGAATACTAGGGAGTCAAAAGGGCTTTTCATGTGCTCCTAGGCCTCTGGAGAAGCAGACATGTAAACAATCCCAGTGCAATTTGGTAGAGATTTGTACTTGTGCCATGGAAACAGAAAAAACAAGGCTTAACTCGGATTAGATGGGGATGGGGGCACCAAAAAAAACTGCACGCTTAATGGTAAAGTTAAGACTAAGTCTGAATAAATGAGTAGGCGTTTGCCGTGTAGAGACAGAAGCAAGGCTGGAGTAGAGGAAGAAAATCTGGGGTAGCAGAGGATAGCTTATATAAGTCAGAGGTTGGGTGAATATGAGAAAAATAGAGACCATGGAAATTACAGTCATGTAGGTGGTCATTAAACACGAGTCACTGATGGGAATAACTAACTCATAAAACTAGACCATATCACTCTATGTAAACCATCCATAAAGTGAGTTCCTGCCCTCTAAGAACTTGGTATTAACTCAGATTATTACATCAGTATGGCAGAAGAAAGGAGTAGTTAAGAATCTTTCTCCCCAGCAGAAGGCATAGCCTAAACTTTTTCCAAGTTCTAGCCATGCATTTGCTCAAGTGCACTCATACCATCTACCTTCCCCACTCTGTAACCCCCATCCTAATGTGGTACCCTCCCCCATCCATCTTCCTGGTAACCACCTGGCTCAAACCTTGGCTTGCCTCCGCTCAGAATCAGCCAAGCTAATTAAAAGCATAAAGAAAGACACACGGGCATCAGGACAGCTGAACAAATATTAACAAATACATAGGTTAAATAAAGTATTTACATTACATGTAAGCAATGGCGTAGAAGAAATTTGGATGGCACTAGGAAGAGTGAGTCAGGAGATGTTCAAATAGAGTGGGATTAGAGGAGATTTCCTGTCTTCCAGTTAGCAAGCTGTGTCTTTTGGAATGATTGAATGAAAAACCTGGTTAGCAGGAAAAGAAAGTCAAGGTTTACAGCTCAAAGGAGCCTGAAACCCTGGGTACAAACATGGTAGTTAAAAAATCATTGTTTGATTTCAAGTTGTGAAGTATTGACCTATTTCATGCCTAATGAGCTGAATAAGAACAGTCAAGAAACCCTAGCATGGTGAGAGAGTGGCTAATAATTATTGAGTGTTCCTTGTGTGATTGGGAACATGATAGCCCCTTTCATAGTTTTTAATTTAATCCTTAGAGCAAAATTATGAGGTAGTTGTCCCCATTTTATTTATTTGTTTTTCTAAAGATTTTGTTTTTTTAAGTAATCTCTACACCCAACATGGGACTCGAACTCACAACCCCAAGATCAAGCGTCACACGCTCTACCTACTGAGCCAGCCAGACACCCCAGCCATGCCCATTTTAAAGAAGAAGAAATAGAGGCTCAGTAGTGAGAGTGGTAGTCAGGATTTGAACCCAGAACTGCCTGGCTCTAGGCTCATCTTCAAAGACCCTCTAAACCATCAGTTCACATAGATATGAGAATTGTAAACTTCTGGGTGCTAGCCACTGCAAGAGAGTGTATTTACATCCAAGTACTACTTTAAGAAAGCTTTCAAACCTTGTTAGAGGGGCACCTGGGTGGCTCAGTCAGTTAAGTGTCTGCCTTCAGCTTAGGTCGTGATCCCGGGGTCCTGGGATCGAGTACAACATCAGGCTTCCTGCTCAGTGGGGAGTCTGCTTCTCCCTCTGCCCCTCCACCTCCCCCTGCACATGCTCTCTGTCTCAAATAAATAAATAAAATCTCTAAAATTAAAAAAAAAATTAAAAATCTTGTTAGAGACAGTTGGGGTTGGGACCTACACACAAAGTCCCAAGGAATTCTCTTCATTTTTTCTATGGACACACAGTCCAAATAGTTTTTGCTGCAGGAGGGGGAAGGTAGCCAACAATCTGTTTGTTTTGCAACCAAAAAAAAAATTTTTTTAAAGATCAAGAGACCGGTTATGGACAATTTTATTTTTCTCAAACATTTACTGTGCTTCTCATGGGTAAATCCAGGGTGGATTGTGCTTCCCTCACTCCTTTGACAGCAGGTTTGATTATGTGACTTGCATTAGCCAATGAAATGTGTGAGTGGCTATATGAGCCACTTTCAGATGGAAGCTTTAAGAGTCAGTGTGCTTCACTATGTTTCCCTTTCCTGCTGCCCCGATGACCAGCAGCATTCTGGATAGAAGCTAATGGAGCTGCCTGATCCCAGAGTGAAGACAACATGCAGCAAAGCTACAGCTGACCTGGGAAGGACACAAAGTGTAAGTGAGAAAAACAACTTTTGCTTATTGAGTCATTGAAATTTGGGAGTTACTACCACAGTGTAACAGTGCCTATCCTGACTAATGCAGACTCCTGCTGAATTTTTTCCCTTTGGTGATCCAAATTTCTGGTGTCATCCCCAAGTATAAAAGGTTGTTTGGGAAGGATGAGAAAATATAGGAAATGGGGCGTCTGGGTGGCTCAGTCGGTTAAGTGTCCACCTTTGGCTCAGTATGATCCCAGGGTCCTGGGATGGAGCCCCGCATTAGGCTCCCTGCTCAGAAGAGAGCTTGCTTCTCCCTCTCCCTCTGCCTGCTGTTCTACCTGCTTGTGCTCTCTCTCAATCTCTCTGTCAAAGAAAGAAAGGAAGAAAGAAAGAAAGAAAGAAAATATAGGAAATGGAATGATTGGTGTAATGTGGTACAAGGGTTTAAAATAGAACATTTTTGGGGCGCCTGGGTGGCTCAGTCAGTTAAGCGACTGCCTTCGGCTCAGGTCATGATCCTGGAGTCCCGGGATCGAGTCCCGCATCGGGCTCCCTGCTCGGCGGGGAGTCTGCTTCTCCCTCTGACCCTTTCCCCTCTCATGCTCTCTCTCTCATTCTCTCTCTCAAATAAATAAATAAAATCTTTAAAAAAAAATAAAAATAAAATAGAACATTTTTGGAGTGCCTGGGTGGCTCAGTCAGTTAACTGTCTGACTCTTGGTTTCGGCTCAGGTCATGATCTTGCAGTGGTGTGATCGAGCCCCGCATCGGGCTCTGCGCTCATGGCAGAGTCTGCTTTAGGTTCTCTCTCCCTACCCCCTCTGCCTCTGCCCCCCCTTCTCTAAAATAAATAAATAAAATCTTTAAAATAGAAGATTTTTTTTAAAGATTTTTATTTTTTCAGGTAATCTCTGCACCCAACATGGGGCTCGAACTCACAACCCTGAGATCAAGAGTAGCATGCTCCACCGATTGAGCCAGCCAGGTATCCCATAAAATAGAAGATTTGAAACTCAGTCTTGATCTACGGGCTTAGATAAGACTTTATAAGGATAAGCTAGGTTCCATAGACTATGTCATGTCCCAGAGGAAGTTACAAAGATTAAGATATGGGGCGCCTGGGTGGCTCAGTTGGTTAAGCGACTGCCTTCGGCTCAGGTCATGATCCTGGAGTCCCGGGATCGAGTCCCGCATCGGGCTCCCTGCTCGGCGGGGAGTCTGCTTCTCCCTCTGACCCTCTTCCCTCTCGTGCTCTCTATCTCTCATTCTCTCTCTCTCAAATAAATAAATAGAATCTTTAAAAAAAAACAAAAAACAAAGATTAAGATATGGTCTCTGTACTTGAGACAAGGGGCATCCTCACATTCATTTTTTTTAACAATTTATTTTTTTACTTAAATTCAATTAATTAACATATAGTGTATTATTAGTTTCAGAGGTAAAGTTCAGTGATTCATCAGTCTTATATAATACCCAGTGCTCATTACATCATGCGTCCTGCTTAATGTCCATCACCCAGTTACCCCATCCCCCCACCTTCCTCCCCCCCAGCACCTCTCAGTTTGTTTCCTATGATTAAGAGTCCCTTATGGTTGGTCTCCCTGTCTGATTTCCTCTTGTTTTATTTTTCTTCTCTTCCCCCATAATTCTCTGTT
The DNA here is from genome assembly GCF_003265705.2 of Callorhinus ursinus. Lineage (NCBI taxonomy): Eukaryota > Metazoa > Chordata > Mammalia > Carnivora > Otariidae > Callorhinus > Callorhinus ursinus. The sequence goes on along the minus strand of NW_027397080.1, from coordinate 3,936,328 downwards.
TTGTTTCTTAAATTCCACATGAGTGAGATCATATGATAATTGTCTTTCTCTGATTGGCTTATTTCACTTAGCATAATGCCCTCTAGTTCCATCCATATTGTTGCAAATGGCAAGCTTTCACTCTTTTTTGATGGCTGAGTAGTATTCCATTGTGTATATATACCACATCTTCTTTATCCATTCATCTGTTGACAGACATTTGGGCTCTTTCCATAGTTTGGCTATTCTCACGTTCATTTTTAAACCTAGCACCCTAGGGGCGCCTGGGTGGCTCAGTCATTAAGTGTCTGCCTTCGGTTCGGGTCATGATCCCAGGGTCCTGAGACTGAGCCCCGCATCAGGCTCCCTGCTCAGTGGGGGAGACTGCTTCTCCCTCTCCCACTCCCCTTGCTTGTGTTCCCTCTCTCGCTGTGTCTGTCTCTGTCAGATAAATAAATAAAATCTTTAAAAACAAAAACAAAAACAAAAAACTTAGCACCCTAGTAGGTGCCTGGCATCCACAAAGCACTCAATATACTTTTATAAAATTTTGTTTAACTAATGCTGTGGAATGATCTGGAATTATAACTCATATCTCTTAACTTTCCACAAAGGCTTTTCCTATGCTGTGTATTGCCCACTTGGGTTAAGGGATCTTGGAGGGGAAGGCTATGGTAATATTTTTTTTCCAGTTTTACTGAGAAATACATACATCACTGCATAAGTTGAAGGTGTATAGCATGATGGTTCGATTTACATATATTGTGAAATTATTACCACAATAGGTTCAGCTAACATTCATCATCGAATACAGATACAATAAAGGGAAAAGAGAAAAGAAAAAAGGGAAAAAAATTTCTTTGTGATGAGAACTGTCAGGATTTATTCTTTTAACATCTTTCCTATATATCATACAGCAGTGTTAATTGTAGTCATGTTGTACATGATTTATCTTATAATTAGAAGTTTGTACCTTTGGGCCACCTTCCTCCAACCCCCCACCCCTGTTAGCAACAAGTCTGATCTTTCTGTATGAGTTTTATTTCATTTTTAGATTCCACACGTAAGTGAGATCATAGAGTGTCTGTCTTTCTTGGTCTGACTTATTTCACTTACCATAATGCCTTCAAGGTCCAGCCATGTTTTCCCAAAAGCCATGTTTTCCCAAATGGTAAGATTTCCTTGTTGTTGTTGTTTTTTATGGCTGAATAATATTCCATTGTATGTATATATACCACAGCTTCTTTTTTGTTTTTTTCTTAGGTAAGCTCTGCACCTAACGTGGGGCTTGAATCCTTGACCCTGAGATCAAGAGTCACGTGCTCTACCGACGGAGCCAGCCAGGCGCTGCCTATACCACAACTTCTCTATCCATACATCCATCAGTGGACAGTTAGGTTGTTTCCATGTCTTGGCTGTTGTAAATAATGCTGCTATGAACATGGGGTTGCAGATATCTTTTGAATTCGTGTTTTTGTTTTCTTTGGATATAGTCCCAGAAGTGTAATTGCTGGATCATATGGTAGTTCTATTTTTAAGTTTTTGAGGATTCTCCATACTGTTTTCTATAGTGGCTGTGCCAATTTACAATCCCACCAATGGTGCACAAGGGTTCCCTTTTCTCCATATCTATGCCAGTATTTATCTCTTGCCTTTTTGATGGTGGCCATTCTGACCGGTGTGAAGAGATGTATCATTGTGGTTCTAATTTGCATTTCCCAGATGACTAGTGGTGTTAAGCATCTTTTCGTATACCTATTGGCCTTTCATATGTCTTCTTTGGAGAAATGGCTACTCAGGTCCTCTGCCCATTTTTTAATTGGGTTGTGGTTTCTTGCTACTGACTTGTATGAGTTCTTAATATATTTTGGTTATTATTCCCTTATCAGATAAACGGTTTGCAAATTTTTTTTTCCTACTCTGGAGGTTTTCTTTTCACTTTGTTGATGGTTTCTTTTTTTTTTTAAGATTTTATTCATTTATTCATGAGAGACAGAGAAAGAGAGAGAGAGGCAGAGGGAGACGCAGGCTCCCAAGGAGCAGGGAGCCCGATGCGGGACTCGATCCCAAGACCCTGGGATCATGACCTGAGCCGAAGGCAGACGCTTAACCATCTGAGCCACCCAGGCGCCCTGTTGATGGTTTCTTTTGCCGTGCAGAAGCTTCTAGTTTGATGTAGTCTCACTGATTTATTTGTTGTTTGTGCTTTAGGTGTCATATTTATGGTAATATTATTAGCAAATTTTTATGTAATACCTTACAATTTATATGCATTCCATTTATTTGAAATGCTACAGAAATAAAAAATGTCTAGAGCATTAGCATTTGCGGGGCTGGAGTATCATAGGCACTCAGTAAAGGCACACAAACCTAGCTGAGTAAATTACAAAGAATAGAAAACCTTGAAGAGCCCAGGGGGCTTGTCAATGAGAAATCTAGCTTGAAGTGCACTGTGGATCAATTTTTTAACAGGACCAGACTAAGAGAATATGCAGGTGAAGGTCAAACTCAAACAAACAAAGGGGCAGGGCCCTGAGGCATCTCCAAAGAGAACAGAGCAGTAATTGGAAAAACTTTCCTTGGAACGTCCTCAAAGCAAGCATTGAAGAAATTTCTGAAAATGAATTAGGACTGCCCAAATCTGTGGATCAGTCCTTTCAAAACCAGGAAGAGATTCAATCTGTTATTACTACTATTCACTTAAAAAACTAAGATACTGCAAATATGATATACATCTACTTCTGAAGTATAACAGTGTCTGGGCATAATTAGAATATTCAAAGAGCTAATGCAAAGCAGAGAAATGAAGAGTTATCCAGTGAACCTATTTGGGTTAACCTTAGCAGATTAACCAAATTGAATAATGTACAAAAAGATTCATTCCTTCTTTCTTTCTTTTTCTTTCTTTCTTTCTTTCTTTTTCTTTCTTCCTTTCCTTCCTTCCTTCCTTCCTTCCTTCCTTCCTTCCTTCCTTCCTTCTTTCCCTTCCTCCTTCCTCTTTTAGAGAGAGAGAGTGCAGGGGGGAGGGGCAGAGGGAGAGGGAGAGAGGGAATCCTAAGCAGGCTCCACATGGGGCTTGATCTCACAACACTGTGATTATGACCTGAGCTGAAATCCAGAATTGGACACTTAACCCACTGAGCCACCCAGGTGCCCCAAGAGTCTTTTATTAATTTTTTTTTTAACCAGGAGACTACATTGAGGTTTTTTTGGTAAAAAAAATAACAGAAATCCTTGCAACTGAAATATTTAAATAATGTCTGGGATTTGCTTTTAAATACTCCGGGAAAAAAAAGTGTGGGAGCTCTATGAAACAAGACTGGCAAAATGTTCATGTCTATAGAAGTTCAGAGGAGGGAACAATGGCTCCTTGTGGAGTGGAAAAAGGAAGTAATAGTTTGCCTTACTAAATCATTATAATGATGTAAGTTGGAGATCATTGTCCCCACTTTACAGGCAAAAAAACTGAGGTCACATTGCTAGTGAATGACAACGTAAGAACTTGAGCCTCAGTCTTATGACTTTGAAATCCTTCCTTCTGCTAATACCCCACATTGATTGCCTAAATATGTTTTCTCAGATTCTGACATTTTACTGGAAGTGGAGAAAAGTTGTTTTTCTGTATAATGGAAACTTATTTATAATTCCTATATCTTTCACCTTTCATTATAGGTTCTCATCTCCACTTTTTTTGGTGAGTAATCTCTATACCCAACATGGGGCGCAAACTCATGACCCTGAGATCAAAAGTCAGATGCTTTACCAACTGAGCCAGCCAGGCACCCCTCTTATCTCCACCTTTGAGCAGCTATTTTGATTACTTCCTGACTCATGAAGTTGTTTTAATCTCATTTAATCTGAATTCATGATCCATCCGTCTCTGGTTGATTCCCACTATTCAGCACAGAATGAATATGGAATTTTTTTAAAAAAGATTTTATTTACTTGAGAGAAAGAGAGATAGCATGAATGTGTAGGGGGGTGCACAGAGGGAGAGGGAGAAGCAGACTCCTGATTCGGTGTGGGGCTCAAGCCCAGGACCCTGGGATCATGATCTGAGCCGAAGGCAGACACTTAACCGACTGAGGCACCCAGGCGCCCTGGAATGTTTTTTGTTTGTTTTTGCAATGATTCTCAAAGCAAGAGAGAGATGCCACAATGCCTGCGTGCACATGCATATATGCACATAAACACAAAGTTTATGTTTAAGTACTTAAGTACAGTTTTTCCTTTTCACTACTTAGCAGTTAGTTTGTGGCCTGCTATACCCACTTCCTCTATCCAATTGCTTTTTCTTCCATGTTGAGTCAAGCTTAACTCTTCTAGTGGGGTTTGTTGTTCCTTGATACATGAAATACATTTGTCATCCTTGTGCCTGTAAATTGCATCTGGATTTGATCTGTTTCTTAAAATGAGATTTACTAGAAATGCTGCTGTGATGGCTATCCATTCATTCAGTAAACATTTATGAAATGCTGACTCAAGCTGGGTCCTGTGCTCAGGGTTTGTAGTACAAAGATAAAAACAATAGCTAGGGGGCTGTACAGCATAATAGTGATTCTGTGACTATGTGGTAGTGATAAGTAAGCAGTAGTGATAAGTGAGTAGGGACTCCCTTGCCTGGGGTAAAATCCCAGCCCTGCCACTCAGTAGCTCAATGACTTAGATCGGGCAAATTGCTTAATCTCTCTGAGTCTCAATTTCTTCATCTGTAAATGGGTATAATAATAGTACCTACTGAATAGGTGTGTTGTGGGTTAACTGAAACCATGCACTTGTAGAGAGTTTAACATGGTACTTAGATCCTAAAAAGTGTTATAAATGTGAGCTCTTCCTATCCCTCTGTAGTGTTCATAGAGGAAGGAGAGTGGAAGAAGAAAGTTGATCAGACTGGGGGTGGATTTTAAAGTTTTTATTTAAATTCCAGTTAGTTAACATACAGTGTAATAGTATTTCAGATGTATAGTATAGTGATTCAACACTTCCGTACATCACCTGGTGCTCATCACAACAAGTGCACTCCTTAATCCCCATCACCTATTTCCCCCATTCCCCCTGCCCACCTCCCCTCTGGTAGCCAGTTTCTTCTCTATAGTTAAGAGTCTGTTTTCTTGGTTTGCCTCTCTCACTTTTTCTTCCTCTTTGCTTGTTTGTTTTGTTTCTTAAATTCTACATATGAGTGAAGTCATACAGTATTTGTCTTTCTCTGACTGGCTTATTTCACTTAGCATAATACTCTCTAGCTCCATCTATGCCATTGCAAATGGTAAGATTTCATTCTTTTTGATGGCTGAGTAATATTCCATTGTACATATATACCACATCTTCTTTATTCATTCACCAATCAATGCACACTTGGGTTGTTTCCAGAATTTGGCTGTTGTAAATAATGCTGCTATAAACATTGGGGTACATGTATCCCTTTGAATTAGTATTTTTGTATTCTTTGGGTAAATACCTTGTAGTGCAATTGCTGGATCATAGGATAGTTCTTTTTTTTTTTTAAAGATTTTATTTATTTATTTGACACAGAGAGACACAGCAAGAGAGGGAACACAAGCAGGGGGAGAGGGAGAGGGAGAAGCAGGCTTCCCGCGGAGCAGAGAGCCCGATGCGGGGCTCCATCCCAGGAGCCCAGAATCATGACCTGAGCCGAAGGCAGACCCTTAACAACTGAGCCACCCAGGCGCCCCTCATAGGATAGTTCTATTTTTAACTTTTTGAGGAACCTCCATGCTGTTTTGCAGAGTGGCTGTACCAGTTTGCATTCCCATCAACAGTGCAAGAGGGTTCCCCTTTCTCCACATTCTCGCCAACACCTGTTGTTTCTTGTCTTGTTAATTTTAGCCATTCTAACAAGTGTGAAGTGATATCTCATTGTAATTTTGATTTGCATTTCCCTGATGCTGAGTGACGTTGAGCATCTTTTCATGAGTCTATTGGCTATTTGTAAGTCTTCTTCGGAAAAATGTCTATTCATGTCTTCTGCCCATTTTTTAATTGGATTATTCATTTTGGGGGTTTTGAATTTTATGTTCTTTATATATTTTGGATACTAACCCTTTATTGGGTACATCATTTGCAAATATCTGCTTCCATTCTGTAGGTGGCCTTTTAGTTTTGTTGATTGTTTCCTTCACTGTGCAGAAACTTTTTATGTTGATGAAGTCCCAATAGTTTATTTTTTATTTTGTCTCCCATGCCTCAGGAGACATATCTGGAGGAGCGCCTGGGCAGCTCAGTTGGTGGAGTGTGCAACTCCTGATTTCAGGGTTATGAGTTCGAGCCCCATGTTGGGTGTAGAGATTACTTAAAAATAAAATCTTAAAAAAAAAGAGAGAAACCTATCTAGAAAGAATTGCTATAGCTAATGTCAAAGAAGTTACTGCCTATGTTCTCTTCTAGGATTTTTATGGTTTCAGATCTCACATTTAGGTCTTTAATCCATTTTGAATTTATTTTGGGGTATCGTGTAAGAAACTGGCTAAAATGTCTATACTACCCAAAGCAATCTACACATTTAATGCAAACCCTATCAAAATACCAACAGCATTTTTTTACAAAGCTAGAACAAGCAATCCTAAAACTTGTATGGAATCACAAAAGACCCCAGATAGCCAAAGCAACCTTGAAAAAGAAAAAGCTGCTAGAAGAAGCAATTCTAGAACTTATATGGAACCACAAAAGACCCCAAATAGCCAAAGCAACCTTGAAAAAGAAAAAGCTGGAGGCATCACAATTGTGGACTTCAAGTTATATTACAAAGCTGTAAATGATCAAAACAGTATGGAATTAGCACAAAAATAGACAGATCAATGGGACAGAATAGAAAACCCAGAAATGAACCCATAATTACATGGTCAATTAATCTCCGACAAAGCAGGAAAGACTATCCAATGAGAAAGAGAATAACTCTTCAACAAATGGTGCTGGCAAAACTGGACAGCAACGTGGTGGTGGATGTTTTAAGAAAAGTGTGCAGACACAGAAACATTTGAGATCAGCCTTGAAGGATTGGTTCAAGTTTATTGGGGCAAGGGAGGCAGGAGGGTGATTCCAAGTATAAAGGCCTGGACCTAGTGCTCCAGGCTGTACATATTTGAAGGGCCTTCCTTCTCCTGAGCTCCTTAGGAGCTAGGGGTATGGGTGCTAGATCAGATGACATCTTTTTGGCAACTGTATCACGGGTCAACTCCTTCCTCTACATATTCCTCTTGACTTCACTCCTCCACTAGAACTGATCACAAAAGCACACTTCACTCCCAAAAATCTTCTTGCCCACAAACTCCCTATCAGAATCTGTTTTTTCAAGGAATTTAACCTACAATATCATGAATGATACTAATTGTAATTTGAAATAGAAAAAATATTATTTGTGTGCACAATGTAGAAACCTCACTATGGAGAGCCAGCTAGGGGAAATACACATTAATTTATTCATTAAACCAACATGATGCAGTTATCCAACACTGTAGTAAGGAATATTCTGTACTTCTTTACATCTAAGCATCTTTGCTGTGCATACAGTCTTGGATAAATGGACTTATTGTTTTATTTTTTTTTAAGATTGATTGATTGTAGAGAGAGGAGAGAGAGCACATGCGGGAGGGACACAGGGAGAGAGGATCTCAAGCAGTCTCCACACTGAGCATGGAGCCCAACACAGGGTTCAATCTCACCACCCTGAAATCACAACCTGAGCCAAAACCAAGAGTCAGATGCCCAACCAGCTGTGCCACCCAGACGCCCCTGGACTTACTGTTTTAAATACGATTCCTTAATCTCTTCAAACTATTTTCTATGGAAAACTTCAAACATATGCAAATGGACAAATAATACACTGAACCCTCCCCATCACCCAGCTTCAACAGTAATCAAGTAGTAGCCAACCTTGTTTCATCTAGATCACTACCCTCACCCTCACATTGCCCCTTCTGTGTTATTTTAAAGCAAATTCCAGATACCATACTTCATCAATACACACATATCTTAAAAGTGAATCTCCAAAAGATAAGAACTGCTATTTTAACACATCATAACATTATCTTATCTAAAAATTAATGGGAATTTCTGAAGTCAGAAAATAAATATATGAAGACATATATTAAGACAGATCTTTGGGATGCCTGGGTGGCTCAGTTGGTTAAGCGTCTGCCTTCTGCTCAGGTCATGATCCCAGGGTCCTGGCATCGAGTCCCGCATCAGACTCCTTGCTCTGTGGGGAGCCTGCTTCTCCCTCTGCCTGCCACTCTCCCTGCTTGTGCACCCACTGTCTGTCAAATAAATAAATAAAATCTTAAAAAAAAGGGAGAGAGAGATCTTTGATCCATCCCATCTGTGTTTAGATTTCCAATTCCCTTGAGAATTTCTTAACATTTTGTTTGTTTGAATCAAGGCTCAAGTAATATCCACAAATGGAAATTGGATGATCTGTCCCTTGAATCTTTTTTAATTTATAAGTTCCTTCTCCCTCTTTTTTTCTTGCAATGTGTTTGTTGAAGGAACTGCACTATTTTTCCTGTAGTGTTTCTCCCAATCTGGATCTTGCTGATAGCTTCCCTGTGGTGGTTGTTTAGCATGTGCTCTGCCCTCTGCGTCTTCTGTAAATCAGGAGTTGGGTCTAGAGGCTGAATTAGATATTCGTGTGTAACTTTTTTTTTTTTTTTGTCACAACTACTTCACTGGTAGTATGTTCTTCTATCAAGGAGGCACAAAATATCTGGTTATCTCTCCTTTTTCTTTTCTCTTTTTTTTAGATTTTTTATTTCTTTATTTGACAGAGAAAGGCACAGCGAGAGAGGGAACACAAGCAGAGGGGGTGGGAGAGGGAGAAACAGGCTTCCTGCCTAGCAAGGAACCTGATGCGGGGCTCGATCCCAGGACCCTAGGATCATGACCTGAACCAAAGGCAGACGCTTAAAAACTGAGCCACCCAGGCACCCCCCCTCTCCTTTTTCTAATGAATAACTTAAAAAGATTTTTCTTCCAAGAAGTTAAAATCAGCATAACTTGGACTGCAAGTTAAGAATTGCAGCTGAGCTTTCCCCTTTTTACCGCCATCTTGGTGTGTGTGGCTAACTGTTCTCCGCCACGTTTTCTCACAAGGCTTTCGGAATCAAGGGATTCCTGGCCAAGAAACAAAAGCAGAATCATCCCATTCCCCAGTGGATTCGGATGAAAACTGGTAATAAAATCAGGTACAACTCCAAGAGGAGGCACTGGAGAAGAACCAAGCTGGGTCTATAAGGCATCACACATCATGAGATGCCACACCTAATAAGCACACATATTTAAGCTGCATGAAGATCATGCATCTGATACCTATCCTATCACTCTGTAAACATCCCTCCTACCTGGCCATGTTTTATCAGGGAAATGATTTTTCTCTGTTACTATGCCTCTGAACCAGGTTGGTTCAGTAATAAGTGTGAGACCTTTTGGCTGAAAAAAAAAAAAGAAAAAGAATTGCAGCTGAGGTGTAGTTGGACCATCACAGGACAACTGATCTTTAAGGACCTGGAAGATTAAATCTAGTCCTACTGTTATCCTATCATCTGTCATCATTGTCTTATTATTCATCAGGTTTTACTAAGTGCTAATCATGGCATCCAGGACTGGGCTGGGCGTCATGTTGTAATAATTAGAACTATTTATTGAGTCCCTACTGCAGGCCAGCTACTTTATTTAGGTTATCTGTAATCATCACAGCAACCCTGCAATGCAAGTTTTATTATCCCCATTTTAGAGAAGAAAACTAGATTTCAAGAAGATAAAATGACTTTCCTAAGGCCACACAATTGGCAAATGGCAGAAGCAGAGGTGGTATGTAAATGCAGATCTGTTTGGCCCAAAGGTCTCCTTTTTTCCACTAACCCCCAGTCCTTTGAAAACACACTGAATTATAAGAATGATCCCTGCCTTCAACAGGATTATATCTGTGTAGGAGAATGAGATAAATTGCTAAGACAATTAAAGACTATCAGATAAGAAAACACTATATAGAACATGAACAATGAAAATGTGTGCAGTTTGCAAGCAGTGATTGCTATAAATGAACAGCAAGGAGGAGGGGGGCCATCAGTGTTGATTGAAGTTCCTGGGGGAGGTTTCATCAAGCAATGAAGGAATTATTGCAAATATAAAAGCTTTACCAATGAGCAAAGGGTCCTTTGCACAAGCATCTTCTCCCTTGGGATCCATGTCACACTGACACAAAGATTTTGTCACCATGGCAACTGGTCATTGGACCAATGAAATAATCAGTTGTCATGGTAACATGATCTCCATCTTACTCCCACCAGGCACCTGTTCCAAATCATCACATCCTCCAACAACCTCATGCCACCTCAGTGCTCCATTCTTTTTTCCCTAGTCACCCTGTTACCCCCGCCACCTATGTTTGAGCCCCTAAATATATGACTAGATGTATATATGAGACTATTAAAGCGAGAGCAAAGGAAAGTGACTTTGTAGTATAGAGCTTCAGTACAGACAGGGGAAACCCTCTAAAATGAAAGAGTTGAATGAGCCAGAGCACTGAAGAAAAAGAGCATGTGATGCTTCCCACCCCTCACCCCCCATGTTTCCCTAAGTATAATTCCTTTGGATTTTGAAACATTGCACTTCCTGATTCTCCTCCTATTTCTATTCATTCATTGGGTCCTTTTCCTCCCCCTGTCTCCTAAATGCAGGGATCTCTCAAGGCTCCATCCTTTGTGTCTGTTCTTTCTCTAAACAGCACTGCCCAATAGAGTAGCCACCAACCACGTGATGGTTATAGAGCTCTTGAAATTAATTATAGATATACTGAACTGAAATGTGCTATAAGTATAAAATGCATACCAGATTTTAAAGACTTCCTACCAAAAAAAGAATATAAAATATCTCATTAATAATTTTTATAGTAATTATATGTTGAAATGATAATAACTAGGATATGTTGAGTACAACTAAGTATGCCATTAAAATTTAATTTTATCTGTTCCTTTTTAATGTATTTAACATGGTTACTGAAAAATTTAAATTGCAAATGTGGCTCACATTCATGGTTTGTGTTATATTTCTATTGCACAACACTGCTCTAAATTTTCTCTTTCAAGCCATCTCACCCACGCTTTAGGGGTCAAGTGTCTCCTCTATGAGATGATTCTAGGATCCCAAATCCTAGTGTCTTTTCTGAGATCCAAACCCACATTTCCAATGGCCAGAAATTCTGGTCCTTTCACAAATAACCACCAGCTCCTTAGCTCTGCAAGAACAAAGCCATGAGCTTTCCTTCAAAACCTGTTCTTTCTCCTGATTAACTTTATTAAACTTTTGTGTTATTTTCTTACTGCTACTGTAACAAATTACCACAAACTTGGTGGCTTAAAATAACACAGATTTACTGTCTTACGGTTCTGTAGGTCTGAAGTCTGAAATGGGACCCACTGGGCTAAAATCAAGTTGTCTCCAGGCTGGATTTTCCTCTGGAGGCTCTAGGAGAGAATCCATTTTCCTTACCTTTTCCAGCCTCTAGGGGCTGCGTCATTCTTTGGCTCCTGACCCCCTTCCATCTTCCAAGCCAACGATGACAGGTCAAGTCTTTCTCAGGCTGTATCCCTCTGGCACTAACTCTCCCGCTTCCCTCTTTCACTTCTTAGCTCTCTCGAGATTACCCTGGGCCCATCAGGATAATCCAGGATAATCTCCCCATTTAAAGGTCAGCTGATTAGCAAATTTATTTCCATATTCAATCTTAGTTCTCCCTTGCCATGTAACATAACATATTCGCGGTTCCAGGGGTTAGGGTGTGGACTTTTCATCTGAAAGGGCTGGACAGAGAGGAAGAATCTGTGTGCAAGGCTAACAAGAAAAGAAATGGTAATCAGGGCAGATAGCTCTCCTTGCTTTCAAGGCAACCACTGACAGATAGGAAGCAATGAAAGACGCTAGCTGGTATGAACATCAACGGTCTAACACCTTTCTTAGTTTACTGCATAATCTACCTCCTCTAAGACTCCTTTCCTGATCACTCCTTTTCCCCAGTTACACCTCCCCTCCATGACAGTTTTTGTACATCCTAGACATCTGTCTTACTCTTTTTGTATCATGATTATGGATGTATGCACTTGGTCTTAACCTTTCTACTAGGTTGGAAAATATTTTGTGAACAGGAACTATTTGGTTTTTGTTTGTTTTTTGTTTTGTTTTTATTATTTTATTATTAAGTAAACTCTACACCCAACGTGGAGCTTAATCTCACGACCCCAAGATCAAAAGCCACACACTACCGACTGAGCCAGCCAGGCACCCCAGGAACTATTTGTTTCACCTTCGTGTTTAACCATGATGGCCTAACATGGTACTTAATGTCATTTCCCAATAACTATTTCTTGAATTTAGTTGAATGGAGACAACTTATGTCGACTTATAAAGCATGTGCTTTGTCACCACAACCAGACTTCCTTGAACAGTGAGCACTTTTTATTTATTTATTTATTTTTAAAGATTTTATTTATTCATTTGAGAGAGAGAGAGAGAGAGTACAAGCATGGGGCACAGTAGGCAGAGGGAGAGGAAGAAAGAAGCAGGCTCCGAAGGCAGACACTTAACCAACTGAGTCACCAGGCACCAAGTGAACACTTTTTAAATTGACTTCCACTTAACTGATACTCTCCATTCTGTTTTAAAAGAATCATCAGTGTGGGGCACCTGGCTGGCTCAGTTGGTGCGGCACATAACTCTTGATCTTGGAGTTGTAAATTCGAGCCCCATGTTGGGTATAGAGATTACTTACAAATAAAATATTAAAAAAAAAAAGAACCATCAGTGTAATCCTTATAGGTAATGGGCTCTGTGCACGTGAGTTTTATGCTCATCCAGGGTCAGCTGTATTTGATTTTATAACCTATTGATGCCAGATGTACTTAAATTATAAAACCAACTACCTCAGTCAGTTAAGCGTCTGCCTTGTGAACAGATTAAAGGAGAAAACCTGACCCTTCCAATAAATATTAAAAAAATCAACAAAATTTAATACCCATTCATTATTTCTTTTTTTTTAAGATCTATTTATTTATTTATTTATTTATTTATTTATTTATTTATTTAACAGAGAGAGACACAGCGAGAGAGGGAACACAAGCAGGGGGAGTGGGAGAGAGAGAAGCAGGTTTCCCGCCGAGCAGGCAGCCCAATGCAGGGCTCGATCCCAGGACCCTGGGATCATGACCTGAGCCGAAGGCAGACGCTTAACAGCTGAGCCACCCAGGCACCCTCATTCATGATTTCTAAAAATCTTTAAAACTGAGATCAGAAGCCACTGTTGTTATTTACAAATATCGTGATTGATTACATACAAAATCCCAAGATAATCCACAGAATAGAATCTATTAAAACTGGTCTTCTTCCTGCCTTGTCTTTGGCGTTTTTGTTCTCAGAACTGCTGATAGCAAGATGTCTTCAGGAAATGCCAAAATTGGGCATCCTGCCCCCAACTTCAAAGCCACGGCTATCATGCCAGATGGCCAGTTCAAAGACCTCAGCCTATCTGACTACAAAGGAAAATACATTGTGTTCTTCTTTTAGCCTCTTGACTTCACCTTTGTGTGCCCCACGGAGATCATTGCTTTCAGTGACAGGGCAGAAGAATTTAAGAAACTCAACTGTCAAGTGATTGGTGCTTCTGTGGATTCTCACTTCTGTCACCTGGCATGGATCAACACACCCAAGAACCAAGGAGGACTGGGACCCATGAACATTCCCTTGGTATCAGACCCCAAGTGCACCATTGCTCAGGACTATGGAGTCTTAAAGGCTGATGAAGGCATCTCCTTCAGGGGCCTCTTTATCATTGATGATAAAGGTATCCTTAGGCAGATCACGGTAAATGACCTTCCTGTCGGCCGCTCTGTGGATGAGACTCTGCAACTGGTTCAGGTCTTCCAGTTTACTGACAAGCGTGGGGAAGTGTGCCCAGCTGGCTGGAAGCCTGGCAGTGATACCATCAAGCCTGATGTCCAGAAGAGCAAAGAATATTTCTCTAAGCAGAAGTGAGCGCTGGGTCATTTTAGGGCTGGGCTGCAGTGGGTCGCCATGAAAACAAAATCTCTTTTGTACTATTGTCATGCTTAGAACATAAGACTTTAGACTCTGTGCAGATTTGGTATGGAGACAGGACAGGCCTTTCCAGCAGGGGTTGGGGAGGCCAGCCTTTCTTCCTCTGGAGAGAAGGGCCTGAGCTGTTATGGGGCAGGCCAACTGTTATGTACAGTAATAGGGCATCACTTTTTGTCTTTTGTTGTTTCTATTAAACTTGAACTGAGGAAGAAAACAAGAATCTATTAAAACTAATAAGGGAGTTTAGCAAACGTGCTGTATTCAGGATCAATACGGAGAAATCAGTAGTCTTTCAACATCAGTAAATAATCAGAACTTGTGGTAAGAACAAAGATCCCATTTACAATAAGGCAAAGAATAAGATTACTAAGAATCAATCTGACAAAAAGTGTCATTGTGAAGAAAATTACAAAATTGAAGAATACCTGTACATACACACAGAGAGACATCTGAATAAATGGAGAGATCTACCAGGTTCATGAATTGGAAGATTTAATGACATAAACATGTAAGTTCTTCCCAAATTAGTTCATAAATCCAATATAATTTTAAATAAAATCCAAATATGACTATTTGTGAAACGAAACAGACTGGTCTTAAAATTCATATAGGAGAGAAAAAGGATAAGACAGGTTTTTTTAAAGATTTTATTTATTTATTCAAGAGAGAGAGAATGAGAGAGAGAGAGCACGAGAGGGAAGAGGGTCAGAGGGAGAAGCAGACTCCCCGCTGAGCAGGGAGCCTGATGTGGGACTCGATCCCAGGACTCCAGGATCATGACCTGAGCCGAAGGCAGACGCTTGACCAACTGAGCCACCCAGGCGCCCAAGGATAAGACAGTTTTGAAGATGAGAACAAAATAGACCGTCACTCCGGCTATCAACTTATTTTAATGTTACAGTTAACACGGCGTGATCCTGGCTTGAGGATAGACACACTGGTGGATAGAATAGAAAAGAGACTCTGGAAAGAGGTCTGTGAATACATGCAGACTGGATATATTCAACAGTGGCATTATAATGGCAGGGGGTGGGTGGGTGGAGAATGAACTCTTCAATTATAAGGAAATTGGTTGTAAAGAATTCAAATAATATACCTGGACCCACCTGCCCCTGGAAGCCCCAGAAGCTATTGACGTTTCTTCCTCTACTACTTCTAGTTGTCTCAATCTCACCATAGAGTGAGAACCTGGCTTTGGTGTGGCTTCCATTGCTCCCAACACAGCAGAAGTGGTTCTGGTGCCCAGGTCCCACCTTACCAAACTCATGGAGGATATGCCTCTTCCATCACTGTCAGGCTCAGATAAAGCATCAAGCTCCATACAACAGTGGTGGAGACTGGTTTGCCCACTGGCTACACTGAGAAAATGTGTAACTCAACCCAGAAGTGAGTAAAATTCCAGTGGAGTAAACTTCAACCAAGAACAGGGAGGAGAAAAGAGGATCTGGCAGATAAATTGTTTGCCCTTCTTCCTCTCTCTGATAGACTATTCTGAGGTGTGGTGCATACACAGAACATGTCGGAAAGATGTCCTAGGTGACCCACGCTGGATTTCCTTGGGATGCCATGGCCAGCTTGGCAACATATCAACTGATACTTGTTTTCTTTTCTTCTACTCTCCATTTCCCTTCTCCTTAACTCTTGCTGCCTTAGGATTACTCCTCTCAATACTTCAGGAAGAGGTGGTGCCTTGGGTTCTGTTTTCCAGAGACCCTGGGGTAAGATGGTTGTGTATATAGAAAAAAAAGAAAGCTAGGTCCCTACCCCCCACACCATCCCGAAAACCGTATCAATGTGGAATAAAGACCTAAACATTAGAAATAAAGCTTAAAACATTTTGAAGAGAATGTTAGGAGAACCTTTTTCTCAGAATAAGCAAGTATTTCTTTTTTTTTTTTTAAGATTTTATTTATTTATTTGACAGAGAAAGAGAGAGAGAGTTCACAAGCAGGGGGAGAGGCAGAGGAAGAGGGAGAAGCAGGCTCCCGGCTGAGCAGGGAGCCCGAAGCGGGGCTCGATCCCAGGATGCTGGGATCATGACCTGAGCCAAAGGCAGCCGCTTAACCGACTGAGCCACCCAGGCACCCCTAAGCAAGTATTTCTTAAAACCTAAAAGCACAAACGATGACAGAAAAGATTGATAAATGTGATTACCTATAATTGAGAAACATTTATTCAACAAAAGATGACATGAACAGGGATGCCTGGCTGGCTCAGTTGGAGGACTGTGCGATTCTTGATCTCGGGGTCGTGAATTCGAACCCCATGTTGGGTGCAGAGATTTATTTAAAAATCTTTTAAAAAAAGAAAAGATGACATGAACAAAGATAAATTACAAGCTGCAATCTGAGAAAAATATTTGCAATTCATTTAATCGACTAGGCTACATATCCAGAATTTAACAAAAATTTCTACAAGTCAAGAATAAAAGATAACAGAGGAATGAGCAAAGGTCAGAAACAAGCAATTCCTAGAAGACTTCTGGATTGCCAATAAACATATGAAGAGGTAAGGAACCTCATTACTGATTGGGCAAATCAAACTAAAATCACTTGAGATACCATTCCACACCTATCTAACTGGGAAAAAACTTGAGAGAGTGATAGGGTGAGTGTTGGGTATGGAGCAATGAACTCTCACATACTGCTAAAAAGAGCATCAACTGCTACAACCATGTTAGAAAATAATTTGATGGTATACTTGTAAAGATATGCATGCCCTTTGACTCCCAAATTCCATTTCTTGTTATATTTTCTTTTTTTTTTTAAGATTTTATTTATTTGTCAGAGAGAGAGAGAGATAGGCAGAGGGAGAAGCAGGCTCCCTGCTAAGCAAGGAGCCTGATGTGGGACTCGATCCCAGGACCTTGGGATCATGACCTGAGCCAAAGGCAGACACTTAACCAAGTGAGTCCCCCTATATTGTCTACACTATATTGTCTACACTACAGAAAGTCCCACATATATCTACAAGGAGATTTATGAAGGAATGATCGCTGAGGTGTTGTTTGTAATAGGAAAAAATGGAAATAACTCAAATGTTCAACAAGAGAAAAAAACAAGTTTTGAAATATTTACAAAATACTATGAATTGAATGCAAATGTATTCACTAGAGCTCTATATATAGCAACAAGGATTAATTGTAAACACAGAATGATGAGAGAAAAAAATCAAGTTGCAGAATCATGTGTGCATGGGACACCATTTACATATAGAGTCCAAATATGTCAAACAAAGCCATATACTTATTGGCACACATATGTAATAAGTATAAAAACACATATGCGGTGTTGCCTGGGTGGCGCAGTTGGTTGAGTGTCCAGCTCTTGCTTTCAGCTCAGGTCCTGATCTCAGGGTCGTTTCAGCCCTGCGTCTGGCTCCATGCTCTGCAGGGAGTCCGCTATGGATTCCCTCTTTCCCTCTCCCTCTGCCCCTTCCCACCTCAAATAAATGAACAAACAAACACATATGAGTAAGGTAAATGCTGAATTTGGGATAGTTGTCCTGGATGCGGAGGGGGGAATAGAAATGAAATCAGTGTGGAGTGCGTGCAGGTTTCAACTCTATCTGAATGTTTATTCCTTTTTGAAAACTCTGAAGCAACTTGAGCAAAATGTTAGCATTCATACAGCTCAATGTGGGTACAGGTGTTCCTTCTGTTTTTCTCCTTGTATGTTTGCAACATTTCATTTTTTTTTTCTAAACTAAGTGGAATGCTTTGAAAAGATCCAGTAAAAGCTGAGTCACAGAAAACAGAAAAACACAAAAACTACCATTGAAATAAGGGTGGGCAAAACAATTGTAAAAAGTTGGGTAAATAATTCTAAGCACAGTAATTTCAAGTCCTGACACAGATTTCCTTCTCAGGTGTGTTGAAGTTCTTGCTCCACTATAAAGAAACCCAAAGTGGGGCGCCTGGCTGGCTCAGTTGGTGTAGCACGTGACTCTGGACCTCAGGGTCCTGAGTTCAAGCCCCATGTTGGGCGTGGAGCTACTTAAAAAAAAAAAAAGAAAGAAAGAAACCCAAAATGGAAATCATCAAAATGCATATTGTGGGTGTTAAGTTGCTGAAGAAAGATAACGCAGAGCTCCAGAGGACTCATTCTCAACCTTGCCTTATATCAAACATTGGTGTGTGAATGTATATAAATATGCTTGATGTTAAAATGAAATACTAAAAGTAAGTATAGGTCCCATTCTTTGATTTCTTTCTTTAACAGAATTATTCAGTATCTGGTCCTGATCTGTTGGATAAGAAGACTTCTTCAGTAATCATTCCAAGTCTATTAACACATATTAAAGGCCTCCATGCTATGCATTGGACTAGGTACAGATGGCTCCCTGAAGGAGTGAGTGAACCAAGGAGGTGAGGGTGCAAGCGTTCTGGGCAGAGGATAAAATGGAAGCAAATTCAGCAAAACATGGACAAGAAATAGAGCATGGATTTCTTCTCCTGGAATGTGTAGGAGCAGGAAAGAAGTTGAAATAAGGTTATGGTAAGACCGAAGAAAGAGGTACTTGAGTTTTGTCTTAATCTCAATTTTAGCATACCGTAGTTTCCAAATTGAATGCATCCTATTCATCATATTTTTTCTTTATTCATCATATTTTAAGTTGTCATGTCAGAGAGTGCTCATCTGCAGTTTCTAAAGCGCTTCGGAAAAAGCCTATGTTGGGACACGTGGGTGGCTCAGTTGGTTGAGTGTCTGCCTTTGGCTTGGGTCGTGATCCCAGGGTCCTGGGATGGAGTCCCGTGTCGGGCTCCCTGCTCTGCGGGGAGCCTGCTTCTCCCTCTCCTTCTGCCTGTCACTTCCCCTGCTTGTGCTCGCTCTGTCTTTCTGACACATAAATAAATAAAATCTTAAAAAAAAAGAAAAAAAAGAAAAAGGAGGGGCGCGTGGGTGGCTCAGTTGGTTAAGCGACTGCCTTTGGCTCAGGTCATAATCCTGGAGTCCCACATCAGGACTGCTTTTCCCTCCGACCCTCCCCCTCTCATGTGTTCTCTCTCTCTCAAATAAATAAATAAAATCTTACAAAAAAAGTACTTAAAAAAAAAGGAAAAAGCCTATGCTGATGTCATTTCTAAGAATAACACAGTGGGATCAGGGTTATCTCTTTCACCTTCTATAATAATTAGTAAATTGCCATATTTCTTTTTTAAGTAAATCTGACACAAAAAATTAAAGCACCTTTACTTTTTTTGTTTTTATTAATGCACTCTTCCAGGGCGCCTGGGTGGCTCAGTCGGTTAAGCATCTGCCTTCGGCTCAGGTCATGATCCTGGGGTCCTGGGATCGAGCCTGTGTAGGGCTCCCTGCTCTCTCTCATTCTCTCTCGCTCAAATAAAAAAAATAAATAAAATCTTTAAAAAAAATCAGTGCACCTTTAAACAAAATAAAGACATTACAAATTGGGCCATGGTTCCTTTGACCACCATCCCAAGGCTAGTTCCCTGTCCCCACATATATTTTTTAAATTTTTAAAGATTTATTTATTTATTTTAGAGAGAGAGAGAGAGTGGGGGGGGCAGAGGGAAAAGGAGAGAGAACCTCAGGCAGACTCCCCACTGAGCATGGAGTGTGATGCAGGGCCCGATCTCACGACCCTGAGATCATGACCTAAGCTGAAATCAAGAGCCAGTTGCCTAACAGACTGAGCTGCCCACATTTAGCCAAAGTAATACAGGTGCCCCTCCCTTTCCCCACATATAACTCAAGTTAAGACCTATAGCTATGGAGCGAGATTGTCCAAGTTCAAATCTTTTGTTTGGTTGGTTAGTTTGGGTTTGTTTTTTTATTTTTTCTCTCAAAAAAGAAAAAGAAACCCACTTTATTGATGTGTGATTAACATGTAAAAAGATTTCAATTAGCAATAATCGCGCCTCGGATAAACCTCATTGGCTACGATACTGCCACTGCGCAAAGCTTAAAAAAGAGATATATATTTAATGCAGTGAGTTTGGGATTAAGTATATGTCTGTGAAATCATCACCACTATCAAGCCCACAGATGTTTCCATCCTCCCCCAAAGTTTTCTTCCTTCTCTTTATTATTATTTTTGTTGTGTGGTAAGAACATTTAACATAACATCTACCCTCTTAGCAAAATTCAATTATAAAATATAATACTGTGGGGCACCTGGATGGCACAGTAGGTTAAGTGACCAGTTCTTGGTTTGGCTCAGGTCAGGATCTCAGAGTCCCCAGGATTGAGCCCCACGTAGGGCTCCATGCTTAGCCAGGAGTCTGCTTCTCTCCTTCTCCCTCTCCCTCTGCCCCTCTGCTCTCTCTCTCAAATAAATAAATAAATGTCTTTAAAAAATAATATAAAATAAAATATTGCTAGGAATAGGTCCTATGCTGTAGAACAGATTTTCAGAACTTACTTATCTTTTTTTTTTTAAGAGATTTTATTTATTTTGAAAGAGTGTGAGAGAGAGAGAGCACAATCAGAGATGAGGAGAGGGGGACCAAGGGAGAGGGAGAAGCAGTCTCCCCGCTGAGTGGGGGGTCCGATGTGGGACTCGATGCCGGGACTCCAGGATCATGACCTGGGCCGAAAGCAGTCGCTTAACCAACTGAGCCACCCAGGCGCCCAGAACTTACTTATCTTGCATAACTGAAACTTTGTGCTCTGTGACCATCACCTCCCAGTTTCCCTCTGCCCCCAGCCCCTGTAACCACCGGGCTACTCTCTTATTCTATAAGTTTGACTATTTGAGATTCCACATATAAGAGATTATTTACAAATTCAAATCTTTATTTTTTTTAAGATTTTATTTATTTATTTAATAAATAAAGTAAGAGAGGGACACAGCAAGAGAGGGAACACAAGCAGGGGGAGTGGGAGAGGGAGAAGCAGGCTTCCCGCCGAGCAGGGAGCCCGATGCGGGGCTCGATCCCAGGACCCCGGGATCGACGTGAGCGGAAGGCAGACGCTTAACGACTGAGCGACTCAGGCGCTCCTGTTTGTTTGTTTTATTCTGTCTTTAAAAAAAAAAAAAAAAAGATTTTATTCATTTATTTGAGAGACAGAGAGAGGCAGGGAGGGGCGAGGGGAAGGGAGGAGGAGAGGGACAAGCAGACTCCCTGAAGACTGATGACTGGAGAGCCACACCTGGGGCTCCATCCCAGGACCCTGAGATCATGACCTGAGCAGAAGTCAGATGCTTAACCGACTGAGCCACCCAGGTGCCCCCAGTTTGTGCACTTGTAAGTGCTTCACTATGGTAGATGCTAAGAGAGGGAGCTCCCAGGTCATAGTATACACACATTTAAAATTTTATTTTATTTTTTTTAAAGATTTTATTTATTTATTTGACAGAGAGAGACACAGCAAGAGAGGGAACACAAGCAGGGGGAGTAGAAGAGGGAGAAGCAGGCCTCCTGCAGAGCAGGGAGCCCGATGCGGGGCTCGATCCCAGGACCCTAGGATCATGACCTGAGCCGAAGGCAGATCCTTAATGACTGAACCACCCAGGCATCCCACATTTAAAATTTTAGTTAATGCTGCTATTTGCCCTCCCAAGTGGCTGTGCCAATTTACATTCCTATCAGCAGTCTCTATGAGAATTAGGCATTTCAACTTTGTGAAAGCTTTTCATATCCCTCCTAACACCTAATATTTTTTTTTTAAGATTTTTTTTTATTTATTTGACAGAGAGAGACACAGCGAGAGAGGGAACACAAGCAGGGGAGTGGGAGAGGGAGAAGCAGGCCTCCCGCGGAGCAGGGAGCCCGATGCGGGGCTCGATCCCAGGATCCCGGGATCATGACCTGAGCCGAAGGCAGACGCTTAACCATCTGAGCCACCCAGGCGCCCAAATGTGTGTTTTAATATGTATATTAGCCATTTGGGTTTTCTCTTTTGTAAATTGTTGGTATCCTATTTTCTTTTTTGTTTGTTTATTAACTATAGGAGTTCTTTATACATAAGGAGTCTTAATTCCTAATACATATACTACAAATATTTTTTCTCAGTCTGCTGCCTTTAGCTTTACTTATGGTATCTATTCTATTGTTCTACAGAAGTTTTTAATAGTGATATAGTCAAATGTATCACTTCTCTTTTAAGGTTTTTTTTCTATTTGAATCTTCCTCAGCAAGATTTTCCTTACTCCTTAGGTTGTAAACATTTTTCTATAGTTTTTTTTTCCTAATAATTTCATAGCATTTTTTATATTTACGTTTTTATTTTTTTAGATTTTATTTATTTATTTATTTGAGAGAGAGAGAATGAGAGATAGAGAGCATAAGAGGGAAGAGGGTCAGAGGGAGAAGCAGACTCCCTGCTGAGCAGGGAGCCTGATGCGGAACTCGATCCCAGGACTCCAGGATCATGACCCGAGCCGAAAGCAGTTGCTTAACCATCTGAGCCACCCAGGCGTCCCTTTTTTAGGTTTTTAATTAATCAGAAATGCATATTTTTTGGATACCAGGCTGGCTCAGTCCGTAGAGCATGCAGCTCTTGATCCTGGGATAGCAAATTCAAGCCCCATGTTGGTCATAGAGTTTACTTAAAAAAAAAATGTACAGGGGCGTCTGGGTGGCTCAGTTGGTTAAGCATCTGCCTTTGGCTCAGGTCATTATCCCCGGGTCCTGGGATTGAGCCCTGCATGGGCTCCCTGCTCAGTGGGGAGTCTGCTTCTCCCTCTCCCTCTGCCTCTCCACTCTGGTTTGTGTGCTCTTTCATTCACTCACTCACTCTCTCTCTCAAATAAATAAATAAAATCTGTTTAAAAATGTATATTTTTAACAATATTGGTAAGAATCCAACTTGACTCTTTTCCCCAAAAGGATTTCCAATTGTCTCCAATTCCATTTTTTGGACATCAGCTTTATTGAGAGATAATTCACATGCCGTACAACCCACCCACTTTAAATGTGAGTCAATGAGGGCACCTGGCTGGCTCAATCAGTAGAGCATGCAACTCTTGATTTCAGGCTTGTGAGTTCAAGCCCCATGTTGGGTGTAGAGATTACTTAAAAATAAAATCTTTAAAAAAATAAAAATAAAATAAAATGTACAAGTCAATGGTTTTTAGTATATTCACAGAGTGGTGCAATCATCTCCACGATAAATTTTGGAATATTTTCATCATCCCCAGAAGAACCTCATCCCCTTTTCACTCCAACCCTTCTCCCAGTCCTAGACAACCATTTATCTACCTTCTGTCTCTATAAATTTGCCTATTCTGGACAGTTCATATAAATGGGATCATATAACATGTATGGGTCCTTTGTGTCCAGCTGCTTTCACTTAGCATAATATTTCAAGGGCCATCCAAATTGTAGAATGTATCAGTATTTCATTCCTTTTATTACCAAAATATACCACATTTTCTTTATCTATGCATCAGTTGATGGACATTTGAGTTGTTTCCATATTTTTGTTATTATGAATAATGCTGCAGTGAACATCATGGCCCAAGGCAATCACTAATCTGGTACCTGTCACTATAGGTTAGTATTCCCTTTTCTAGAATTTCATATAAATAAAATGATATAGTATGTATTCTCTGGCTTTTCTTACCAAGCATAATGTTTGTCATGTTATTGTAGAGATCACTAGTGCACACCTTTTTATGGCTGATTAGCATTCCATTGTGTGGATACATCTCCAAATTTTTAAATTTTGATGGGACCCAATTTACCAATTTTTTAAAATTCCATGCTTTTTGGATCTCATTCACAATGTGCCTTTAAAATTTATTCATTGGGGAAGCTTTCCCCTTTGGTCCTGATGAATCTCAAGCATTCATATGACTCTTAAATAATAAAGAGATCCCATGGCCACAATAAATGACAGTTTTAGCTCAGGCATTGGAATGTCCAATTCTATGTAACAATCAAAATGCCAAGCTTTATTAAAGTGAAAACTCCTCTCTCCTAACTTGGACCTTCTGCGTGAACACTTACAGCAGGAATGGAGGAAGGTAGGGCCATGGTTATGCTCTCTTTCCCTGTCTAGGTTATCACCTCCTCTTCCAGGTGGCTCTCTCAGGTTTAAGAGAGTCAAGTAAGGACTTTCTCTCAGGTTTGGGGAAAAAACAATTTCATTAAATAGTTTCAAGTTCTTTGGGATTGGTAAATACTCAAACTGACTATTTCCTTCTTGGCTATGTTTATAGGTTCTGCAGAGGCCCCCAGTAGATACATTCTGTTGTACCTGCCACAGTGCCGGTGATACCATTTTCTTCCATTGGCTCCTCCCATCTCAGCTCTTGTGTTTTGGTGGCCCACTCTATTGTGGCTCTTTCTGTTGGAGTCCCATGACTCTTCCAAGCCATTCTCTTGGGCAAGATTTAATAGGGTTTAAGCCAGCTCTCCTTCCAAAGAAATCTTCCACCCTGACTAACTCTTGGAGTGCAGGCCTCTTGACATAATCAATGGCCCTCTTCCCCTGTGGTTTGAACAGCTAGCCAGCCCATCTCTGCTCTTCCCAGGTTCCAGGCATGAGGCAGACACTGACCTACTACCTGGAGGAATTACAGATCAAAGTCTCCAGGTGGTCCCATTGAAATGGTTCCCTCTTGACTTGAGAAGGGGAAAATATCCCCTACCCCTACTCCCTGAGAGAGGGGAGGAGAGATACAGCCTAGTTCTTTTCAGAAAAGTCCTCTTCACAAAGTTTTACAGCAACCTTTATATTCCTGAGGGTGAGGGGGTCGAGATGTGCAACTCGTTTTTGACCATTTACTCTGAAACTCCTACAAGATGGTCTGCTGACAACTGTGTTATCTAATATCTATTGCCTTAGGGCTTCTGGCTGAAACTTCCAATTTAAAAATCCTATTACACTTGCGTTTGTGAGCTAAATGCTACTTGGATGTGATGTATTATTCTTTTTACTGTCCAAATGGATTAAATTTGTCAATGTTTTATTTAAGATTATGGAATCTCTGTTCATAAATGAAATTGACTATACTTGTGCTTTTTTTGTACCGACCTTGTAAGTATCATGCAGCAGGATAGAAATTTGCATACTATGACTCAGATGTGCAAAAGAATATAGTGTTCATTATTTTCTACAACTAAATCTATCTTAGACTCAAGCCTCTACTTCTGCTAATAGCATGGGGAAAAAAAAACCTTTTAATTATGTTTATGTCTCTATGAGTTCAAATTGAATTTAGTCAATTCAAAATTATACATCCTGCTGGCTGTTTTTCCCTCCTTATGACAGCAGGGGAGAAACCCCACACTATCCTTGGCCTTCCCTGATCCCACTGTTCAAGCCCGCTGAGGAAAAGCTGGTCCTACCTTATATTTTGCAGTATTGTTCTGCCGTCTACTACTGAGATCCATTATCTCTGCCTTCTGCACTTCTCCGTGCCGACCTCAGGCAGGGAAATAATCCCAAATTAAGAAGGGAAAAATGCATCCGGAGGTATTTTCTAAACATTTTAACTAGCAGTTAAATCCAAGACATTTATGGTTCTTACGCTTTTGTTGCGAAATCAAGAATCCAATCACACAGAATAGTTCCCAATCATACTGGTGGGGAAGCGAGTTGCCGATTTCCTCCCAGGGCTTTACTCAGCTCCTCAGAGTCCTTTCATGAAACCTATGCTAATAACTATTACTTCTAATAGCCCTGCCAGGTGCCTTCCTTATATTATTTTTAATTCTTGCTATAACCCAGTGGAGTACATAATAACATTGCAATTTTACAGAAAAATAAATTGAGGCCTAGAAAGGTAGCCTGTATTTCTTAGGATATAGGCTAACTTGCTGTAACAAAGAGATAACAAAATACAGTGGTTTGAACAAGCTGAAGGTTTATTTCTCTCTCACAGAGCAGAGACAGGCAAAAAGTCCAGGTGGCGGGTGTCTCGGCCTCACTCAGTTATCCGGGGACCCAGTGCCTTCTGTCTCATTACTCCACCATTGAATCATCCAGGGTGCTGTCCTTACCTGTTTGCAAAAAGCTGGCTCACCACTACACACGCACGCCCCAGCCTGTGGGAAGGAGGAGGAGAGGATGAAGGACAGGCCATTTCTTAAAGGAAATTCCACACAAACCCTTCAGTTCATGTTCCATTTGTCCAGAAAGATCATAGTCACATGGCCACAACTGACTGCAAGAGAGGCTGAAAAATATAACCTCTACTCGGTGGCCCCATGCCAAGGTAAAACTAGTGGTAGATAGATATGGTGGTGATTCTGTGACTAAAAGAAGGGAATCCTGGACATTGAGGATTGTTTAGACCTCTCTGCACAGAATCTAGTATGATTCTTTCCTTTCAAGTTCTGAGCAGTGTGTGCAGAGGAAAAACTACATTTCCCATTTACCTTGCAGTTAGGAGCCACCAATTAGATATATACAGAAGTCATTGTGTGGGGCTTCCAGGAAAATTTTTGTTGTCCTTCCTCCTTTCATCCTTCCTGCTGCTTGGAAAACCGATGTGGTGACCAGAGTTCAAAAGCCATATTAGACCACGAGTGACCTAGAATGTGCTAAAGATGATGGGGGCATGCCGAAAGGAAGAACCTAGAAACGTAATGATCAAGGAGCCACCATCCCAATCTTGAACCACCTAACTCTGCACTTCTTTATTTTGAGGGAGAAATCAGCCTCTTCCACATTTCAGCTGCTTTATGACCTACAAACAACCAAATGTAATTCTTAACTAACTCAAATTATTCAGTTTGAATAATTTGCAATGTACTCCTAGTCATGGAGCTAGGAAGATGTTTATACTCAGATTTACTGGGCTCCAAAGCCCATATTCTTGGCCCTACTGGGTTAAATTAGTCTTTTATGAGACAAAAATGGTATCCTTTTGGATGACTGGGTGGCTCAGCCGGTTAAGCATCTGCCTTTGGCTCAGGTCATGATCCCGGGGTCCTGGGATCGAGTCCCACATCGAGCCCCTTGCTCAGTGGGGAGCCTGCTTCTCCCTCTGCCTGCCGCTTCCCCTGCTTTGTGCTCTCTCTCACTCTCTCTCTGACAAATAAATACAATCTTTAAAAAAAATGGCATCTTTTGTTAAGATTGTGCAATGCAATGAAGAAATAGTGATAGGTTCCATCATATTTAGGGAAAGATGTTTATCCTTTACATCTAGAGTCCTTGATGTGATAAGGCATTTTGGCTAGCAGAATCTTTCTCTGTTAGATGTATGGAACATACAATTACAGAAGAGTTCCATGAGCTGTCGAACCAGGCATGATTGTTATTCTTATCTCTGACTTTTTCTATTAATTTTAATTGGCTTCCTGTTCATTCCTTTTGTTGTCAGCTAGCATGTGCTGACAGGCAAGCAGTAGGAGGCCCCAGTGTTAAGGAAGATGAATGGGGAACATTTTCGAAATGTATAACAATCTATTCATCACTGTAACTTCTTTCCCATTTGGAAAAAATCCATAATTATTTAACTTTAAGTCTGTTAATACAGTGGGTCCACCTTACAGGACACAGACTTGGAGAGTCTCTGATCGATATGATTGACTGATGGGCCTTATACTGTCAGGATGGAAAAACACATAGTAAAGGAACAGGTTATGAGAACCATTATGACCCTACGAACCTGGGTAAAGGCTTTAGTGTTTCTTGTCTAGAGAGCATTTGGTTAAAGTAGGAAATCAACTACATGGACTATTTAACCCACATGTTCTAAATTGCTACTAGGAATAATATCACTAGAATTAGTGAGGAAAATTGTGCTACTTTTTATGGACAAAGTACCAGAAAGTTGACGTAAGTTGCTTAAAAGATTTTATTAGATAATTTTCTTAATATCTCCTTTTGAGAAAAGGAGAAATGATTGAGGCTTTCAAAATATTTAGATTCAGAATGTCCTCTGTAGTATAAAGGAAATAGGTGAGACTGTGATTTATCAGCCGATACCACTTTTTCATTGTAGGGGTTTGTGGTAGATAGAATAACGAATGACCCTCCAAAGATGTTCATGTTCGAATCCCCAGAACCTGTGAGTATGTCACCTCACGTGGCAGAAGGGTTTTGCAAGTGTGATTAAATGAGAGGTTTTAAAATAAGAATATTTTAAAGGTTGTAGAGATTGTTGTGATGCCACTGAGGAAGCCATGAGGCAAGGAATGTGGATTGCCACTGGAAGCTAAAAAAAGGCCAGGGACTGATCCTCCCTTGAGTCTTCAGAAGGAGTGCAGCCCTGTCAACACTTGATTTTGGCCCCGTAGGGCCCATTTTTAGACTTCTGACCTCCAGGACTGTATGATAATAAATTTGTGGGATACCTGGCTGGCTCAGTTGGAGGGGCATGTGACTCTTGATCTCAGGGTTCTGAGTTCAAGCCCCACTCTGAGTGTAGAGACTATTTAAAATAATAATAATGATGATGATAATAATAAATTTGTGTTGTTTCAAGCCACAAAGTTTAAGGTAAGTTTATGGTCATTTGTTACAGCAGCAATAGGAAATAATGTATGTTACAGCAATATTTGGAAACGAATATAGGTGTCAAATAGTTGAATCAAGAAGAAGTCGGGTCCCATTCATTCCACTCCCAACCTCCCTCACCAGTTTTCTTTTTAAATTAAAGATCTTGTTTATTTATTTGAGAGAGAGAGAGCACAGAGGGAGAAGCAAACACCCCACTGAGCAGAGAACCTGATACAGGGCTCGATCCCAGGACCCTGAGATCATGGCCTGAGCCGAAGGCAGGCAGGCAGACGCTTAACTGACTGAGCCATCCAGGCACTCTGTCCCTTACCACTTTAAATGAGTTCATTTTAGATACAAATATGCAAATCAGGAATGAACTCTGGCTCCTTGGATGAATGGCTGATTCTAGGATTGGGACAGGAAATATTCAAGATGAGCCTGCAGCATCTTTAAAAAAAAAAAATTTATTTATTTATTTGAGAGAGAGAGAGAGAGTGCACACGTGTGCACACAAGCTCTCGAGTAGGGGGAGGGGCAGAGGGAGAGAATCTTCAGGCAGACTCCAGGATGAGCGCAGAGCCCCACACTGAGCTCAGTCTCACAACTCAAGAGATCAAGACCTCAGCCAAAACCAAGAGTCAGATGCTTAACCGACTGAGCCACCCAGGTGCCCTGAGCCTGAAGTATCTTGGTAGTACCAAAAAGTAATGAAGTGCTAAAAGACGAAACAAAACAAAAAACAGTAAGACAATGATGGGGATATGTCAAAGAGATACAGCACCCACCTGAAAGAGCTCCTAATGGCCGAAGCTGGAACAATTTAAGCAACAAAATAAACAAATCAGTTTTGGGTTATAACCCAATGTACAGAATAAATATCCTTGAGAATCCAATATGATTCTCTCCTAAATTCTGAGCGTGTGACCAGAAAAAAAAACTACCTTTCCATTTCTTTTGCGGATAGGAACAGCAGTTGAATATAAGAAGTCCCTGGGTGATACCAATGATTGAATAAATAAGTAAAAGTGAGAGAAGACAAATGTCCTGTGCAAAAAAATTCCATGTAATTTATGTAGATGTTCTGCCCTTAAGGAGGTAGAACATAACTCCCATTGAGTGTCAGCTGCACAGAGTAACATCCTTCCAAAGAGTACAGTATGGAAAGGGAGGTAAAGTGTCATTTTACAGTAGAAAAGCCTGACAAACACTACCTCAGCCAGGTGATCAAGGTCAACATCAGTAGTAACAAGTCATATTGATAGTATGTATCCTTGATATAATGTGATGAAAAATGACATCTGTTAAAAAGAAAACCACAGACCCAAAATGGTGTCACTTAGGCCAACTCACCAAACCCAGGCTTCATACCTAACCTAACTGCAGTTTCAACCTCCCCCCAGAAACGTAGTCTTAAGAGGCAGTCAAGAATTTTCTGGGGCGCCTGGCTGGCTCAGTCAGTGGAGCATGTGACTCTTTGATCCTGAGGTCCTGGGTTCAAGCCCCATGTTGGGCACTGAGCTTACTTAACATTTTTTTCTGATAAGCACCAAGGAGATAATCTGTCACATGGGCCTCTCCATCCTCCTCCCCACCCCCAAAGAAAGAGGAGGTAATCTGCAGGATAAGACTACCTGCTCTTCCCCTTAAGGGAAAGAGACCTAACCTGAAATAATCTTTTCTTTCTTTTGCTAATAACTTCCTTGCCCCACCCTCCTTCCTACAAAAATCTATTTTATACAACTCCTTCAATTCCTTCCTACTTGTTAGGGTGGGATGCTGCCCAACTCATGACTCACTTAATAAAGTGAATTAGATCATCAAATTTACTCAGTTGAATTTGTTTTTTTTTTTTAACAAACCTTACCTTTTGTGGTCTTCCTCCCAAAAGGCAATAATCTGGCTGGCTCATTAGTAGAGTATGCCACTCTTGATCTTGTGGTTGTAAATTTGAGCCCCATGTTGGGTATAGAGATTACTTAAAAATAAAATCTTAAAAAAAAAATAACTGACCAATTGTCCTGAAAACTATAATGGTCACCAAAAACAAGGTTAAGTCTGAAAAAATGTCTTTTTTTTTTTTTTTAGAGATAGCGCTTGAGGGGGGGCAGGGCATTGGGAGAGGGGGAGAGAGAATCTTAAGCAGACTCCATACCCAGCACAGAACCCAGCACAGAGCCCAACATGGAGCTCAATCTCACAACCCTGAGATCATGACCTGAACCAAAAGCAGGAGTGGGACGCTTAACCGACTGAGCCACCCAGGCGCCCCTCTCCTATCGTTGTAGACAACTAAGGGGGCATTTGGAACCTAAGCTGTGCCATCAACAAAGTACAGATAGTATCTTATGAACATGAACAGTACCATAGATCAAGGAAGGCTGGGAGGTAACCAGTAAACTTTGGGCCACTGGGTGTATCTAGAATGGCTACCGGGTGTATCTAGAATGGCTACAACAACATAATTCTTCATGCTGGTGTTAACCACTGGTCTGTTATATTGTGTACAACCTTAGCCTCTACAGGTACATGCAGAACTTTACTGTATGAGTAGGTCTTTTTGGAGAGATTTCTCTAGAAATATAATAGACAAAAGACAAAAAAAGTAAATCACAGAGAATTTTTAGATGTATCTTTTTTTTAAAGATTTTATTTGTTTATTTGACAGAGAGAGACACAGCGAGAGAGGGAACACAAGCAGGGGGAGTGGGAGAGGGAGAAGCAGGCTTCCCGCAGAGCAGGGAGCCCGATGCAGGACTCGATCCCAGGACCCCGGGATCATGACCTGAGCCGAAGGCAGACGCTTAACGAATGAGCCACCCAGGCGCCCCAGATGTATCTTAATAGAATTTTAGATGTAGAATATCTTACTAAAATATTTAGATATATCTTAATCTCACACCTACATTGAAAGGAACATTTAGTGACCCCAGAACTAAGTATTTTCCCAGTACTGTCTGTCATGGCCGCTGTGCCCAGCCATCACACTCCTCCCTGGAAAATAAGCACAGACCTCGCAGCTGTCTCTCTGGTCTTCACCAGCTTGGGCTTGTTTCCTGTTGGTAGTTGGCCCAGTTCAGTTCATTTACTCTTGGCTCCTGGTGTTTATCTATGAGTTTCTTGAATATCTAGTGATGCTTCTAATGAGACTATGGAATTATAGCATTTTATTTTATTTTTTAAAGATGTTAAGTCATCTCTACACCCACCACAGGACTCGAACTCACAACACTGAGATCAAGAGCCCCATGCTCTACCGAATGAGCTAGCCAGGCATCCCAGAATTATAGTATTTTAGAGCTGGCTTTAGAGGTTATGTATTTAATTAATTAATTACATTTTTTAAAAAGAATGTATTTATTTGAGAAAGAGCACACGAGGGAGCACAAGCAGGGGGAGTGGCAGAGGGAGAGGGAGAAGCTTAACCAAGTGAGCCACCCAGGCACCCCAATTAAAAGACTTATTATTGGGCGCCTGGGTGGCTCAGTTGGTTAAGCGACTGCCTTCGGCTCAGGTCATGATCCTGGAGTCCCAGGATCGAGTCCCGCATCGGGCTCCCTGCTCAGCGGGGAACCTGCTTCTCCCTCTGGCCCTCCCCCCTCTCATGTGCTCTCTCTCTCTCTCTCTCTCTCATTCTCACTCTCTCAAAATAAATAAATAAATCTTTAAAAAAAAAAGACTTATTATTGGGGACACCTGGGTGGCTCAGCCGGTTAAGCATCTGCCTTTGGCTCAGGTCGTGATCCCAGGGTCCTGGGATTGAGCCCCACATCGGGCTCTCTGATCAGCGGGGAGCCTGCTTCTTCTTCTGCCCCATGCTCTCTCTCACTCAAATAAATAAATAAAATCTTTTTTAAAAAAAGGCTTATTTATTTATTTTAGAGGGGGAGGGGCAGAGGGAAAGGGAGAGATAGAAGCTCCAGCAGATTCCCTGCTAAGTACAGAGTCTAACATGGGGCTCCATCTCCCAACCCTAAGATCACGACCTGAGCTAAAAAAATCAAGAGTCGGACTCTTAACTGACTGAGCCACCCAGGTGCCCCAGAGGTTCTTTAATTTAAATAATGAGTTATCTAATTTAGAATTCTTCCTCTTGCTGATAAGGCTAGTGAGAGTTAAGTGACTTTTCTGACATCCCATTGCTGGCTAGTTAGCAGGGCTAGTGAGGCAGGGGAAGAACTTGGGTCTCCTAATTCAGTGGGGTTTTTCCCTCCTACGTGTACCACCTCCCATATATCCCACCTCATGTCTGCTGGGTATGGTACACTCTCTTCTACTGAACATGACTAAATTATCTGATGCATTAGCTGGCATCAAGAATTAAAAAATAATACAATCTAAAGGCTTCAGCAAGACATGACAAAATGAATACCACACAGTGTGTTGCCCACTTGCCAGGCAAGAAGGGACAGAGTCAATGACTCTCAGTTTTCCCAAGTAATGGGTGTGACTCATGTCATCTTTGCTTTTCACTGGGGGTTCAGTTCAGGAGGTATAGGACTGCTCTCTGTTGGCAAATCAGTTTGAAAAGGAACTATTCACAGCTGTGTCACTCGCATTACCGAAATGATTTTTCTCGGCGATTTGTTCTCTTCTTGAATCTTTTCTTGAGTCTGCTAGAAGCTCCTGCAGTTCGCGGTGTCTCTCACACCCCGCGCACTGTCTCTAGATGAGTGCCTTCTCTCTTTGATGTATTCAGGAACCACCTCAGGAGACCTCCCTTCCACACCTGCCTCTGTCATTGGCTAGAACGCGTCCGATTTCGTCTTATTGAGGATAACACACAAGGGGAAAAAGAGAACATCTGAGTGGCAGATTACAAAGCACTCCTGCGTCTTTTACCGAAAAAAATAAAGCCCTGGGGCGGCCGTACGAATGACACAGGTTGAGAAATGTACACGTGTGTTGGACCACCTTTGATCTCACAGAGTCACCGCTCCAGGGGATGCACTAGGGGCAACAGTGGCCATAGCCCCCTCTTCCTACCAGAGCGATTGCCCCCTGGGACGGAAGTGGGACCTGGATATTGCTGGGGTACAGGGAGGTGGCACCTCCTCCAGTTTTCTGTTTCTTCCCATGCTGCTTGAATGCGGAGGAGCCTTCCAGGAAAAGAACTCAAGCCGCATCCACACTTTCTATGTACGTATGTCTGAGGGGCTGGCAGAAAGCAAGAGGGACTCCAGATTCCTAGGGGAGCTTTCTTCACAACAGAAAGGGTGCGGTGTCATCAGCCACCTGCAGCATCAGGGCTCCAGGTCTGGTTAGTCTGGTAGTTCTGGGACCAACGGGCAGCTATTACCTAAACTTGTCAAACCCAGGCACTCGCCATCGGGGTCTTCCCTATGTTTTGGGAGCAGGACAGGGGCAAGTTTAAGCTGCTTGTACATGGAAAGGCCTGCCTCGGTACAGGGGAGAGCCGTCACAATCTAACTGCGTCTCTAGATGTGAACGTGGCTTACTCACACACGGTGGTGGTCGTCGGTATTGCCATGAGCTGGTTCTCACAGTTTTTTCTTAGATTTTCTCTCTTTCATCTACAGGCAGGGAGAGAGGCAGAGGGAGAGGGAGAAGCAGACTCCCCCCTGAGCAGGGAGCCTGATGCAGGACTCGATCCCAAGATCATGATCTGAGCCGAAGGCAGATGCTTAACCAACTGAGCCACCCAGGAGCTCCTAGATTTTATTTTCTATCTTGATAAGAAATGTGCCCGTTTTTAGAAAACATAGAACCCAAAATGCTTTATAATTTCCACAGTTGATGTCTGTGTGATTTTGACAGCTCTGTCACATTCGTGACGGTTTTTCATTTTTTGCTCTGGCCTATTGGATGGGCATATGAGGATGTTATGGTTGGATGACAGGGTGGGGTGGGCCTGTGATCCCTGCTGCTCCCCCAGCGTTATGTTTAAGGTAGTGGCTTCTCTCTGATACACTGGCAAACAAGAGAGGGAGCTGTTCCTCTGCTTTTCAGAGGAAACCGTTGGCGCTCTGCTCGTGCTAGCCTTCAGCTGCCTACGGGCACTCACAGCCCCTGGGGGCATGGCTCGGGACCCTTGCAGAAATAGAAACAGTGCTTCTTCCTCCTGGGGAACACATGTGGGTGGTTGGGTAGCTTAACGGGAGTGAACTACATTTTGTGCTAGACTTTGGTCCCCATGCATGCCCTCACTAAACAACTTACACAACTGTGCATAACTGCACAGCTCTATGCACTGACCCCTGTCAAATCATGGGCACATCTCCAAATAGAGGAGTGAGGGGAGGTCTAGGAAAGAAACAGAGCACAGGCATTGGCCTGAGCAGCAGAGTGGCCATCCATGGTCCAGCTAAGTGGTATCAGCAGAAGTGACAGGCAGTCTGAGGGAAACATGGAGCAGGGATCCACGCAGCAGGCAAGCAGTAATCAGCATGGAACATTACGAGCAGAGGTGGCAGAAGTATGAAGTGAAGCCTGGGCTGTTTGGTGGGAACACTTGAAATATTTACCGGGGACTCTCAGGTGTTAGAAAGGAGAGTGTGGTGGTATTTCTTGTTTTGTCTGCCCTGTGTGAGTCTGGACAGGCTGCCAATGACCGCAACCCCACTTCATAGCCACAGGGCCCAGCCAACCAAGGAACTCCATAGCCTTGGCTAGGATTAGCCCAGGGGTCCGGCAATCAAGTTCTTCTGGAGGATTGTTTTTTTCATTTAGAGGTAGAAGAAAAGTCATCTGGCCTTCCAGATAAAGAGCATTAAGAATGTGAATGGCCATCTTCTCTGCAGCATGGAAGGTGTCCCTTTAAAAAAATTTTTTTTAAATATTTTTTAATATTTTATTTATTTATTTGAGAGAGAGAAAGAAAGAGGGGGAGGGGCAGATGGAGAAGCAGACTCCCCCCTGAGCAAGGAGCCCAATGTGGGGCTTGATCCAAGGACCCTGGGATCATGACCTGAGCCGAAGGCAGGCACCCAACCAACTGAGCTACCCAATGCCCTAGAGGAAGGTATCTCTTGTAGAAGAGAATGGGGTCAATGTAAGAAAGAAGCAGAGCAAGAGTGAGAAAAAGGAAGGGAAAGGGATTGAAAGAGTGAGAAAGACCAATTCAGAAAATGTATTTTTAGTCCCCTAGATCTAGCTGTAACTGAAGTCCACTCCTAGACTTCCAAGGGTTATAAGCTGCCAGCACATTCCCCTTTTGTTTATGTTAGTTGAATGAATTTCTGTCGTTTATAAATGAATGGCTTCTAATGAATACAGGCAGGGAAACTTGGAAGGGTTCTGAGCACCTGAGCTATGCAGGTGAAACCTACCTATCTCTAATCCTTAAGTGACCTTTTAGAGTTGGGGGCCTTCAGTTCATTACAAACTGCCAATGCATCTTCATCTCGAGAATGCTAGAGTTAACTGCCTCTCTGTTCCCTGGGTATTGCCGAAGTCTTTGGATGATTTCACCACATTCCTGACTTTTTATGGTTAAATCCCCTTGCTTCTAACCCATTGCTTTGGTATACAAAAGGGTAGATTATGTGGCTGACCAAATCATCCATCTGAACTGGGAATTCTGCCTCACTGAACAGTTACTAAAGTTCTACGAAAAGAGAGACATATTCATTCCTAAGATTTTACTGGTAAATCCTTTTGTAAAATAAAACATGTTTGCAAAATGAATAACCTGCTCAATACACTGGTTTTGCATACTCAAATGTTTATATTTTAAGCTACAGATATATATACTTTTCAAAATATCTATTTTATAATGTACATTATTTTATATATTACATATTTATATATTATAAATATATTTTATATATTATATTTATAATGTACATTATTTATTTTATAATGTACATGTTTTATAATTATGTATGTACATTATGAAATAAATTTAAAAATATATACACAAACACTTGTATTTTTTCATCCAAAGAAAGTCTATATAAAGAAAAAGTATATATCATTTTGTGCCAGTAATATGCCACAAAGCTAAGAATCCACTCCTATCTTGGACTAGTTCACTTCAAACAGAAGGTACCAACAATACTTATTAATTCTAACATGGGCAGATTCGTTCACAGATCAGGCATAATAGGACTTTAGCAGGATGACCAGTGATGAAGGAAAAATGGCCAGAGCCCACTAAGAGCAGAACTGAGAAAAACTGACCTAACTAAAGGGTCATTTGTCAATGTCCCGAGATGAAAAATATGCCAGGACCAGTTCCAGCTGGTTTCAGTATCAAGGAGATGCATAGCAGGTGAAGCCTAGCAACTGAGGGGTCCAAGATCAATGGCAGCAAATGGCAGTCATACCCTGGTTCTAGGTTGGCAGTCAGCCCCTAGAAGGTAACAAGACTAGGTCTTGGGCTCCCCAGAAGCAGAAATGAAAAAAGCTAAGAAGAGGATCAGGGGGTGCCTGCGTGGCTCAGTCGTTAAGCATCTGCCTTCGGCTCAGGTCATGATCCCAGGGTCCTGGGATCGAGCCCCACGTCGGGCTCCCTGCTCCGCAGGAAGCCTGCTTCTCCCTCTCCCACTCCCCCTGCTTGTGTTCCCTCTCTCGCTGTCTCTCTGTCAAATAAATAAATATAAATAAATAAATAAACTTGAGCATCAGACTAGAACACATTTCAGAAGGTGTGTGTGTGTGTGTGTGTGTGTGTGTGTCACAGTCACAGACTGATAGAGCTCATGGTGCCATAGATGTCATTTAAAAAAAAAAAAGAAGAGGATCAGGATTTTAGACTAGCAGGGGTTTCAAAAGGCTAGTCCTTTGTCCAAATAAGAAGAAGAATGCCCACTTATCCAGCCTGGCCATTACGGATGAAAGCTATAACTCAGTGGGCATGCCTGGGGGTCCGGCAATGGTGCAACTTACTTTACTCACTGGTAGGCAAAAGGAATTCAGCTCGACTTAGGTAGTAAGGATACAGATATGACTGAGACATCGCATAATTGCTCTCAAATTGCTTATAATCTAAATGGAGACAGAGCCTAAAGAGATGATTTAAAATGTGTGCAGATACTGAAGGACTTTGACAAGTGCCAAAGGAGAGGAATGCGTAGTGTGTTGTGGGAACACAAAGAAAGGTCACTGACCCTAAACAAAGGTTTAGGAAGACTTCCTGGAGAAGATGCTAGTTGAGCTGATTCTAGCAGGCAAAGAAAAGTGAGAAAAATTTACCATGAACAGTCATGGAGGTGGAACACAGAAAAGCACAATCAGGGCATTTCAAGAGACTGGATATTACTAGAGTGGCAAGAGTCTCTTATGCCATGCTAAGATGTTTACCCGACATGGGGGTAGGGAGGTTTGGTGGGAGCTATTTGTCATCCTCATGTCCATTTCTCCTCTTCCTTCTAGTAATAGAAGCCCTTCTTTCCCCGCATTGAGTTTTAGCTGGGCATATACCTCCCCAGTTAGGAAGTACAGTCTCCAGCCTCCCTTGCAGTAGATGCGACTATGGGCCCAAGTTGTTGGGGTGTGAATGGAAGTTAGGAGTATAATGTTCAGGTTACAGCATTCAAGGGAAGCCACTCTTTCTCCACTTTCTTTTTCCTCTCTTTCTCCTTCTAGAGGTCTGGAACACAGATGTGGCCAAGAGAGCCAGCCTCAGACATGCCAACAATGACCATGCCCTTGGGTAGGTGGCGCACTAAGGATGGAAGGAACCTGGGTCCTGGGATGAACCTGTGAGCTACCTCCTCAACCCAGACATCCTCTTTACTGGACTACTGAAGGAGAGAGAACTACATTTCTTGTTGAGTCACAGTCTTTGGGGGTTCTTATTGCAGCATAGCGGGTACCCTAACGCGAGAGGGAAGGAAAGATGGTGTTAGGTTTTCTAATAGAATTCCCGACTCGGTCAGCAATGGCTAAGGAGCTAGGAAAGGCTGAGAAAACACAGTCTGTCTTTAATGATGAGAGGGGAGCGAGGCTGGGGCTGGCAGACAGCGAGATAAGCAATCATGCAGTCTTGTCGAAAGAGAGAGAGGGAAGGCCCCTTGAGAACTATAAACTTCTACCTGGCTCTGAGAGCCAAGTTCATCCAGGACAGCAGCCAGCTGCCTCCTGAATGTCTTCTTTGTACTCTGCCTTGCAAAGCCAGGTCCGCTGTCATCTTCAAAAGCCAACTCCAACAAGCTTCGCCTGAAGACTTCATGGACAAACCCCACTTAGTCATTTTGTGTTAATTATGTTTGCAGAAGAAAAATATTATTTATAATCGCCTTCTATTTCCCGAAGAGGATGGGTCCTCTAATTGGAAGAACTTGTGTTTTGCTAAGCATGGTGATTTGCCGGTCGCAGGTTTGGAAAGTAGAAACTAGAATAAAAGGCATTCCTCTCAGTAATGAAGGGTTGAGGAATCTGCATAGGGCTGGGGGTGGCGGTGGTGAAGAGCAGCAAGGCTGGAGGCTGGGGTAGGGGATGCGAAAAGACCCCTGCGGCAGAAGCAGAGAGAAAGTACTCCGGAGAAGAGGTATGTCATGGGGGTCTTCAGTTCCTACAGCCTACGTGATGTGAATCATGTCTCCCCTTCAGCAAGTTCTGTCTTGTTCACTAAGATGTTGGTATGAGAGGGCATAAGGGGTGTGAATTTGAGTGAGAGGATGAGGGAAATGCTGACATCTGGATTACATATAGCATAGAGAGAAGAAACTAGAACACAGAAAGTGAGAGTCAATGCCAGTGATTAACGGTTCTAGAATTTCGGATACTTTCTGTTAGTCATTAATTCTGTAATTTGCAATTATGTGTCCTGGACTGTCTTTTTTTTTTTTTTAAAGATTTTATTTATTTATTTGACAGAGAGAGACACAGCGAGAGAGGGAACACAAGCAGGGGGAGTGGGAGAGGGAGAAGCAGGCTTCCCGCCGAGCAGGGAGCCCGATGCGGGGCTCGATCCCAGGACCCTGGGATCATGACCTGAGCCGAAGGCAGACGCTTAACGACTGAGCCACCCAGGCGCCCTGTCCTGGACTGTCTTAATCTGAGTTACCATTCACCCAATAATGACCCAGTGCCCATTACTGGAATACTTACTCATCACTAGCACATATTAATCGATTATGAAAATTCACAAACAAAGAACTTTCTTCTAGCTGAGGGTAGGGTGAATTTAAGGAAGGCAACATGATAGGAGTTGCATTTGAGCTGGGCCTTGAAGAATGGATAGGAATTGGTCATGCAAAGGCTTTTCAGAGTAAGGGAACAGCATGGACGATCTGACCAAAAGCAAAGTCACACATTTTTTTCAATATATATTTAGCAATGTCCACTGTGTACCAG
Source organism: Callorhinus ursinus (assembly GCF_003265705.2). Classification (NCBI taxonomy): domain Eukaryota; kingdom Metazoa; phylum Chordata; class Mammalia; order Carnivora; family Otariidae; genus Callorhinus; species Callorhinus ursinus. The sequence goes on along the minus strand of NW_027397080.1, from coordinate 3,896,624 downwards.
GCGCTATGCGAGGTCCCAGGGATGTGAAGATGAATTTGGCTTCATAGGCTTCTGTTAATATATCCTGCTATTTTTCTATTCATTCTGTTATTGGTTTTCCACATCTATCAGGTCTTTTGGCCACATTTCTGCCTGGCTAGTTTTTCTTTCTTGAATTTTTGTGTGTGTGATGCTTCTTTTGCTCCCTAATGCATTTTAACCTGCCATTGATGACCATTTCTCTAATTTATTGAGGTCAATTGAATTTTGATCTTCTATATACTTGGCACATCCATCTGTTTGGGGTGATATGTAATATTTATGAAGACTATCACTTTCGGGGCACCTGGGTGGCTCAGTTGTTAAGTGTCTGCCTTTGGCTCAGGTCATGATCCCAGGATCCTGGGATCGAGCCGCACATTGGGCTCCCTGCTCAGTGGGGAGCCTGCTTCTCCCTCTCCCACTCCGCCTGCTTGTGTTCCCTCTCTCTCTGTGTCTCTGTCAAATAAATAAATAAAATCTTAAAATAAAAAGACTATCACTTTCTTTCCAGTGTCCAAACCCACATCTCAGTACCCTTTTGTGCCAATATATACTGAGGGTTAGAAGACGAGAAATATAGCCCCAGAATCCCAGGTTACAAGACCTAGTACACTTGACCCTTGAACAACAGACTTGAGCTGTGTGCATCTACTTATACACGGATTTGTTTCAATAAATATAGTATAGTACTAAGTGTATTTTTTCTCTCTTTTGATTTTTTTTTTTAAGTTGGCTTGAATTCACGACACTGAGATCAAGACCTGAGCTGAGATCAAGAGTCAGACTCCTAACCGACTGAGCCACCCAGGCTCCCCTTCCTCTTGATTTTCTCAGTAACACTTTCTTTTCTCTAGCTTACTTTATAGTAGAATGCTATATAAAATACATGTAACACAAAATATGTGTTGTTTATGTTATCAGTAAGGCTTCTGGTCAACAGAAGGCTATTAGTAGTTAAGTTTTTTTTTTAAGATTTTATTTATTTTTTGACAGAGAGAGAGACAGTGAGAGAGGGAACACAAGCAGGGGGAGTGGGAGAGGGAGAAGCAGGCTCCCCGCTGAGCAGGGAGTCCGATGCAAGTTTTGATCCCAGGACCCTTGGATCATGACCTGAGCCGAAGGCAGATGCCTAATGACTGAGCCACCCAGGTGCCCCAGTTGTTAAGTTTTTAGGGAGTCAAAAGTTATACATGGATTTTTGACTGTGCAAGGGGTCATCTATAACCCCCGTGTTATTCAAAGGCCAACTGTGTATCTGTAATTGACCACAGTTTTGTCAGCTGAATTTGCAATGATGTCTCTTAATGACAGTCATCACTATTATCAACAGATACCAGAGTACCTACTACAGGTAGAAACAATAATACATGATGCATTGGCCCCCATTCTTAAGAAGTGGCTTACAGTCTAGATGAGGAGGCAAATAGACAATGCATAGGGGACTTTTCCATTTCTCTTCCTAACAGAGTAGGAGAACAGAAGTGAGACTGTGGGAACATAGGAAGGAATTTCCTTCTCTTCTGCCCTGTCTTAATGGCTTCCTTCAGAAGGAAGAATTTGTTAATCGGATTGGTCAGAACCCAGGACATCAATGAATTCACATTTTACGTGGCTGGGGTCACTTTGGGTTGAAAGGTCACATGGCCCTGTGTGCTGCCTAGCTCCTACTTTCCTGCTAAGTAGGCCCAGCTCAGTCTCTAGCACACACTTAGAGGAGTAAAGCTGGTCTGCTTCGCAGATCTGATCATCTGCTCCCCCCTTTCTTTCTGCAGGCGTGCCCGCGCATCCTGGCCCCAAAATGTAGAGGGTGGAAAGGGAACAGGGAATTAGGAAGCTTCACTGCAACAGCCTTAAACCTATGCCATGCCATTCAACCTCGTCTTCTGGCAGAGTTCTATTCTAGAGGTTATTGGGTGCTAGCTCAGCTATGAATAAAATGATCCTTTGGTTTCAATTCCAATTTCTTTCTTGTGTATAGTCCCCTTGGGAACCCTCAGGAGAGGAGAGACGATTAGCAGAGCAGGATTGGACTATTTCTGGTCCCTGAGTGTGGCAGACTATATTGTTGGTCACAGTTTTTCACAAATGTTTGCTCTCCTTCCCTGTGGATCTCAGAGTTGGCCAGATGAACTTGTTCTGACCAAGAAAATGTATCAGTTCCAAGTAGAAGTATAAAGAGCCAGTGTGTTATTCACCATGATCACTTTTCTTTTTCATGAGACCAACACTGTCCCAGATAAGGGTCAATTGATAAGCCTGGGTCCCAGCATGAAGACAAACTAGAATATAGCCAAGGTGACCTGCCATGAACATGTAGGGTATTTTAAGAAAAAAAACAAAACAAAACAAAACACAAAACTTGGTTGTAATAAGCCACTTTGAGATCATTCGTTACCATGGCCTAACCTAGCTGACATGTTTACCCTATTACTGTCTGTATGAAACTCTGTTGCTTGTCCTAACATCTTTTCTCCCTTCCTTTCTCCTAAGAAAACCCTCATTTTGCCCAGGTTATTCACCTAACTCTACGTGTGCTTAGGGGAAAGGATTCTAATTCCCAGCCACAGGGGCGAATCATGATTTAAGCCATTCATGATAGTTTCTTCCTTCTTGATGGCGACTGGTTTAGATGTGGGCATATGAGACTGTGGGAAGTTGGCTTGAGGGCTTCCAAGACAAGTTTTCTGTGCTAATATAAAGGGACACATGGGAAGAAACAGTCTCTCTACCTCTGCCAGACATTATGTAGATGCATGTGTTAGGTGGAATTGTGGCAACCATTTTGTAACTATGAGGGACACTAACCAAAGAATGTCAGAGTGAAAAGATGGAGAGAATCTGGGTCCCCTGATAGTGTTATTTAGCTGTTAAATGAACTAACTCTAAAGCTGAGCTACCTCTAAATGTCTTGCTATGTGAGATAATATATTTTCCTTATTGTTTAAGACAGTAGAATCTGGAATGGAGGGGAAAAGAATGAGTTTAGTTTTAGGGACATTGAGGTGATGGCAGAACAGCATCCTTTTACATAGCTGAAGCTCAAGAGATGTCAAGATTAAATCTGAATTTGGGAGTCATCTGTGGAGAAATATTATATACCAATACATCCAGGAAAATAATCCTATACCTGAGCCATATCTCTGTGCTTGAGGAATTTTGGTAATATAACAAAACATTACACCTAAACAAGCGTAGCCATCTCCTAACTGGATATGCCACTGTCCCAGGTCCTCACCTGTCACCCATCCTAGGAAGGAGACCACAGGGGTGGTAGGAACCTGCTAGCAAGGGAAAGCAAAGACAGTGAGGAAGTGATGACACCATCTGGGTCCTCAGACCCTGCTCTCCTCAAGCCTAGATATGCACATGCATCTGCATATGACTTAAGGTTCTAATCTTGCAGAGATGACTATGAACATGGATTATAAGCAACTTCTAAATTTACTGACTCTTACATAGCTGTTAGAAACAATCGTTCCAGCAAACTATGGTTCAACATCTTTTAGACATCCTATGTGTGATCCTGCAAAAGCCCCATAGGAAGCACCAGAGTCAACAAAATGAACACCATGAAATATCAAGGAAATGGTCGATGTAGAGGATAGAGTCTCTAGTGCCCAAGCTGATCTGTGGTTAGAAGATAGTTTTGGGGGCGCCTGGGCAGCTCGGTCAATTGAGCGCCAGGATCTTGATTTCACTTCAGGTCACAATCTCTGGGTTGTGGGCCACCCCCCCCCCACCTCCACAGGTTCCACACTCAGTGTGTAGTCTGCTTGAGATTCTTTCCCTCCCCCTCTGCCCCTCCCTACACTCATGCTCTCTCTCTCTCTAAAATAAACACAATCTTTTTTTTTTTTTTAAGATTTTATTTATTTATGACAGAGAGAGAGCACAAGCAGGGGGAGCTACAGGGGAAGAGGGAGAAGCAAACCCACGCTGAGCCTGATGTGGGGCTAGATCTCAGGACCCTGAGATCATGACCTGAGCTGAAAGCAGACACTTAACTGACTGAACCACCCAGGAACCCCTAAAATAAATAAATAAAATCTTAAAAGAAAAAAAAAAAAGATAGTTTTGGAAGTTACTAAACCATAGGGCACTAGTTTACTGATACTTTAAGAAAATACATTGGAGGGGGTTTCTATTACAACACAAAAGGATTTACCTAACATTGCTTGAAAAAGAATTAATTTTTGAAATTCTGTTTAGATATAACTTCTCCAAAGGCATATCCAGTAGGTAAATGCACACATCTGCATAATATTTACAGTGAAGCCTATACTTTACCTGAGACATCTTAAAATGGGTTTCTAAGTAGTCACTGCTGGGTTTGCATTGAAATTACTCTTACTTCCCTAAGCCAAAAAAAAGAAAGAAAGGAAGGAAGGAAGGAAGGAAGGGAGGGAGAGAGAGAGAGAAAGAAAGAAAGAAAGAAAAAGAAAGAAAGAAAGAAAGGAAGGAAGGAAGGAAGGAAGGAAGGAAGGAAGGAAGGAAGAAAGAAAGAAAGAAAGAAAGAAAGAAAGAAAGAAAGAAAGAAAG